>NW_006922052.1:1391115-1466803 GCF_000298275.1 Orycteropus afer afer | reverse complement strand
ATTTTCACAACACAAATACAATAAAAAATAAAGGTAAATAAAATATTGAAAAAATATATATATGGGAGCTCTGGTGGCATAATGCCTAAGGCATTTGACTGCTAACCAGAAGCCTGATGGTTCAAACCCACCAGCCACTCCTTGGAAGGAAGATTGGATGATGTACTTCTGTAGTGATAACTCCTCGGAAACCCAAGGAAGCATTGCTACAAGTAGGATCCGACTCCATGGCAGTGAGTTTTATTATATATAAAATACACACACACACACACACACAAACATATATAAACATATGTAAGATGGGCTTACATCATCTTCCCAGTTAGCGTCACAGAAAGTCACACAGGAACATGTTCTTTACCACATGATTGAACCTCTCAATGAAGTCCAACTGGAAACTTAAATTAACTTTGGGCCTTTCAGTTACATGAGCAAATAAAAATTCTGTTTATTATTTCAATGAATTAGCAAAATAAAAATTGTCCTATAATCAATATGCACTCAATCTTTGAACAAATGTGTCCTGATAAGCTGAGTTAGAACAATTTTTCAATGATGTTCTTTCAGTTTTAAGGACCTTCATCTGAAAATTAATTTGTTTTATACCTTCAAGTAGAGAACATAAACCCCTTTATATTTATCAATTATTCATTACCAAGTAAATAATTCTCGATCTGAATAGACATTTCTCCAAAGAAAATGCAGAAATGACCAACAAGGACATAAAAAGATGTTCAACATTATTCATCATTAGGGAAATACCAATCAAAACCACAATGAGCTAATACTTCACACTCAATAGGATGACTAGCATCAGAGTCACATAATACCAAGTATTGGAGGAAATGTGGAGAAATAAGAACACTTATATACTACTTACAGGAATGAAAAATGATGCCGTTACTTTGGAAAAGAGTCTAGAAGTTACTCAAATGATTAAATATACTATGCCACCAGAGCTCCCAGAATTACTATATGTCTTAGGAATTCTATCCTTAAATACATGTGCAAGATAAGTGAAATATATTTTCATGCAAAAATGTGTACATAAATGTTTAGAATAACATTATCCTGCTAACCAGAAGGCTGGCAGTCCAAACCCACCAGCCACTCCTCGGAAGTAAGGTTGGGCAATCCTACTTCTGTAGTGATACTGCCTCAGAAACCCACGGAGGGGTCACTATGAGTGAGGGCTGACTCGACAGCACATAACAACAACAACAACATAGAAACCAAAAAGTGGAAATAACTCCAATGTTCATCAATTGATGAATGGATAAACAAAATATGATATATTGATGAGAGGAAATTGGTCATGTAAAAGAATGAAATAGTAATACATAAAACATTGTTGATGAATCTTGAAAAAAGTAAACTAGTCACATAAACTATATATTAGATGATTTCATGCATATGAAATAGCCAGAAGAGGGACATCCTAGATTAGTGGTTTCTTATGGAGCTCTGGTAGCATAGTGCCTAAGGCACTTGACTGCTAACCAGAAGGCTGGCAGTTCAAATCCACCAGCCACTCCTCGGAAGGAAAATGGGGCAATCTACTTACATAGTGATACTGCCTCAGAAATACAAGGAGGGGTTACTATGAGTCGGGTCCGACTCCACGGCATATAACAATAACAACAGGGTTGAGGAGTGTGCTTAAAGAATAAGGAGTGACTGTTAAAGGAGACAGGATTTCTTTATGAAGTGATGAAAAAGTTCTAAAGTTGAAAGGGGTGATAATGGCACATATCAATTAATATACTAAAAAAACATTGAATTGTACTTTAAATGACTGAATTGGATGGCATCTAAATTATGTCTAAATAAAGCTGTAAACACACACACACACACAAAACCCCAAAACTCTAATTTGGCCATATTAGTACAAATAGACAACATATTTTCCGTCACAAAGGCTCAGCAGAGCATGTGTCTGATAGGAAGGAGGTAGATGCATAGATGGAATTATGAAGTTTGGTACTTTGAAGAAGAGGAGAAAGAAAAGTCCAAATCAAACTAAGTCTATTGCCCTTGAGTTGATTCCTACTTATAATGATTGTACAGGATCAAGTAGGACTGCTCCATGGAGTTTTGAAGTTTGTAATTTTTACTGAAGCAGACTGTCACATTTTTCTCCCATGGAGCAGCTGATGGGTTCAAACTGCTGATCTTTGGTTAGCAGCCCAACGCTTGACCACTGCATCAACAATGCTTCTTGAGAGGGGAGAGAAAAGAGATTCTAAATGGAGATGTACCAAAAAATGATACATTTGTGTCAGATTCTATATATTTCTTATGATAAAAATAGTCTGCATCCTAGATCCTACATTTGTAGTCTGTTCTACAACATTTTTTCATATTATATTTTAAATGAACATTTTTTGAGGGAAAAATGAGCTTCAGGAAAGTCATGGAGATAGACGATTAATCAGTGATGTGGGTTGTCTTCAGTTCAGAAAAGAACAGAACATTTTATTGAGGATGTTGTTATTTCTGAGGAATAAAGTTGCAGATTACTTTTTATTTTGTGCATCTATGTTCTTAAACATCTTTAATAATTAATATATATCTGCCATCGAGTCAGATCCAACTCATAGTGATCCCTCCTTGGGTTTCTAAGGTGGTATCAGTATGGAAGTAGATTACCCAGCCTTTCTTCTGAGGAGTAGCTGGTGGGTTTGAACAGCCAGCCTTCTGATTAGCAGTCAAGTGTATTAGGAACTACACCATGGAGCTCCTAAAATATGCATAATCAAAAATATTTTAAAGTAACTATTAAACTGCCTATTTAAAAAACAAAATAAAACTTAATTTCTTATAGATTAAACCCACCAAACCCACTGCCACAGAGATGATTCTGACTCATAGCATCCCCCAGTGGGTTTCCAAGGCTGTAGACCCTTAAAAAAAAAAAATGTGATTTGGGTGAAAGTTTACAGAGCAAATTCACTTTCCATACAGCAACTCACATACACTTTGTCTCATGACATTGACTGCAATTTCCCACAATGCAACAGCTCCCCTCACACACCCCTCAGTCACCTCTTTCCTGTGTCCTTCCCTCCTATGAACTCCTGTACCCCAATTTGTCTTCCTGTGCATACACAGCCCTTCTATTCTCCCAGATTGATCTCTCCAAGAAATGTATCTACCTTATATGCCAAGCTCATATGCTTTTCTTTTGTCTGACTGGAAACCATGGATGTGAGTTCAGTTCCAGACCTGAAGGGAAGTTAAGGGCCATAGTCTTGGGAGTCCATCAGGCTCTATCAAACCACCAAATCTGGTCCCTTTTTTTTTTTTAAGTGGTTTTGAGTTTTGTTCCACATTGTTTTCCTACTCTGTCCAGGATCTCCTACATAGATTCCCCTCCAAGTTGTTGACACTGGTAGCCAGGCACCATCTAGTTCTGGTCTCATAGTCATGTAGGCTGAGGATGGCATGGTGTACCAGTTGCTTGGACTAATTGTTTTCATGCATCTTTGACTTCCTTCATTCTTCTTTCCTCTGGATAAGGAGAGATCCATTGCTGCATCTAGATGGCCGCTTAAAGGCTGCAGTCCTTTATGGAAGTAGATTGCCTCATCTTCTTCCCATGGAGCAGGTGCTGAGTTTGAACAACCAATCTTTTGGTTAGCAGCTAAAAGCATTACCCTTTATACCAACTGAGCTCCTTTCCCATAGATTAGAGTGGTGGAAATAAATCTGTATGAGAAGTATTTTAATGACAAGAAGTGCAATAGCATATAATACTTAAAAATTCAGGCCTAGGAACCATAGTGTAGATTTGAATCTGACTCCAAGAGCATACTGGTTATAAGATCATCGGTTATTTAACCTTTGTCCTAATTTTTTCTCTTCTAAAAATAGCACAAACTTAATTAAAAAAGAAAAAATAATGAATCGATTTAGATAAATCCCTTAAAATTATGCCTGATATTTAGTAAGTACTCAGTTCTAAATACTATTATGAATAATAAATCCAAAGGTTAATTTTCAAATATGTGATGGATGATCCCACGACAATGTAATGTATTTGAGCCAAAAAAGAAAAACAGAAGTACCACATTTGAACTTAACAATTATTGCTAATAACCAATAATTGCTAGTTGAAGACCATTTCAAACTGGAATTTGCTGTTTTAATATCCTATTGTGAAAGTATCATGGCTTCTCAAGTATATTGTAACTAATTTGTATATCAGATGAGAGTGAGACTTGATAAATCCAAAGGTTACTTTTGATTCTTGGATTAGTTTATAGATACCATTCTCTAGTGCATTGTCTTATATTCCATAGATCAGGTTGGCTAAAAACTTTGTCATACCAAACTATTTGATATTTGGGATTTATATTCCCTAATTTGACAAATAGAATGAGGGCTAGAAACTAAACACATAGATAGATGGATATTTTTTCATAATATATAACAGTTAATAGTAATTTATCTGTTACATCTATAAAATGTTCCCTGCTGGGAGTGGGTGTGCATTTTAAACTAGATTCTAATTAACTTAAAAAAATTATTAAGGCTTTAGTTAATCTGTTTTAGAATATGAGGGCAATAAAGAGTCAAGATTTTAAATTCAAATTGAATCAACTATACTCTGTGAAAAGATTTCTATTCAAACCCTCCTACTAGATGTGACAAGGTTTAACCTTCTTTGAATTATTCACCCTCTGCTTGATACCTGTTTAAGGAAAGTAATTTTTCCCTCATGATTACCTTCATTGATTCAACTGAAATGGCTTAAAGTCAACAAAATGATCTAGAGTTTAAGGAGAATCAAATATAAAAATAACAGTCTGAAATAATAAAACTTGAAATTTTATTATAAAAGTATATATAGATAAGTGTATATATATACATATATATATATATGTATATATAAGAATAAATATGTGTGGATAATATATGCATGCATATGTGTGTGTATGTATGAATTATAGTATATAGAGATGTTTAATTATAATTACAATAGTTATTATCCTATTGGATTGGGAAATGACTGGAAGGAAGTATGAAGGAGAATTTGAAGGTGCTCTAATAGTCTATATCATCATGATCTGTATGGTGATTACACGTATTGTTCTCACTTTATAAAAATTACTCAAGCTGTAGATGTGATTTCAGGACTCTACTGGATACATACTGTATATATATACAGAGAGAGAGAATATGAGAGAGAAAGAGAGAGAGAGAGAGAGAGAGAGAGAGAAACTTTTGGTAGCCTGGGCACTATCATCTCAGCTGTAAACATTAAGTACATCTCTAAGGCAAGAAAAAGAGAAGATGAGGGAAAATATTTGTCAACAATGTCACTTTTTTTTTTTTCTCTCAGAAAAACAAAGCTTTAGCAGAAACATTCAGTAGACTTCTAATTATATCATGGAATGTAGCTACTGTTAGAAAGAAGCTCTAGTGGTGTAGTGGTTAATGGAGGATTTGGTTGCTGACCAAAAGGTCAGTGGTTCAAAACGACCAGTTTCTTTGTGGAAGAAAGATGAAACAGTCTGCTTCTGTAAAGATTTACAGCCTTCCAATGGGGATCATGATAAGTTGGAATTGACTCAATGGCAGTGATTTTTTTTTTTTGGTGGTTAGTGTAGCGACCCCACCGTCTAGGCAGAGGAAATCCAAGGCAGACAGTAGGACACAGGTAAGTGGGGAGAGACAGCCCCCAGCCCCCAGGCAGGAGGAAGTGGGGAAAACCAGGTAAGGAGAAATCCAGGAAGTGGGCAGAGCGGTTTTGGAACAGCTAAGGAAGATGAACTTGTCTGTAAGTTTGTCATACTGTGGTGTCTTGCAGGTTGTTATAAGGCTGGAGGCTGTGCTACCAGTGTTTCAAATGCCAGAAGGTTGCCCATGGTGGACAGGATTCAGTGCTGCTTCCAGATGAGACAGACTCAGAAGGAAGAGCCCATCCACTTCTTAAATAATAGACCATGGAAAACCTTTTGAATGGCAGTGAAACACTGTCTGATGTATTACTGGACAACTTTATGATTAGCCCTGAAACAATGTCTGACACAGCACCGGAAGATGAGCCCCTCAGATCAGAAGGCACTCAAAATATCACTGGGAAAGAGCTGCCCCATCAGAGTAGAACCGACCTTAATGATATGGATAAAGTATAGCTTATGGAACCTCCATTTGCTGACGTGCCACGACTCAAAAAGAAAAGAAAGAGTAGCAAACATTCGTTAATAATCAGAACATGGAATGTATGAAGTATGAATCTAGGAAAATTGGAAGTTGTCAAAAATGAAATGGAATGCATAAAGATTGATATCCTAGTCATTAGTGAGTGGAAATGGACTGGTTTTGGCCATTTTGAATCAGACAACCATATGATCTACTATGCCAGGAATGACAAAATTGAAAAGAAATGGTGTGGTGTTCATTGTCCCAAAGAATGTTTCAAGATCTATCCTGAAGTACAAAAAAAAAATCTGTCATGGATCAGAAAATATCATATGCCTACAAGGAAGGCCAGTTAGTACTACTATTATTCAAATTTATGCACCAACCACCAAAGCCAAACATGAGGAAATTGAAGATTTTTATCAACTTCTGCAATCTGAAATTGACTGAATATGCAATCCAGATGTGCTGATTATCACTGATGATTGGAATGAAAAAGTTGGAAACAAAGAAGAATCACCAGTTGGGAAATTTTGCCTTGGTGATAGAAATAACACTGGAGATCGCATGATAATATTTGGCAATACCAACAATTTATTCATTTCAAATACCTTTTTTCAACAGCACAAACAATGGCTTTATATGTAGACTTCACCAGATGGAGAACACAGGAATCAGATTGACTACATCGTGGCAAGAGGAAATGGAAAAATCTCAATATCTTCAGCAAAAAGAAGGCCAGAAGCTGATTGTGAAACAGACCATCCATTGCTCATATGTAAGTTCAAGGTGAAATTGAACACAATTAAAACAAGTTCACAAGAGCCAAAATATGACCTTGAATATGTCTCTCCTGAATTTAGAGACCATCTAAAAAATAGATTTGATGCATTGAACACCAATGACCGAAACCCAGAGGAATTGTGGGATGACATCAGGAATATCATCCATGAAGGAAGCAAAAGGTGATTAAAAAGACAGGAAAGGAAGAAAAAAACAAAATGGATGTCAGAAGAGACTCTGATACATGCCCTTGAGCAAAGAGTAGCTAAAGTAAGTGGAAGAAATGAAAAGATAAAAGATCTGAACAGAAGATTACTAAGAGCAACTCGAGAAGACATAGTCAATTATTTTAATGAAATGTGCAAAGACTTGGAGTTAGTAAAACAAAAGGGAAGAACATGCTCAGCATTTCTCAAGCTGAAAGAATTGAAGAAAAAATTTGAGCCTTGAATTTCAATATTGAAAGATTCTATGGGAAAAATATTGAATGATGCAGAAAACATCAAAAGAAGATGAAGGGAATACACAGAATCTCTGAACCAAAAAGAATTGTTCAATGTTCATCCATTTCAGGAGGTGGTATATGATCAAGAACCAATGGTATTGAAGGAAGAAGTCAAATCAATATTTGTACCCATTCCAAAGAAAGGTGATCCCACAGAATGTGGAAGTTATTGAACAATACTTTTAATATCACATGCAAGTAAAATCTAACTGAAGATGATGATTCAAAAATGGTCAGAGCAGTATATTAATAGAGAACTTTCAGAAATATAATCTGGATTCAGAAGAGGAAATGCAATGAGGGATATCATTGCTGATGTCAGAGGGATCTTGGCTCAAAGGAAAGAATACCAGAAAGATGTTTACTTGTGTTTTATTGACACTGCAAAAAACATTTGATTGTAAGGATCATAACAAATTATAGATAGCATTGAGATAGGAATTCCAGAACACTTAATTATGCTCATGAGGAATCTGTACATAGACCAGGAAGCTTTCATTCAAACAGAACAAGGGGACACTGCATGGTTTAAAATCAAGAAGGGAGTGTGTCAGGGTTATATCCTTTCACCATACTTACTCAATCTGTGTGCTGAGCAAATAATCTGAGAAGCTGGACAGTGTGAAGAAGAACATGGCATCAGCATTGGAGCAAGACTCATTAGCAACCTGAGATATGCTGATGATGCAACCTTGCTTGCTGGAAGTGAAGATGATTTGAAGTACTTACTGATGAAGATTCAAGACTACAGTTTGCAGTATGCATTACAGCTCAATGTAAAGAAAACAAAAGTCCTCACAACTGGAACAATAAGCAGTATCATGGTAAATGGAGAAAAGATTGAAGCTGCCAAAGACTTCATATTACTTGGTTCTATGATCAACACCAGTGGAAGCATAGCATCAGTTAAGATATCAGATAATGCATAGCATTGGGCAAATTGGCTGGCAAGGATCTTTTTCAACTGGTGAAGAGCAAAGATAGCTCCTTGAAGTCCAAGGTGAGCCTGACACAAACCATGGTATTTGCAATCGCCTCTTTTGCATGTGAAAGCTGGACAATTAATAAGAAAGACCCAAGACGAGTTGATGCTTTTGAGTGGTGGTGCTGAAAAGAATGCTGAAAGTACCATGAACTGCTAAAAGAACTAACAAATCTGCCCTGGAGGAAGTGTAAGTTGAATGCTCCTTGGAAGTGAGAATGGCCAGACATCATCTCACCTACTTTGGTTATGTTGTAAGAAAGTACCATTCCCTGGAGAAGGATATCATGCTTGGTCAAGTGGAGGGTCAATGAAAATGGGGAAGGCCCTCCACAAGATGGATTGACATGGTGGCTGCAATGATGGGCTCAGGTATAGCAGAGATCATGGAGCTTGCACAGGACCGGGCAGTGTTTCCTTCAGCTATAGACGGAGTCTCTGTGAGTTGAAGAAGACTCTATGATACCTAACAACAACAACACTGTGGTTATAAACTTACAAAGGTGCCCCTCTTTCAAAATCAGATTTGTCAAAGCAAAAATAGATATCAACTACCCAGAAAACAGTATCTACTACAAAAATAAATTGCTTCACATAATTTTCAGTGAAATATCTTTGTGAGATAAATATTTATGCTTAATGTAGTTCAGAATTAGTTATAGGTTTTAAATTATCCATCATTTTTCCAAACCAGATGATTTGAAAAATTGAAACAAAATAATTATTTTAAAAATAGTATTTATACTCTCTAGAAGTATTCTCTATGGATTCTCATTATTTGAAGATTATAGGCATAAATCATTGGATTTTACAATCCTAGGATACTAAAGTTATTTAGTAACCTTCAAATCAATAAAATCATGTAAATGTTAAAACTCTAATGGAAACAAGCACTAGTTTAAACTCTCTATACCTATTTTACCATTCTCTCTAAGATCCTTAAGGAGCAGAACATTTTAACTGTCATAGCAGCATTAATTCTCCATTTTAACAGCAAATTACCCTTTGGAAGAAACAATAGCTTCAAGAGAGACTGAATAAAATATTTCAATGGCTGACACAGATCACTTGTTCAAAAATACTTCTTCAAATCTTGTGTTCCATCTCTTTTCCTTAGACTGACTATTTAATAGGGCAGACACATGCCTATAAATGATTTAAATATCTTATAAAAGTTAAGCAATAAAAGGAAGCTAAATAAAATGAAGCTATTTTAGATAATCCTTTAGATAGAAATAAACTGGCATTGCATTTCTTTATAAAATATTTTTATATAATTGTCAACTTTTAAAGGAGTTTGGCCTCCTATTACCTGAAATGCACAACAATCAGATTGATCTTGACAATTCTTAACTATCAAGTGACTAGGGTTTTGTTTTTAAATAGTTTGACAAAAACTTTAGAAAATAATCAGTTTAAGAAAACTTATTTTTAACATCTTTTTTTAAAAATTACATCATTAAATGTATAAACATGTATAATTTTCAAAACAAGAACACTTCTGTTAAAAGTGTATGCATTTAAAAAGCTAATGATAAATATTGGCAGTTCATTATCACAAAGTATTATGTTTATGTGGCCAATCAAGAGAATTTTAGACTAAAATACCTTTGCACAAAGGAAGCTTTGATATTTGATTACACCATGATTTTCTAAATTCTTTTCTATGTGCATGTGAATATGGCATTTGCTGCTTTCCACAAAATAATTCTGATAAAACTATATTGTTTACTTTTTCATTACCTATCAAGCAGGCTTTCATTATGCTTTACTTTTTAGCCATTACATTTTGAATTGTATTTAGTTAATATTCAGTTGTAAAGAGGAGTGTTATCATAAACTAATAATATCCCTAAAATTTTCTATTTCGAAGGATTTTCTAAGAGTACATGTCTTTTATGCAATAGACAAAATAATTTATTTTTTATCCCCAAATAATCTGTGCTACTATTTCACCAATTTAATTAGGAAGAGTATGTGTATTTTTCAATTGAAATTTCACTTTCCTTTTTATGCTACAAACTCCAGAAAGAAAATATGAAGATCAGAATATATGCTATTATAAATTAACTATTTATAATTATTGAATATAGGAATGTTTTTGTATAGACAGACTACACATACACACACACACACCAAAAAAAAGTACTGTCTATAAACATATGCTTATATATCTATACACATATGTATGCTTTTTCATAAATAGAGTTACTAATGTAATTGTTATGCATGTTTTTAGACATAGGATATGCTGTTGTTGTTAGGTACCATTGAGACAATTCCAACTGGTAGTAACCCTGTGTACAATAGAATTAACCACTGCCTAATCCTGTGTCATCCTCACAATCATTCCAATATCTGAGCTTATTGTTGTTATCACTATGTCAATCCATCTACTTGAGAGTCTTCCTCTTCCCTGGATGATGTTCTTCTCAAGAGACTGGTCCCTCCTGATAACATATCTGCAGTAGTTAAAGTTGTGTGTCCATTTGGCTGGGCCATGGTTTTTAGTGTCTGGGCAGCTGGACTTAGTTATTTCCCATGATCAGATTTTAATCACCTCTGTGGTAGAATCTGCTGTGAGCACCTAATTAGTTGAAGAAGAGTTGTGTTTGGGTTGTAGCCTGTTTTTAGTACATAAAGAAAGACTTAGAGAAAGTTCTTGAACTTTTGGCACTTCTGGATCCTGCATTTGGCTGAGTCTTCATCTCAGTGGCCAGCCATGTTGCCTGTCAATCATGGGATTGTTCCTGGACCTGAATTAGAGGCCAGCAGTATTGTCTTCTAATCTTCAGACTGTGCCATTTTCCCTATTGGTCTTGTGTTCATCAGCCTTAGCAGCCAGCAGCTGCATGAGTCAGAAAAAGCCTCTAGCTCTAGTGGGCCTGGAACAGGAGGTGAAGCATAAGATCAAGGGACCTACACCAAGCCCCAAGAGCTGGCACTTTGAACTTAGACTTCTAGCCTCCAAAACTGGAAGAGAATAAATTCCTCTTTGTTGAAGTCATCCACTTGTGGTATATTTGTTATACCAGCACTAAAGAACTAAAACAGTGTCCCAAAGTACATGAGATGAAGTCTCAACTTCTTTGCTTCTACGGATCATTCAGGCTGTACTTCTTTCTAGACAGACTTGTTCATTCTTCTGGCAGTACATGGTATATTCAATATTCTTTGCCAACAACACAATTCAAGACATCAATTCTTCTTTGATATTCTTCATTCTTTGTCTAGCTTTCATATGCTATGAGGCAACTGAAAATATCCTGGCTTGGGTTGGGTGCCCTTTAGTCTTCAAAATGACTTTTTTATTTTTTAATACTTTAAAGAGTATTTTGCAGCAGATTCGCCCAATGCAGTATATCATTTGGTATCTGGACTGCTCCTTCCATGGACATTGATTGTGGATCCTAGTAAAATGAAGTATTTGACAGCTTGAATATTTTCTGTGTGCATCATGATTGGTCCAGTTGTAACTTTGTTTTCTTTCTGCTGAGGTGTAATCCATACTGAGGTCTGTAATCTTGATCTTCATCACCAATGCTTCAAATGGTCTTTGTTTTCAGTAAGCAAGGTTATGAGCTGATGTTTTGTCCTTCTTCGTATAGTCAGCTTCTTAGATTATTTGCTCAGAATTCAGATTGAATGAGTATGGTGAAAGGATACAACCCTGATGTGTACCTTTCCTGATTTTAAACCACACAGTTTTGTTATATTCAAATGACTGCCTCTTAGTCTGTGCACAAGTTCTGCGTGAGCACAATTAAGTGCTTGAAAATTCGCATTCTTCACAATGTTATTTATAATTTATTATGAGTCACATGGTTAAATGCTTTTGCATAGTCAATAAAACATAGGAAAACTTATTTCTATAATTCTCTGTTCTCAACCAAGATTGACTTAACATCAGCAGTGATATACCTCATTCTGAGACTTCTGAATCCAACTTGAATTTCTGGCAGGTCACTGTTGATGTATTGTTGCAACCATTTTTAAATTATCTTTAGCAAAATTTTACTTGTGTGTAATATCAAAGATATTATTCAATACTTTCCACATAATCTTTCTTTGGAAAGAGCCCAAATATGGATCTCTTCCAGTAGTTGGCCAGGTAGTGTCTTCAAATTTCTTGGCATAAATAAATGCTTCCAGCATTGCATCTATTTGTTGAAATATCTCAACTGGGATTTCATCAATTCCTGGAGCCTCATTTTTTACCAGAACCTTCAGTGCAGCTTGGATTCTTCCTTTAATTCCATCAGTTCTTGAAGAACTTCCTGAAGAAGAATTGGTTGATGTTTAACCATTTCAGCTACCATATGAAATAGTTAAACATCAACCAATTCTTCTTGGTACAAAGCATTAGGGTATTTTTTCATCTTCTTTTGCATTGTTCAAAATTTTGCCCATAGAATCCTTCAATATTACAACTGAAAGTGAAATTGTTCTAGTTTTTTTCACCCTAAAATTCTGAGTTTATTCTTCCCTTTGGTTTTCTAACTTCATGTCTTTGCATATATCATTATAATAGTTCACTTTGTCTAGTCAAGATGCCTTTTGAAATCTATTCTGATCTTTTATTTCATCATTTTTTAATATTCTGTTTAGTTACAGTATGTTCAGTAAAAAAATTTAATCAGACATCCATTTAAGTTTTTTCTTTCCATTCTGGTTCCTCCCCCTTTTACTCATTATCTTTATGAAACATATTTTGAAATTTTTTCTTCTCATTTATTACATTTCTATTGTATTTTTTTTTTTTTGAGTTCCTGTTTGTTTATGTGGTTTGGATTTTTTGTTCTCTTGTTTTTATTTTATTTTTAAATTTATTTTGTCTAACTGAGTGGGAGATAGAAACAGTTCCAACACAACACCACCACTCTTGCACCTCCTGCAGCTCCACCCTCTGAGCAAAGGCCAAGGCTTTTGCACCAACTGACCAGTGATAGATGGTGGCTAATAGAAGCTCAGCTCACCCTCAGCTGCTCCTTATGAACAGCTAATAGATATCTGTCTGCACACTCTATTTCTGTATCACACTCACCAGGACACAGGTGGTGAGTGCCTAAGTGCGAGCAACAAGAGAAAATAGGAGCACAGTACCCTGCTCACACAGATAAATCAAAACAAAATAAAGGGGAAAAAAAAAATACCTTGGGCAAATCACACCAACATAAAACCTCAAATTAAACATAAATACAAATGTACGAAAATGTCTCAGAGGCAACAGACAATCACAGTACACAAAACGGAGCAAGATAAAGTAGTAGAAACAAGAGACCAGGATACAAATGCAGAAAACTTCCCTGAGGAGGAAACAGTGTTGGAACTCCCTGATAATAAATTCAAAAGAATTATATTTGGGTCCCTTTAATGGATTGAAAGACAGATGAAGGTAAACACTTACTAGATCAGGGAAAACACTGATAATATCAAGGAGAACACTGACAAAATTAAGGAAAACACAGACAAAATACTAGAACAATTTTGGGAAACAATACAAGAATAAATTTACAAAGTAAAAGTTAGAAATGATACAAAAACAACAACAAATAGAAACACAAAGATTAACACTAAGATTTCAGAAATAGATAACAAATTGTTTAGGCAAAGGAGTAGAATTGAATCAATGGAAGACAGAATTAATGAGATTGAAGCCACATACCTCAACACTACTTTGTTAAGGGATCAATCAGATAAAAGATAGAAACAAAATAAAGACAGCCTAAGATTCATGTGGGATACCATCAAGAGGAATAACATACATATAATTGGAATTCAAGAACAGGAAGAGACAAATAAAATCACAGAGAAAATTGTCAAAGATTTCTTGGAAGAGAATTTCCCTAATATGATGGACAAGAATATATCCATTCACAAATTTCAATGTACCCCAAATAGGATAACCCCTAAAACAAAATCACCAAGACACATCATCATCAAACTCAACAAAACCAAAGACAAAAAAAGAATTCTGAAAGCAGTATGGGAAAAACTAAAAGTTACCTACAAAGGACAACCAATAAGACTAAGCTCTGATTTCTCTGCAGAAACCACTCAGGCAAGAAGGCAATGGGATGATATATATTAAAACCTGAAAGAAAAAAAGTTTCCAACCAAGAGCTATATAATGAACAAAATTGTGCCTCAGATATGAGGGTGAAATTAGGAGATTTTCAGAGAAGCGGAGATAAAGGGAATTTTAAAAAACCAGAACAACCTTACAAGAGATACTAAAAGGAGTCTTTTGGATAGAGAACAAACAAAAACAATGATCACACACATATGACATAACCCAGAAACCAAGCTAATTATAGAAGTATCCAAAGTAAAATAAGCTATCAAGATTGTAAACAGGGAACCAGAGACATCAGTGGGTAAAAGAGGACAATTACAAAACAAACAGAGAAAATAAATAGTATAATTACACAACTTCTAAATGGTGAGGAACTCAACACAATTGCAAGATAGAACAGACTTTTTTAAACTTGGGAAGAAAATTATAAATCACAGGGTAACCTGAAAGAAAAATAATAAAACTTTGCATCAAAATAAGAAAGGTGACAAGCACAAATATTAACAAATACTAAAACAATGGCAATGAAACAGATGATAGCATGATTCACAAAATTATATGGAACAAAGAAAGCAGCAAAACTATGAAAAAACGTAACAAAATTTTATCAATAAATTCATACTTGTTGATAATTACACTGAATGTAAATGGTTTAAATACATCACTCAAGAGATGGAGAGTTGAAGAGTGGATAAGAAAACATGACACATCAATACGCTGTCTATAAGAGGCTCACCTTATACACAAAAACAAAAATAGACTGAATATCAAAGGTTAGAAAAAGATATACCAAGCAAATGGCAACCAAAAAAGGGTAAGAGTGACAATATTAATTTCTGATAAAATAGACTTTAGACAAAAATGAGCATAAAAGACAAGGAAGGGCATTATATAATGATTAAAGGACCACTTGAACAAGAAGACACAACCATAATAAGTATCTACACACCTGATGAAAGAGCCCCAAAACACATAAATCAGACTAACAGAATTGAAAGAGTAGATGAGTCCACAGTAATAGTAAACCAAATCAAACCAAAACAAAACAAAATAAAAGCAAACTCATTGTGGTTAAGTCAGATCTGACTCATAGCCACCCCTCCTTGGGTTTCCAAGGAGGTATCACTATAGAAGTAGATTGCCTAATCTTCTTTCCAAGGAGTGTGTTTGAGCCACCATCCTTCTGGTTAGCAGTCAAATGCCTTAGGCACTATGCCACCAAAGATCTTACAGTCATAGTAGGAGACTTTAATACACCACTTTCAGTAAAAGATAGAACAACTGGAAAGAAACTCAACAGAGATGTAGAAGAGCTAAAAATTATGAAAAATGAATTTGACCTTATATACATCCACAGAGAACTTCACCCAACAACACCAAAATATACATTCATTTCCACCAACCAGGTAACATTCTCCAGGATTGACCATATGTTATGACACAAAGCAAACCTCAATAAATTTAAAAACAATGAAATACTGCAAAGCATCTTCTCAGATCACAATGCTATAAAATAGAAACCAACATTAATAAAACAAGTAGAAAAAGAGCAAACATGGAAACTGAATAAAACTACTCTCAGAAATGACTGGGTAATTGAAGAAATAAAAAATGAACTGAAAAAAGTCCTTGAATCAAATTAGAATGAAAACAACATACCAAAATTTTGGAGACACAGCAAAAGCAGTGATCAGAGGGCAATTTATAGCAAAAGATGCATACATCAAAAAAGAAGAAAGAAGCAAAATCAACACCTGAACCCAACATCTCCAACAGTTATAAAAAGAGCAGCAAAAAGAGCCTATAGTCATCAGAAGAAAAGAAATGAAGTTTCAAGCACAAATAAATGTAACAGAAAATATAAAGATAATATAAAAAAAAAAAAATGAACAAGCCTAAAAGTTGGATCATTGTAAATATTAATAAAATTGACAAACCACAAGAAAATTTAACAAAGGAAAAGAAGATGCAAATACCATGAATAGAAATGAAAGGATTGATGTCACAACTGAACCAACAGAAATAAAAAAGAATAATATCAGGATACTATGAAGATCTGTACTCCAACAAATTTGACAACCTAGAAGAAATTGAGAAATTCCTAGAAACACACTAATTACTTAAACTAATACAGACTGAGGTAAAAAATTTGACCTGATTTATAAGAAAAGGAGATATTCAACAGGTCATTAAAAAAAAAAAAAAAAAGAAAGAAAGAAAAGAAGAAAGAAAGAAAAATTTACCAATAACATAAAAAGTCCTGGTCCTGATGATTTCTTTGGAGAATTCTTCCAATCATTCAGAGAAAAGCTGACATCAAACCTACTCAAACTATTCCAGAACATAGAAAATGATGGAATCCTCCCAAATTCATTTTATGAAGCATGAAGCAAGCATAACTTTGATACCCAAACCAGGCAAAGACATCACTAAAAAGAAAAACTACAGACCAATAACCCTCATGAATATAGATGCAAAAATCTTCAAGAAAATCCTAGCCATAGACTCTAACAACATATCCAAAAGATAATACATTAGGACCAAGTGGGGTTCATAATGTTATGCAAGGAAGATTCAACATTAGACAAGTGATCAATGTCATTCATCTTATAAATAAAACAAAGAGAAAGAACCACATGATTCTATCAACAGATGCAGAAAAGGCATTTGATAAAAACCAACACCCATTCCTGATAAAAAAAAAAAAAAAAAAAAAAAAACTTTCAGAAACAGGAATGAGAGGGGATTCCTCAACATAATAAAGGGTGTATGCAATTCCAATGAGCATCACTAACCTCAATGTGGAGAGCTGAAACGATTCTCCTCTAAATAGAAACCTGACATGGATGCCCTCTATCTCCCCTTTTCTTCATCATTGTAAAGGAAGTCCTAGCTAAGGCGATAAGGTAAGAAAGGGAAGTCAAAGGGATTCAAGTTTGTAAGGAAGAAGTAAAACTATTCCTATTTGCAGATAATCTGGTCTTATATATAGAAAACCCAAGAGACTCAGCAATAAAACTACTGTGACTTATTGAAAGATCTAACATAGTGGCAGGATGTAATATCAACATACAAAAATCAGTTGTATTCTTCTACACCAGCAAAGAAGTCTTTGAAAAAGAAATCAATACCATTTACAATAGCTACCAGAAAGATAAAATACTTGGGAATAAATATTAGCAGGGACACAAAAGGTCTATACAAAGAGAACTACAAAACACTACTTCAAGAAACTATAAGAGATTTATATAAATGGAAGAATATACCATGCTCATGGATAGGAAGATATTGACATTGTGGAAATGTCAGTACTACTCAAAGCAATCTATACATTCAATGCAATCCTGATCCACTGATCCAGGTTCATCAACATTCATTAAAGACATCGAAAAAAGGATCACTAATTTTATATGGAAAAGAAAGACACCTCAGATAAGCAAAACAGTATTGAAGAAGAACAACAAAGTGGGAGGTCTCGTGCTCCCAGATCTGAACATCTGCTATACAATCACAGTTGTTAAAACAATGTGGTATTGGTACAATGACAGACACATAGACCAGTGGAACAGAATTGAGAACCCAGAAATTGATCCATTAACCTATGGTGAACTGATCTTTGACAAAGGGCCAACATCCATTAAATAGAAAAGAGATAGTCTCTTTCACAAATGACGCTGGCAAAACTGGATAGCCATTTGCAGATAAATGAAATAAGATTCATACATTATACCATACATAATAATTAACTCCAGGTGGATCAAAGACTTAAAACTGTAACCTAAAACAATAAAGTTAATCAAAGAAAAAATAGGGCCAAATTAGGGGCCCTAATTTATGGTATAAATAGACTGTCAAGCATAACCCAAGATGGACAAACAGCAGAAGGTCAACTAGATGACTGGGACCTTCTAAAAATTATATTCTTGTGTGCCTCAAAAGTCTTCTCCAAAAGAGTGAAAAGAGAATCTACAGAATAGGAAAAAGTATTCGCCAATGACATATCAGACAAAGGAGTTATCTCTAAATTTATAGAACACTCCAACACCTCAGAATCAAAAAGACAGACAATCCAATTAAAAAATGGGCAGAACATGGACACTTTACCAAAGATATTCAGGCAGCCAACAAACACATGAAGAAATGTTCACTATCATTAGCCATTGTTGTTGTTGTTGTTATGTGCCGTCGAGTCAGCCCTGACTCATAGCGACCCCTCCTTGGGTTTCCGAGGCAGTATCACTACGGAAGTAGGATTGCCCAACCTTCCCTCCGAGGAGTGGCTGGTGGGTTTGAACCGCCAGCCTTCTGGTTAGCAGTCAAGTGCCTTAGCCACTATGCTACCAGAGCTCCCTCATTAGCCATTAGAGAGATGTAAATCAAAATGACCATGAAATACCATGTCATACCATTATTACCATTAATAGTGAAAGAAATTCAACAAGACAGAACATAACACATTCTGATAAGGATGTGGAGAGATTGGGACTCTCATACACTGATGGTAAGATATAATAAAATGATATAACGATTGTGGAAATCGGCATGGCAGTTGCTTAAAAAGTTGGAATTCAAATACCATTTGATCCAGAAATCCCATTACTAGGTATATATCCTAAAGAAGTGAGAGGCAGGACACTAATAGATATAGGCATATCCATGGCAGCACCATTCACAGTAGCAAAGAGATGAAAACAACCTAAATGTCCAATGTTCTAGTTACCTACTGCCACTCTGACAAGAAAACACCACAAATTAGATGGCTTGAACAAACAAGTTTATTCTCTTACTGTTTGGAGGCTTTAAGTCCGAGTTCAATGTGCCAGGCTCTAGAGGCTGGGTGAAAGCCCCTCAAACTTGATCTTCAGCTCTGCCACCTGCCCCCAGCCCACCGAAGCTGGAGGCTTTCTTCACTCAGCTGCTGAGCACAAACTAGCTGGTAAGAAATGAGTTGATTAGATCTGTTACAAGTAAAGCCTAATGAAACTAGAAGACACTACTCAAAAGTAGTAGCACAAGCACAAGATTGACAAGTAATAAGGCACAATCCCAATATTACCAAACCACACGCAGTCTATTAATTTAAGTTTTCATTAAAAGTCCCAAGATCGGCAGAGCATGGCAGGCTACTGAACATGGACTTGGCTACACAGAGGGTTCAAGCATGCCATAAGCTAGAGACCATTCCCAAATCTGTTTCTTATATATGGGAAGCAGACCACATACCCAAAGCAGCTACTCAGCTGCTCTTGTAGATTCTACCATGGAGTTAATTACCAATGTCACCATGGGGAATAACTATGTTTAGCTGCCCAGCCACTCAATCAGGCCCATCCAAGTTGACACACAAACTTAACTACCACACCCAACAACCAAGAAATGTATAAACAAACTGTGGTACACACACACAACGTAATACTATGCAACCCTAAAAAATAATGTAGGATGTGTGAAACACCGCATAATGTGGATAAACTTGGAGGACTTTATCCTGAGTGAAATAAGTCTATCACAGAAGAACAATATTGTATTAGTTCACTGTTTTAAAAAGTCAGGAAAGGTTTATACATGGAAGGAAACTTTCTTTGTTGGTTGCCAGGGATGGGAGAGGAAGGGACGGAAAATTCCTGGATAGGTTAACAAATATATATGTGTGTGTGTGTGTGTGTATTTAAGTGAAATTCACTGTCATCGAGTTGATTCTAACTTATAGCAACCCCTCCTTGGGTTTCCAAGGTGGTATCTCTGAGGAATTAGTTTACCCAGTCTTCCTTCTAAGGAGTGACTGGGGGATTTAAACAACCAGACTTTAGCAGGCAAATGACTTAGGCTACCAAAGATTATTAGTGATTACCAAGAGTAAGAGGGAGGGGGATAGGGGAAGCTTTTTTTTTGTGGCGGCATTGAGTTTATGCTAATGTTGGTAGAATATTTTGGAAAAGGATAGAAATAATGGTGGTACAATGTGAAAAATGTCATCAATGTCCTTGAGCTGTTAACTGAAAGTTGTTATGTTGGCGAGTGTCTTGTTGCATATGTTTTCACCACAATAAAAGTGAAAAAAAAAAAAAAAATTGCAGGAAAGTTTTGAGTGGTGTCTTCTAATTTCATTAGGCTTTACTTGTAACATATCTAATCAACTCATTTCTTACCAGCTAGTTTGTGCTAGTTTTATCACAAATACAAAAACAAATATTGTCACTGAAATCTTATGACAGTAACATATTAAAAATTCTTCTATTCATATAATCTGTGTTTATATCATTTAACGTTATTCCACAATAAAACAAAATCTCAAAGACTAATCTCATAACCTTCTAAAAATGCTTCAGAGTTCACTTTTGAAAAATGCCCCTAAAAGAACTTCTGTTTGAAATTTCTGTATGAATTCTCAAAGTCTTGCATTGTTTTGTATTTGTACAGCTCTTATTATGAAACTACCAGTTAACTTGTGTATATTGCACTTGAGCAAAAATGATTGTCAACACAAAATTGATATAGCAACCCAACAACTGATAATTAAAAATATTCAATCTTTTTATACTAGGTTTACAATTTTTTAGTACTTTGATAGTATTTTGAATTCATTTAAGTATCTCTATTATTTTTATTAGTGCCTAAGGCACTTGACTGCTAACCAGAAGGCTGGTGGTTCAAACCCACCAGCCACTCCTCGGAAGGAAGACAGGGCAATCTACTTCTGTAGTGATACTGCCTCAGAAACCCAAGGAGGACTTGTTATGAGTCATGTCCGACTCGATGGCACATAACAACAACAACAACATCAACAACATTATTTTTATAATTATTATAGTTATTTAGACCATTCATCTATCCTTCACCTAGGGATAGCCCAGGATTTAGACATGTATAAAACTATAACAATAGTAAAAGAAAAAAATAAGCATTTTATATGGTCTTACAGAAATATATTTAATTAATGATAAATTATAATATACACTGTTTTTTAATGGGATACTTTATGTAAATCACTATGTAGAAGGTTATAACTCCTCTGAGGGAAGGAGAGAGAGTGATGTTTTCATATAAGGAGATTTAAGTTCTGGTAGAGAGATGAATTCACTCATTTGTTCTGCATAATAGAGTAATTTATATAGAATTTCTTTGTTATTATATATATACTTTGTGTATACTTGTAATATATATTTAAATATATACAAGAAGGTTATGTGTGTAATAAATTTCTGCATAATAAGACAGTATCAGCAGTGTATCTTGCTTGCTATTTCATCATCACTCCCTGAACCTGCTGCTCAGTCAATTATTACCTACTCCTCATTCTTAAAACCAAAACCAAACATATTGCCATTGAGTCAATTCTGCCAGTGACTCAGTAGAGCACTGTAGAACTTCCCTATAGTTTTTCCAAGGCTGTAGTCTTTACAGAAGCTGATTGCCACATCTTTCTCCCACAGCAACTGGTGGGTTCAAACTGCTGTCTTTTTGTTATCATCTAAGCACTTAACCAATGTGCCATCACAGCTCCTTCTCATTATCAAATTACTATCAAAATGATATCTTTCTTTTGAGCAAATAATATGCATTAATTTTTCTTCTTTAGAAGAAAAAAGAAAATCAATCTGAATATTTGTGTCCTTAATTTGATCCCTCTTTCTTCCCTAAATAATCCATCCTTGAAAGTAATCTTTAAATGTTCTCAGTTTAAAACTTTTCTTTAAAATTTGCTAGGTTTTCAGAATAAAGCCCAAGTCATTTAGAAAGGCATTCAAAGTTTCTAAAAATTCCTTCTCTCACCTCCTGTTCTCAAACTAGTAGTTCTGTCAACTGTTAGGTTCTTCAGAATAACCTGTAGGGATTGTAAAAGTTTACATTATGGAGACACATTCCCAGAGATTCCCTTCAGTACTTCTAGACTGAGGTCTCAGAATACACATTTCTAAAAGTTTCCCAACTTATATTAGTGGCCTGAGGATCACACTTTGAGAGCATTGCTCTAAACAAACTGTGAGTCACAATCACCTCCTACATGTAATTGCCATACTTAACATTCCTGTAGTCCTAACCTAATTTTGTAGCATTTTTTTCCCCAAAATTTTATACATATTTTTCACATTTCTGCCTGTAATTCTTTGTGCTTACTTGAAGAGCCAACACTGTAAACATCTGTTATTTAAGGCTATAGAAAGTGTCACACACAAATTTGATACATGTAAATAATTACCATTCCAGTTGATGGTAGTAATTATTGGATTTTTATTTTAAAATATTATGTAGGAAAAATATAAACCCTCTAGCATTTTCAGCTTATCATTATCTTTATTTTCCAAATGACTATTAAAAATGGTGGTTTTACAGAACATTTTTTTCATTTATAAAACCAATATCCTTTCAGGAGAAATTAAATCATATTTTTATTCCTTTTGCTTATATTGTAAAATTGATGCTTTTAATAGTTCTTTGATATGTAAAATGGTAAGTACTGGGAGACTTTTAAAGCCCTTTGGGATATAACAATTTATTTTTACATGGAAAAGGATGAAATCAAATAATAACAGAAAATAGTTTACATTAACATTCTGAACTCAGTGGTTATAAAAGTAACACCAAGTTTGAAAATTGATTATTTTATTATAAATACCTACATAGTACATGAGAGCTCAGTTAATTAAAGGATGTATGAAGTCATCTCTTCAAAAGAAAATAATGTGCTATAATAGATGAAATAAAGAGGAGGCAGAATTATCATCCCTCTTTATACACATGATTCAATGTACGAACTTGGAGAAGTCAATTAACCCTGATTCAGGAACTCAGATTTATTTTGAGAAAAAGAGATGGAGAGTGAAATTCATACAAATTAAACCATAATATATTGAGAACAACAGCCTGGTACTGATATGTCAATAGCCATATAGACCAGTGGAATAGAATTGAGAGTGCAGAAATAAATCCACATGTCTATGGTCAACTGATTTTTCACAAGGGTGCTAAGTCTATTTGATGAAGAAAGAAGAATCTACTCCACAAATGGTGTCAGGATAATTGGATTTCCACATGTAGAAAAATGAGCCTGACTCATGCTTCCCACCCTACAGAGAAAGAAATTAAAAATGGATTATTATACGATTAGGTATGTCTATGAAATGGGGAGGGTATCCAAGAACATATATAGGGTTGGCAGACAATGGTCCTATAAGTTTATGTGAATGATCAGAATTCCCAGGTTTATAGTAGAGCTGACAAGGGGCAAGGTTGTGGTCACTGCTTGGTCACAGCCAGCTACCCAGAGGGACCGAGTAGTTGAACCTGTGGGTTTGGGACCATAGTCACAGGGGACATCAAGCTCAATTGGCATAACATACTGTACAAAACATTGTTCCACCTCCTACTTTGGCGAGTAGCGACTGGGATCTTAAAAGCTAGCAAGGCCATCTAGATGCAATGATGGGTCTCTCCTCGTCCAGAGCAAAGAAGAATGAAGAAAACCAAAATTCATGGAAACAATTAGTCCTAGCAACTTGTACACCATCTGATCTACAGCCTATACAAACCACTATAAGACCAGAAGAACTAGATGATGCCCGGCTACCACCGTTATCCACTTGGAAAGGCATCTATGTAGGAGATCCTTGATAGAGAGGGAGAACAATGTGGAACAAAACTCAAAATCATTTGGGGAAAAAAAAAAAAGTTGGGGACCAGGTGTGCTGGTCCAATAGACCCTGGTGGAACCACTGAGACTATGGTCCCTAGCTGCCCTTCAGGTCTGGAATTGAACCCATACCTGTGGTTTCGAGCCAAACAAAATACAGGCATATGAGTTGAACATTTACCTCAAGTAGGTACACTCCTTGGAGAGAACAATAATGGGAGAAAGAAGGGCTGCTTATGCACAGGGAGACAGCTCAGGGGGCAGGAGTGTATGGAGGGATGAACACTGGGAAGAGATGGCCATGGGGAGGAGGTGGGAGGGGAGCTGTTGCATTGTGGTAAACTGTGGTCAATGACATGAGACACAGTATGTGTGAACTGCTGTATGGAAAGTGAATTTGCTCTGTAAATCTTCACCCAAATCACAATAAAAAAAATTTGTTATGAATAACTTACAAATAAAGTTTGTAAATGTAGTTTTAAGTTAAAAAATGGATTATGGATCCAAATGTGCAACAAAAAACCATAAAATTCCTAGAAGAAAAACAGGGATAATGCTTTTAACAATGGATTATATAATATAATAACAAAAGAACAAGTAGCAAAAGCCAAAATAAATAAATGGACCTCACAAAATTTAAAAACTTTTGTTCATAAAAGACTTTACCTAGATATAGTGGGAGAGAAATGTGGAACAAAAGTCAGAACATGAAAAGACCAGGCTTACTGGTCTGATAGGGACTGGTGAAACCGCAGAGACTATGGCCTTTACTCACCCCTCATGCCTGGAATTGGACTCTTCTGGCTTCCAGCCAAATAATAGACAGGTGTATAAGGTGAATATTTGCATCAGGTAAGTACTCTCCTTAGAATAATTAATTATGGGAGATCAGAAGGGCAGTATTTACACAATGAGGAAATTGGAAGAGAACTGTTACATTATGGGGATTTCAATCCAGGTCATGATACAAAATGTGTATGAGCTACTATATAAGATATGAATTTGCTCTGTAAATTTTCACCAAACATCAGTAACAAAAAGACTTTACTAAAAAAGCAAAAAGACCAGTTAGTGACTGAGAGAACATTTTGGTATCCATATATTCAGTAAGAATATAAAAACCAAAATTTTTTAAAATTTTGGCAACTAAACAAAAAGATAAATAGCCCAATCATAAAATAGGCAAAGGACTTGACTAAACATTGCACAAAAGAAGATATTCAAATGGCCACCAGACACATGAAAACATGCTCAGCCATAACAGAAATGCAAATCAAAATCATAATGGAATACCAAGGTAACACACACCCCACACCACACACTGCACTCACACAAAGATATGGTGGAAATTGGACTCCACATCTCCATTGCTAGTGGGAATGTAAATGGTAGAGTTTTTGTAGAAAACAGTGTGGCAGTTCCTCAAAAACTAAAATTAGAACTACATTTGATCAAGCAATTTCACCTTTGATATATGCCCAAAAGACATGAAAATATGACTCAAAATGAGATCCAATATTCATTGCAGCACTATTTACAATAGTCAAAAAGTAGAAACAACATTAATGTGTACCAACAGATGAATGGATAAACAAAATGTGGTACATGTATACAGAATACTACTCAGCCACTAGGAGAAATACTGTTTCATGGATAGAGCTTGAAGACATTATGCTAAGAGAAATAAACTAATCACAAAAGGACAAATACTATATGACCTCACATATATAAAAAGACAAGAAACGTCAAATAGACAGAAACCAAAGTTTATTAGTGGTTCTCCAGGGTTGAAGGGAAGGGGGAAAAAGGGTGTTTGAGGGAGATAGAAAAATCATATTGCTTAAGAATAAGGTTGCACAGCTGATTATTGTAATTGTTGTCAATAAGTTTTATACCTATAAAAAGTTGAATTGATAAGAGTTATGTAATAGATATATTTACAACATCAACTAAAAAAAAAAAAAAGAGTAGCTGCTGAGGCTGTTTATATACAGTAAAACACCTCATGAGATTTGATTCCATGGCTTGGAGGTTTAGGAGTATAGCTTCATGGGACATCCCAGTTAATTGGCCTAATAACATGTTTAGTGCTTCTGTTCTCTCTCCCCATCCATTGCATAGTGCCTAGGATCTTAGAAGCTTGCAAGTAGCCATCCATGACACAAAAACTGGTCTCTCTTCACCTGGAGCAACAGAGGAAAAGAGATTCAGGAACAAGAGAATGATTTGGAGTGTACGGTTGATTTCCCCCATGAATAACTGGCTCCTTTGACATGAGATCGGAAAAGCTGGATGTTGCCTAGCTACCATTGCTGAACATTTTGATCAAAGATTCCATCGAAGAATGCAGATCAAAAAGAGGAAAATGCAGAACAGAATTTCAAATTCTCATAGACTCCAGACTTTCTGGAGCCATGGAGGCTGGTTGAACCCCTGAAACTTTTGTCAAAAAGTAATCTTTAAACTTAAACCAAAAATATCCCCTGAAGTCTTAAAACCAAATAATAGTTTAGCCAAACTGGTAAAAACATACCTGCCTTGCACATTATGGTTTTCAAAGCACTGTCCATATGAGATCAATTTGACAACAGAAGCTCAAAAGATTACATAGAAACCTTAGGGGAAAATGAGTTTATGTTAATGAGGGAGGAAGAACTCAGGGAAGGGGTTTAAGGATGGTTGCACAAGTTGAAAAATATAATCAGTGTCACTAAATTGTACTTGTAGAAACTATTTCATTGATATATGTTTTGTGGTATATATTCTGAACAACAAATAAATAAAATTTTGAAAAAAGATCTTTAGAAAAGCATGAGTAAATAACATTATATTTTATAAGTTTAATTCTCAAAATAATGGCATTTCTCTGAGAGGAATATAGTCAATGGTTTATTTTTATTTTTTTAAATTTTTTTAAATTGTGATTTGGGTGCAAGTTGACAGAGCAAATTCATTTCCCATGCAACAGTTCATACACATGTTTTTTCATGGCATTCATTTCAATCCCCATAATGTAACAGCTCTCTTCCCATTTTCTCCCTATTTTCCCTGTGTCCTTCTTTCATATGCATCCCTGCCCTCTGATCTATCTCTCTTTGCAAACATTGCCCTTCTGATCTCCCATGGTTGACTGTTCTTCTAAGGAGAGTACTTACCTGGTGTAAATGTTCACCTTATATGCCTGTCTATTGGTTGGTTGGAATCTACAGGAGTGAGCTCAGTTCCAGGCCTAAAGAGTGATTAGAAACCATAGTCTCAGGAATTTCACAAGTCTCTATCAGGAGAATAAGCTTGGTCTTTTTATGATTTTGAGTTTTGTTCCACCTTTTCCTCCCACTCTATAGAGGATCTCCTACACTGCTCCCTTTCAGAATGGTTGACAGTGGTAGATGGGCAGCATCTAGTTCTTCTGGTCTCAGGGTCTTTTAGGCTAGGGTTTGCATAGTCCACTAGTCCCTTGGACTAATTGTTTCTATGTGTCTTTGGTTTTCTTCATTCTTCTTTTCTCCAAATGCACAGGGACCAACTATTGCATTTCAGATGACCACTTCCAAGGTTTTAAGACCTCAGTTGCTACTCACCAAATTAGGATGTAGAACAATGTTTTTGTATAGTATGTTATGCCAATTGAGCTTGATGTCCCCTGCAACCATGGTCCTGAGCCCACAGGCCCAAGAACTTGCTACCACAGAGTGGTTGGCTGTAGTTATGGAGTATCACTACTTTGCTCCCTGGTAATTCTATTATACATATGGCCATTCTTAAAGCACATACAAATACATATGTAGAAATATCGTCTGCCAAACTTATATATGGTCATGGGTATATTTCTTTTTGCCTAGTCATACCTGATTATTCTGCCTGTATCCCTAGGTATCTATCTGTAGATCAATGTTTACTATTACTGAAAATGCAATATTGTGTATGTAAAAGTGTTTATCTTTGTTGTCTGTATCTCTTGTGCAACTCTCTGTGTCTTCCTTTTCCTTAGTGTTACTGTGTTGATCACTTGATTTTGGTATATTGTCTTTCTGTTCACCCAAATAAATACTTGTCTCTTACTTGTCTAGCAATTGTCTTTCCCCTCTCCTCTCATCCCTGATAACCAACAATTTCCTTTCACATGTCAACCTTTCCTTGACTTTTTACCATAATGGATTTATATAATATTTTCCTTTTTGTGACTGACTTATTTAACTCAGCATAATGTCCTCCAAGTCCATGCACATCATGCAGTGTTTTGAATATTCTACATTATTCTTTAGAGTTGGATAAAATTCTATTTTGTGTACATACCACAGTTTGTTTATCCATTCTTTGGTTCATGGGCACTTAGGTTGTTTCCATCTCTTTGCTATTGCAAATAGTGCTATGATGGACATGGATGTGCATATACCTATTCATGCCCTGCCTCTCACTTCTTTAGCATATATACTTAGTAGTGAGATTTCTGGATCAAATGGTATTTCTTTTTCCAACTTTTTAAGGAATCGCCAAACTGATTTCCACAGTGGTTACATCAATTTACAGTCCGACCAGCAGTGCATGAGGGTCCCAATCTCTCCACATCATCATCAGCATTTGTCTTGTTGAACTTTGCTATTACTTCTGGGGTGAGATTGTATCTGATGGTTATTTTGATTTGCATCTCTCTAATGGTTAATGATCATGAACATTTTTTTCATGTGGTTGTTAGCTGCCTGAATATCGTTGGTGAAGTGCCTGTTTTTGTTTTTTGAACACTTTTTAAAGTCTGTGGTAAATTTATATTTATAAAATGGAAAATATACATTTGAATCTACTGAGAATTGATCAGTTATTTCAAGAAAGTAAAAGCAGCTCAAAGTTTATAAAAATGCAGT
The DNA here is from genome assembly GCF_000298275.1 of Orycteropus afer afer. Classification (NCBI taxonomy): domain Eukaryota; kingdom Metazoa; phylum Chordata; class Mammalia; order Tubulidentata; family Orycteropodidae; genus Orycteropus; species Orycteropus afer. The sequence goes on along the minus strand of NW_006922052.1, from coordinate 1,437,817 downwards.
TAGTTAATTAATGCCGTATGCTATAGTGTCAAAGTCAAAATATATCTGGTTTCAGTTACCACCACTTACTAAGTCCATGTACACAAATCCTATGACAACTTGGCATAAAAAATCTGTCTGTTTCCATGTTGTTCACATTTGGAATTGCTTACTGCACCATTCAGTGAGAAATATATTTAATCTTTATTTTTATTGTGTGAAATATACATGTAACAAAATATGTAACCTTTCAACAAGCTTCACATGTACATTTCAAGTAGCTAATTATGTTCATCACATTTATCAATCATCATCATTATCCGTTCCCAAATTATAGCATCTTCCCTAACAGAAGTTCAGTGTCCCCTAATATTGAAGCGTCCTTTCTTTCTCCTTCTGTTGACTCCTGGTAACCACTAATGAACTTTGGTATTTATATATTTGGCTATTCCAAATAATTTATATAAGTGGGTGCATACAATATTTGTCCTTTTTGATTGAATTACTTTTCTCAGCATAATGCTTTAAAGATTCATCCATGTATAGCTGTAATCAAGACTGTTTTTCTTTATGTCTGAGTAAAATTTCATTGGGTGAATATACCACATTTAGTAGCTCTTCTGCTGATAGATTTTTTAGGCTGTGTCTACGTTTTGTGCTATTGTGAATGAATAGTGCTGCAATGAACACTGGTGTAGAAGTTTCAATTTACATTTCTGCTAGTAGAATTGCTGGGTCATATCATAATTCTATGTTTAATTTTTTTGAGCTCAACAGCAAATAACAACAACAACAACAACAATTTTTTTGGGGAAATACAGAACTGTTTGCCATAATGGCTGTACATTTTCAACTTCACCAACAATGAGTAAGGGTTCTAATTTCTCCACATCCTTGCCAACGTCTGCTGTGTTCTGTTTTATTTTTTATTTTATAATAGCCATCTTATGAGGATGAAGTAATATCTTATTGTGGTTCTAATATGCATTTCCTAATGACTAATGAAAGAGCTCTGGTAGCACAGAGATAAAGGCATTCATCTGCTCACCAAAAGGTTGGCAGTTTGAACCCACCAGCCACTCCACAGGATCAGGTGGAAGGATAGAGAGCTCAGCAGGTTTACATTCCAATATCCACAGGACAGGTGAAGAGAAGACTGCAGGGTCAAAAAAGGAGAAAGAGAACAAGCTCGGTCAGAATATTCACTTATATTTTGCAGTCAAATCACACCTCTGAGCAAACTCTCCTTTCAACTGATTGATTGATCACATCATATTACATCACAGAATATGATTATACTACATTACATTACAGAACAGCAACCAGTCCAGTATCTGGACAAACCACTGAGAATAATTGCCTGGACAAGTCGACAGATAAAATTGTCTGAGGGCATAAAATCAGAGGCATTTTGTGTGTATAAATAGAGCAGTCTGTAAGCAGAGCCTTAATTCCATTTTAAAGTCTTGATATGAGTCTAGAATCCATGTTGAATTTTAAAGGTACCTTTTCTAAAAGCAATTACTTTGACCTTGATGCTGACCTAACCTTGACACCTACCATATACTCTCAAGGAGACGTTCTTTTCCTCTGACATCTGGCGGGTGCAGGCTATCACAATCTATTTCCTGAGGGTCTTTTCAATGTAAGATGTGATATATTATACCTGAAAGATCTTGTTGCACAACTTTATTGATACATCTTTACAATGGACCCTCAAAGACAGAATGGTTTGAGAAAACAATTTCTATGACAGTTTACAAAAAAAAAGAAAAAAGAAACTTGTCCTGCTATGGTACTGTAGCCAACCTATAATAAACTGAAGATCACATATACTTGCAATTATGTACCCTTAACCAAAGACATAATCCCACTTATGTGTTATCCACCTCTTCTTGCTAAATCCCTGCTTTTCGTTATCCCAGCTTTGATTCCCCTGACTGTCTTTCAGCCATTTATGACTTTGTGACTTTTAGTTCCTGCTGCAACTGTACACAAATATTTTCTTATCCCCTGTCCAGAAGAGTGGCCATTCTCACTCTGTGAATGAGGACGCGTTCTGGACCTGGACCATCTTTATCTCACAATAAGCTTGTTTTGCTTTTACTCAGCAGACTTCATGATGTTTCTCTACAACAAAATTCATCATCCTACATATGAAAGAAATAGTAAAAACATCCAGAATTCCTAGATAATATAGAATTTTTAATTATACATACCAATAATGACTTTTTCCCCCTCTTTCTCATAATATGATGGTTATCATTTATGATGACTTCAGAATGATAACCATAAAGAAAGTAACATTATGAACAGGAGCATTTAGCAGAAAACTACTAATGCAAAATTTAGAAGTAAAACCCAATCTAGGTGACAAAATGTGTTACATACAATATTTTCTTTCTGCATCTATTTGAAAATATTTTCATGTAATGATTGATGTTCTTAACTCTAGAATTATTTGGTGTTCTATAAATCATGGTGGGAGTATATGCAGAGAGAAGTATAGTCAGCAATTGTTTTTGTGCACCCCAAGGTAATTCCTATGAATAAGGACCATCTATGACAGATTAGAAGAACCCCATAGAGTTTCTTAGGCTATAATCTTTTTGGGAGCAGATTGTCAGCTCTTTTCTCCCATAGAGATGTTGGTGAGTTTACATTGTTGACCTTTTGGTTAGCAGGCGAGCACTTAAACACTATGTATAAGAATTCTTATAGCTAGTAGAAAGTACAAAAATATTTCTGATAAGTACCATTCTTAGTTCTTCTCTTTCTCTTTCCTGGAAAAGAGATGAACAATGTTAAGTAAGAGGCTGTGAAGGTTAATTTTTTTGTGTTAATTTTGTGAGGCTCTGGTGCTTAGTGGTTTGTTCAGCTGGACTAGGTGTTGTTATGAAGTTGTTACATGTGATTAAATTTGTTGACCTTATCCTCCATAATATGGGTTGTTGTTGTTGTTGTTATGTGCCGTCGAGTCAGCCCTGACTCATAGCGACCCCTCCTTGGGTTTCCGAGGCAGTATCACTACGGAAGTAGGATTGCCCAACCTTCCTTCCGAGGAGTGGCTGGTGGGTTTGAACCGCCAGCCTTCTGGTTAGCAGTCAAGTGCCTTAGCCACTATGCTACCAGAGCTCCCATAATATGGGTAGGCCTCCTCTAATCAGTTAAAGGTCTTAAGAGCAAATAGATTTTTTTCCTTAGAAAGTATTCTGCCTCCCAACTATAAATGGACATCTTGCCATAACTTCTCCACTCTTCTGTTCCCTATTGACTATCCTACAGATTTTGGGACACAAGACTGAAGGAATCTTCAATCCTTTTGCCTAACAGAGATTTTTCACTTGCTAACCTACAATAATCACATGAGCCAGTTCCTTAAAATAAATCTTTCTCTGATATACTGATATACTAGATTTTTTTTTCTCTATAGAGAAGCTTAAAACAGAAGCCATAAATGACACCCTGAAATACTTTTTATTCAGTAAACAGAGGCTGAAATTAAAGAACCTCTATAAAATCCCATTCTTCCTTACATTCTGATAGGCTTTCCCTTTGCAAAAACATCTGGCCTCTTCAGGCTCCTTACAACTCCACAGTTCACATCCCCAGTGTCAAAATGAAAACAGAAACTGTCACCATTTATTATGGTAGATTTAAAATATTGTCTATAGGCAGATGATTGTCTTATTGTCTTTTCCATCCCAAAGTTTAAGCATCCATTTTTGGACTTCTACAGTGTTTTTTATTTCTTCTTTTCACTCTTCACTACAATCTATGTTAATTCTAGCCTTAAGAGTATTCTCAGGATGACTACATGAAAATGTTGTTAATGATAGAATTAATTTTGTCAGAATCTTCCAAAAATAAAAAACACTTTTTAGTTTAGGAAAAAAAAAGTTCTATTGATTATTTGCTTATTTTCAGTATTCATTCTCCACTATTAGAATCTATGTGAAGTATTGGAAAGGTAATTCAAAGAGTAAATCAAGTCAGTCACTTTACTTAACAGCTAATTATTCAAGCCAAGCACACATACACACAATTTGATTCAGCAATTATTTTTAAACCATTTTTGATCAGACTAACAACTTCTGAATTATTCAGAATATAGATTGTGACCAAGAGAAAAAAATAAGATATATTGATTGTAAATATGCTCTCACATTTTCTTTCTACTGCAACATACAGTAAGGTGATTATTATTGTACACAATTGGATTCAAGTTAGTACCTATTTGTTCTATTCAAAATTTTAACAACTTTTGGAACAGAATATATTTTCATATTTTTATGTACTATGGTCTACTCTTAATCTTATTTTGAAATATTTATAAAAACTATAGCAAAAAGGAAATAATCTCACCTTTTAATACTTTTATCCACACAAACAAAATTATAGTCATCACTTGGAATTCTGGGTTATTAACAATGCTTTAACAATTGGAAGGTGAGCTGATAGGTTCATAGCATAGATAATCCCAATAGATATTCAATTACAAATAGCTAAGATTAGCTACAATAACCTGTCAATTTAATTATATTTGTCTTAGTTCTTAAATATAAATCATATAATCTTTATGCTCTGTGACATTGCATGTATTCATAGATCATAAATGTCATTTTATTTGGTTTTGTGTTACCAAACAATATTTGCATTGAGTGAGTTCTTAGGAATTCATGAAGAAGGGGGAAAAAAAAAACATGTGCATTTAAAATATTGTCTATAGGCAGGTGGGGAGCTCTGGTAGCATAGTGGCTAAAGCACTTGACTGCTAACCAGAAGGCTGTCGGTTCAAACCCACCAGCCACTCCTCGGAGGAAGGTTGGGCAATCCTACTTCCGTAGTGATACTGCCTCGGAAACCCAAGGAGGGGTCACTATGAGTCGGAGACGACTCGATGGCACATAACAACAACAACAACATAGGCAGGTGATTGTCTTATTGTCTTATTGTCAAAAAACCATGTGCACAAAGGATATGGAGTAACATCCTCTGACCTGCTCTAATTTCACAAGAGGGAGAGACAATCACCATAAGCATCTTGAGGCTTATTCTTGTGAGGCTAGACATGCCACCATCCTCCAATCTTTCTGTCAGTTCTTACACCAACTACTCCTCCCACGGCACTAACTACTTCTATTCTGGGTTCAGTAATTCACTGCAATGGTCACACTGAACTCACAGACAATATTCACAATTATGGGGCTTATTAGGGAGGTAATGAGCTATTTTCAGGTTCAGGGAGCTCTGGTAGTGTAGTGCCTAAGGCACTTGACTGCTAACCAGAAGGCTGGCAGTTCAAACCCACCAGCCACTGCTCAGAAGAAAGGTTGGGCAATCTACTTCTGTAGTGATACCACTTCGGAAAACCAAGGAGGGGTCTCTATGAGTCGGGTCCGACTAGACAGCACATAACAACAACAACAATTCAGGTTCAGGAATGCTCAGGACACAATTCTTCTAACAGGACAGCCTCCCGTTGGACATGCCTCTCTTTGGCCTTTGACCTCTTGTTCTGGCCTCTGCCCTGTTCAGGTAAGTGTTACAAAGCTCTTTTAGCTCTGCTGACAGGTACAACTAGGTGCAACCCACTGTGCCAGCAAGGCACCTGCCCAAAGGCTCATAGTTTTCTTGCTCTACTATGTGGTATGGCAAGTCTGTTACTCTGCCTCATGGCACTTGGTTCCACTGCTGCTTTCTCTCTGCTATCTCTCTGCCGACTCTCTGCAAAAGAGGTCCAGTGCAGGGACCTCCAGTCCAACTATGTACTCCACTCCAGCTTCAGCTCTTCCTCTTGAAGAGAGTGAAAACCCCCTTTCTGCTTCTAGGATGGCTCACTTTAAGCCTAGCAGAATGACAAAACTGACCAATCCCAACATTAAGGTTCTGTTTTAATTCTCTAGTGCTGCTGCTCTAATAGAAAATATTGCAAATGGGTGATTTTAACAAACAGGGATTTATTCTCTTATAGCTTAGGAGGCTAGAAGTCTGAGTTCATAGTGCCAGCTCTAGGGGTTGGGTGAAGTCTCTTGACCATGGACTTTAGCTCTGCCTCTTGCTCCTTGCCTGCTGAAACTGAAGGTTTCTCTTAAATCAGACAGCTGCTTGCTGCTAAGGCTGACAAACCCAATGTAGACAAGTAAAAGGGCACAGTTCCTTTTATCAGGCAACACAGCTGAACACTACTAATTCGAGTCCCTTAGCAGTCTGAAGATAGGCAGACAACATGGCAGGCCATTGAGATGAGGACTCAACCAAATGCAGATGCAGATGTGCCAAAATCTCAAGACCTTTCTCAAAGCTGTCTTCTTATAAACTGGAAGCACATCCCCACGGTTGCTACTCAGTTGCTCCAGTAGATTCCACCTTGGAACAGATTACCAGTCTCATCATGGGGAAAGACTACTCCACAACTCCTTTAACCAGTCAGCATGATGGTCCAGCCAAGTTGACACACAACTTTAACTATCACAGTTTCCGTACACTTTATATGCATGTTTCCACCCCCACGATGATGTCAAATACTCTTTTACTTTACTAACAAGCTATGCAATCCCTGTTGTGGGCCATAGACATCTTACTTTTGCATAGTTCCACCCAGTAACTTGAAGTGAGTCATAAAAACCATGGCTAGAAGAGCCATACTAAGGAATTCACTACACTGAAACATGTTCATAAAAAAAGATCTTCTAATGAAAGCATAATAAATGAATGCATTAATGATGTTATTCTTATATTTACCCATATTATATATTTTACAAATAATTTTGTATTAAATATGCCAAGAAGTGCTTTAAAATTATATATAAATCCACCAGCCACTCCTTGGGAGGAAGATGGGGCAATCTACTTCCGCAATGATACTGATTCAGATACCCAAGGAGGGGTCGCTATGAGTCGGGTCCGACTCAACGGCACATAACAACGATAAAAACACAATTAAATGTATAAAATCTATGCTCTTTCAATTAGGCAAAATACATCTGATAGCACTTATCTTTGTAGTCATACACCAAGTTATTATTAAAGACTCGTTGCTTCTTTGGCACCCATCACTTCCTTCCAAACGGGATGAAAATGCAAAAAAAAAAAAACAAAAAAAAAAACCCTGTTATAATGGAATGGGAGTATAGTACATTTTATAGTACTAGAAAAAATAAAATAGTGTATTGCAACAATGAAAGTAACTGGACTTTTTAAAATCAATCTCCAGTAGCACAGTGCCTAAGACACTTGACTGCTAACCAGAAGGCTGGTGGTTCAAATCCACCAGCCACTCCTCAGAAGGAAGGTTGGGCAATCTACTTCCGTAGTGATACTGCCTCAGAAACCCAAGGAGGGGTCACTGTGAGTCAAGTCTGACTTGAGGGCACATAACAACAACACCAGATTTATTAAGGAATAGTCATTACATCCAAGCTACCATAGCTCTGTACTATATAGCACTATTGCTTGTTTCTAGATGGGATCATATCAAAGAACAATTTGTTAAATTGTTTAAAAAATGCAAAAAAGGTATTCTGTTACTACAAAGCTGTTTATGTACAAACTGTTAAATAAGAAGTGGTAAATGTTTTACCTTGTTATTGAAATATAAAATGTATACATTTATTTTTTACATTTGTATACACTCATGTAACTACCAATCAGATGATGATATAGAATATTTTCCAGCACTACAGAAAGTTCCTTTATCTCTCTCCCCCGTCAATAATTGCATGAGGATATAATTATTCCAACTTCCATCATTATCAGTTTTACCTTTTCCAGAATTTTAAATAAATAGATTTGTATAGTATGTATTCCTTTCGTTCTGTTTTATTTCATTCAACTTTAGGTCTATGATTTTATTCCTTTTTGGTTTATGTAAGTTTAGTTGGTTCTATGTTAGTACTTTATTGTATTCCACTGTTTGCACATAACATAGTTTTTTCAATCCATTTTGCTGATGGGCATATGAGTTGTTATGGGTTTTTGAATATTACAAGCAATGTTGCTGAGAAGATTCTTGTACATTGTTTTGTTGAACATATGTGCACAATTTTTCATATATGTATAGGAGTCAAATTTATATTTCACAGGGCAGCCAAGTATTTAGCTCTAGAAGCTAGCACAAAACAATTATCAAAAGTGGTTATTACAACACAAACTACTATCAGCAATGTAGGAAATTTTCAAACACACCATACCTTAGTCAACACCTGTAATTTGCAGTTTTTGTTTTGTTTTCAAAATTGTCTGTACTCATAAGTGTATAATGTGTAACATATCATGGTTTTAATTTATATTTCTCTAGATACTAATGATTCAGGGCAACTTTGACCATTTGGATCTCCTTTGTTGTGAAATTCCTGTTAAAGTCATTTATCCTTTTTTTTTTTTTTTTACCTACATATAGTGACTATCTTGTCCTAGTTTTTTACTTGTTTTCTTTAACTTCTAATGGTATCACTGCATGAACAGAAACTCTAAACTTTAATGAAGTACATTTGCTCCAGCTTTTTTTGTTACTAGAGATTTTGTGTTCTAATAAACAATATATATTTTTTCCTGCCCAGAAATCTTCCTATTTTTGTCTATAAAGTTTTACTATTTTACATTCAGTTCTGAGATTTTATCAAATTAATTTTTGCCTAACATGAAATAAGGATAAAAAAAATTCTTATTTTTGTTTTGCTTGTTTCCCTTAGTGAAGAGACAGTTGCCCTAGTACCATTTATTAAAATGACAATTCTAAACTCACAAAATTTTATTGGTAATTTTTCTTTAAATGATGTAATCAAATATGAATAAATCTCTGTCTGAACTCTATTTTCTCCATATTTTTTTGCTACTCATGCACCAACAACATTGTACCTTTGTTGCTGCAGTAGTAGAGTAAGTTTCAGTATCAACTTTGGTAGTATGAATATCTTAACGCAATTGAACATTGCAATTAATCAACATAACATATCTCTATGTTTATTTAATTCTCAATAAACATTTCTCCATAATATTTTATAGTTCACAGTGTATATATTTTGAATTTTAAAATCATATGTATAATAAATTTTTGATACAGTTATCATGTTGTTTTGTTTACTTGTTTTTGAACTTTCTCATTATAATAGTAAAAGTGCAATTGATATTTTATATTAGCCTTGTGTTAGGAGAAACTTCTTAAATTTACATGTTTTATTTTATAAATTTTGGAGTGTATTTTGCAACTGTTAGATATAGTGTTATAAAGGACATGTTGATTGACTGGTTGATTGTGTTATAAGGATATCTGTATATATCCTATTTTATTCTATATTTGCTTGCTGTATCAGCTAAAACCTCCAATTGTATCTGTGGATTCATATTTTTTATCATTTATTTGAATATTGTCATATATATATATATTTTTTGAATATATACAAAAACATAACATATGTGTGTGTGTGTGTGTGTGTATATATATATATATATATATATATATATTTGAAGCTATGTTATTAGGTAAGAGCTCTGGTAGCAAAAAACGTAGTACCTAAGGCACTTGACGGCTAACCAGGAGGATGGTGGTTCAAATCCATCAGCCACTCCTTGGAAGGAAGGTTGGGCAATCTACTTCCGTAGATTGGTGATTGAAAATACCATGGTTTGAGTTAGGCACATCTTAGTTGTCAAGAGATATCTTTCCTCTTCAGCATTTGAAAGAGGCCCTTTGCAACAGATTTGCTCAATGTCCTTTGATATTTTGACTGCTGTTTCCATTGGCTTTGATTGTAGAACCAAGTAATATGAAGTCCTTGACAACTTCAAACTTTTCTCTGTTTATTGTGATGCTGCTTACTGGTCCAGTTGTGAGGATTTTTGTCTTCCTTTTACTGAAGTGTAATCCCTATTGCAGACTGTAGTCTTTAATCTTCATCAGTAACCGCTCTGAGTCATCCTCACTTTCAGCAAGCAAAGTTGTGTCATCTGCGTATCTCAGATTGTTAATAAGCCTTCCTCCAATCCTGATTCCATGTTCTTCTTCATTTAATCCAGTTTCTCAGATTATTTTCTCAGCATACAGATTTAATAAGTATGATGAAAGGATACAACTCTGACACATTCCCTTCCCATGCAATATCCCCTTGTTCTGTTCAAACGACAGCCTCCTGGTCTATTTACAGGTTTCTCATGAGTACAATTTAGTGTTTTGGAATTTCATTCTTCTCAATGTTATGCATATAGTATCTAGTCCATGTTAAATCCTATAAATGCTATCTATTTTTTTTTACTTCCATGTCTAACCACGAAGAGACTTTAAGGTGATCATTTATGATTTCACACCTTAAGTTTATGTACCTATAAGTAAAATAGGCTAGACTAGAGCAACTACATCAGTTCTAGCCCTTGAGATAGATTAAAAATGGAAATATCTTCTTTGATGCTCTTCCCATTTGGAGATGGGAATATGTCCTATTACTTTGTTTTCCAGCTGGGTATGGCACTGTTTGGATTTAAGAAATGTGGCAGAACTGAAGCTCCACTAGTTTCTAGATGTAGGTCTTAAGGAAATAGCTGCTTTCACATTTTATCCCTCAGAAAACTATTAGCACCCAGACATCATGATCTGAGAGAAAGGGAAGTCTCCATCAGTTTCAGAAAAAATCCCATTTAAAAGCCAGCATGACCTTACCAAGCATGTAAACAAGCCATTCTGGAAGTGGATCCTCAAGAAGGATCAGTTGCACTGCTACTGATGACACTACAAGGAACAAAAACTAACCATCCCCACTGAACTGAGCTCAAAATTCAGACTTGTTAAGAAAGTGTTGCTATTGTTATTGTGCGCCATCAAGTCGTTGCGACTTGTAGCAGGACGAATTATTACTTTTGATGTGTGATATGAGTTGTTTACATTAAAAATCTATCATTAACATCATCTGTAGCTGAAAATAATCTGAGCCACTAATGCAAGAAAATGTCCAGCTGTTCCATTATATGTGATTTGCATTATTAATTTAAGTGTTTTAAGAGCTTCCTCTAACTAAACCCCAAAAAGTCTTTTACCCCTTTTCTTAAATAAAAGCAATAAAACTCTGAGTTCGGTAAAGAAGAGATTTCATGGACTTTGAGAAATGAGTGAAATAACCTATACCTTTTGCGAAATGCTTTGCTTCATGCATGTTTTAGATAGCTCAAGCCAATTAACTAGAATTATAGTTGAGTTGTATTTGTGAATATATATATAAATGTTGGCTAATTAGATCCATAGGGCAGTACAGCAGCTGGTTTTTATCCCCAGTGGTTGAAAAGGAGTTTTGCTAGCAAGCTCAGAATAGATTGTGTAGATTGGCAAAGCTAGTACTCCAATGAAATTTGAGATTCCTCAGGCCATTTCTCAGACAATAGCTGTTTTAATAGAACAAGAACCACTAGGAAGACATTTGAAGAAGCACAAGCATTAAAGGAAATAAATGTAAATACTATTACTAATACAGTCCTGAGACAACAGTAATAACAATAGTCTACAAGTGGATTCATAGATAGGCAAGAAGAGTAGCTGTAGGAAGGCAAATGAAACTACACCTATGAATATATATGTTTGACATAGGCTATTTCTACATATGTGTCTATATGTGCTTCAAATATGTCCATGAATATAGTACAGCATACAGGAGGCAAAGTTATAAAAACTTCTCAGCCATAAACAAATACCTTCAGGGTATTGCTGGGCCTGGGGGCTCAGGACCATAGTCTTGGGGTACGCCAAGATCAATTAGCATAACATAGACCCCAAAGATAATGTTCCCCACTCTAATTTGGTGAATAGCAACAGTTGTTGTTGTTTTTATGTGCCGTGGAGTCAGCCCAACTCATAGCGACCCTTCCTTGGGTTTCTGAGGTGGTATCAGAAGTAGATTGCCCAACCTTCTTTCTCAGTAGCAGCTGGAATCTTAAAAGCTTGTGAGTGGCCATCTAAGGTGCACCTATTGGTCTCTTCTCGTCTGGAGCAAAGAACAGTGGAGAAATTTGAAAATTCATGGAAATAATTAGTTCAAAAGACAAGTGAACAGTGCAAACCCCAGCTTCCAAAACACTGAGATTAGAAGAAATTGATGGTGGCTCACTACCACTGACAACAACTCTGAAAAAAGATCCAATAGTCGGTCCTGGGTAAAGTAGAGGAACAATGTGGAACAAAGCTCAAAATCATAGAAAAGATCAAGCTTAGACCTCTCAAACTCAACAGGTCTAAAATTACCTAACTGGTTCAGGGAGTGGCAGAGATAAATGATTTTTTTTGCCCATAAGCCAGAAATCGCAGACATTCTGATGCTAGCTTCCTCTTCAGTCCCCATATCCCCATATTAAATTCTCCAATTAATCACCAAGTGTAACTGGATTTACCTCATAGAGATATTACATACATATTTACTTCTTTCTTTCCCATTTAAAAAGAAAAAAAAAGCTTAATGGTTTGATAGAGACTGGTGGAACCCTGAGATTATGAGCCTTAAACATCCTTTAAGCCTGGACCTGAATACATCCCCAAGGCTCAATTTTCAACCAAACAACAGACAGGCCTATAAGATGAAGCATTCCTTATAATAATCAACCATGCCAGATCAAGAGGGCAGTATTTGCCCAGAGATAAAACTCAGAAGGCAAGAAGAATAGAAAATAATTACAAATGGGAATGGTAAACACAGGGAGGACATGGGAAGAGTGTTGTTGAATTCTGGGGATTGTAATCAATGATACAAAACAAAATGTGTATGAGTTGTTGGATGGATAGCCTATTTACTCTGTAAGCTTTCACCCAAAACACAATTAAAAAAAAAAAAAAAAAAAGAGAGAGAGAGAGAGCCACTAGGAAATTGGGCCCTTATCAGGGTGGTGTGAGCAAGATTTTCATACAAGAAAGCAGTCTCGGTTACTAATCTGAGCTCTATTTCCCTTTTAAGCTTATGAAGCAGAGTACAGGAAGAGGCTTCAACCATTAAATAGTAATTAATAGTTTGGAGCAAGATGGTGGTATAAACAACTACATTCTTGTATACCCCCAAAAACACTAAACACAAAACAAACAAACAAAAGACCTAGAAACTGGCAGAACAAAACTGTATCAGAACTCTGGAAAACAGTGAACATGTTAGAACGAAAAGAAAACAGAATCAAGAAAAAGGTGACATATAAGGGAAGGAAATCTATAATTTTTCCACTTTCCTACACTTTTACCACCTCCCTGGCTCTGCTGGGATATCTTAAAGAGCAGACACCCATCTCCACAGACAGGAAACCTGATCTCTGGCTTTATGAGGCAGAGCCAACTTTATTTGCAATTATGTATGTATCTGTTCTATGCTGTCAGGAGGCTTCCTGAAGGACTGAAACAAGACACTCATCTCAATTTTGCCTGCCTCAGAACTCACACAGACGGAACTGCAGCTGCCTGTAGCTACCTGATGGAAAAAGGTACCAGAAAGTCATGTAATAGTCACCTAAATACTTGAAGGAGAGGCCAGGAAGAGAGTTTCTTTTGTAAATTAAGATTTCAAAAGTACTATATGAAACAGAAAGGAAAACAAGCAGCACTCAGGAGGAGAGAAGCAGGCAGATTTTGTTACGCTAGCGGACCAGCCGGTACTAGTGCCCTAAAACAGCTGACCCCGAAGACAGGGTCTTTGTGGTTTTTACAGGGTCTGTAGGTTGTGTGCAAGACTGCGCGGGGTTGTGGTGGCAGTCTAGGCAGGAAGGGGTTTTGAGCCAGGTGCAGCTCGGGCTGGGTGCTGGGCGCAAAAGGAGACCTCCCGAGCGGGGAAGGGAAAACTGACAGGGGAGGGTAGCTGAGGTGAGCATTAAGGGGAGCTTGGGGGCCTTTTTCTTCTTCACTATGAATACAGAGGACATGGGAAAGCCACAAGGAAAGGTGAGATACAAACTCATAAACTACTTGAGAAGACCTTATGCTTTAATTCAGGATGATACCTAGGCTCAGTGTGAGCCTGGCTAAGAACTGAGGAAGGGCCCTGGCACAGGAACAAGTTTAAAACACTAGGAGGTATTGTTCATTTGTTTACATTTTAATTTATTTGTTTTCTTTTTGTCTCCTCCCTCATCTGATGTTCAGTGAAATCCCTGTCTAAATGTTATTTGAACATAGCTAAGAAGCAGAGGCCTCAATTATCTCACATGTCCAAGAGGGCAGTCTTTGCAAAATAAGCAGGTCAGTAAACAAAGGGCAACAACAAGATTAAACAAGTTCAAGAAATGAAAATGAAAACCCTTAGAAAGGGGAGAACATTATTTCCAGAGTTACCACATTGCAGTATTCAAATGTCTTTGTTTCAGGGGGAAGAAAAAATAACATACATGTATACACACACATACACACACCCCTATATAATATATACCTAAAAAAAAGAAAAAAATCCAAACATACTGCCACTGAGTTGATTCTGACTCACGGTGACCCCCATTGGGTTTCCAAAGCAGTAATATTTATGGAAGTAGATTGCCCCATCATCCTTCTGCAGAGCAGCTCGTGGATTTGAACTGCCAACCTTCTGGTTAGCAGTCAGGTGTCTTAGACATTGTACCACCACAGCACCTTATATAATATATGCATACATACAAAGAAATAGGAAACGATGGTCCATTAAAAGTAAAAAATAATGTATCAGAAACCATCGCTATAGAAGTCTAGCTCATGGACTTAAAAGATCAATTATTTTAAAACAACAGTAATACACATCATCAAAGAGCTAAAGGAAATCATGGATAAAGAAATAAAGGAAATCAAGAAAAGGGTATCAAAACAATGCAAGAATATCAGTAAAAAGATAGAAATTATTAAAAGGAATGAAACAGAAATAATGAAGTGAAAATGCATAACTGAAATAAAAAATTCACCAGAGGTAACTACTGATTTCATCTGGCAGAAGAAAAATCAGCAAACTTAAAATGAGAACAATTGAAATTATCCAGATTGAGAAGCAAAGGAACAAATACTGCTGTTGTTGTTATGTGCTGTCATGTAAGACCCTACTCATGGTGACCCCTTCTTGGCTTTCTGAGGAATTATCACTACCAGAAGTGGCTGCTGGGTTTGAACCATTAGCCTTCTGCTTAGCAGTCAAGTGCCTTAGATACTATGGACAAATATTGGGGAAAAAAAAAATGAACATGCTTAAGGGACTTGCAGTATATACCACCAAGCCCACGAATTTGCATATTATAGAGTTCCCAATGGGGAGAGAAAAAGGAAGGACCTGAAAACAAATATTTGAAGGAATAATGCTGCAAATTTCCAAAATTTGATAAAAACACAAGAATCTACACATCCAAGAAGCTCAATAAACTACAAGTAGGATATATCCAAAGGATATAGCCATTGATTCTCTTATAATCGAACTTTCAAAAAACAAACATTGAGAATTCTGAAAGCAGCAGGAAAGAAATGAATCATCAGATACAAAGGATCATCAGTACGATTAAATGTCAATTTATTATTAGAAACAATAGAGCCCAGAAAGGAATAAGACACATATAAAGGGCTAAAAGAAAAGAACCATTAATCAAGAATCTGAATTGGGCAAAATTGTTGTTCAAAAATGAGGGAAAAAATAAGATATTTCCAAATAACTGAAACATGAGGGAGTTTTTTTGCCATGAAACCTGTCCTATATGAAATGTGAAAGGAAGTTTTTCCCATTGAAATGAGAGGACACTGGACAGTAACTTAAAACAGTATGAAGGGTCAAAAAAATTACATTAAAGGTAATTTTATAGGTAAATGTAGTAGCCAGTATTATATATTTTTGAGTTGTAACTCTACTAGTATGTACAGCATGATTTGAAAGAAAAGTGTATAAAATATTTATAAATGCATGTTATTGGGCATAAAATATATAACAATATAATTTGTTAAAAGAACAACAAAGCAAGGGATGAACATGTTTTTCTTTTTTTAAAAAAATGTTGAAATTGTTATCAGTATCATTTAAACTAAGTCGTTATAAATTAAGGATACTATCTGTTATTTTCATGGTAGTCAAAAATAAAATATCTAAAACATCAAAAAATTAAACACAGAATTACCATATGATCCTGCAGTTCTACTCCTAGGTATATACTCAAAAAAATTGACAACAGGAACCAAAATGAACACATATACACCAGTGTTCACTACATTATTATTCACAATAGCAAAAGAGTATTAACAACCCAAGTACCTATTAACACAGGAATGCATAAACTAAATGTGCTATACACATACAATGGAGTATTACTCAGCTATAAAGAAAAGTGAAATTCTGAGGCTTGCTAGCACATAGAAGAACCTTGAAAAAAATTATTCTTAGTGAACTAAGTTAGACACAAAAAGAGAGAAATCATATGATTCCACTTATATAAAATATCTAGAATTGGAAAATGCATAGAAACAAATGTTTATTAGTGGTTTCTAGGGGTATAGGGGAGATGGGAGTGGGTAGTTATTGGTTATGGGGTGTTAGCTTTGGGCAATGAAAATCTTTTTAAAATAAAAAATGGATATGGTAGCACAACATTGTGAATACCATTAATCTTATTGAATTATACACTTAAAATGGTAAAAGTGGCAATTAAAAAAAATTAATGAAATGAAAAAAAAATAAAATTCAGTTTCCTTCTTAATGAGCAAAATAATTTTTTTAAGAGTTGAGAAATTTTGTCTACTGAAGATGATAATCCTATATCAAAAGACATTTTAGTTCTTTGCAGACTATTCTGTTAGATTGGATATTTATCATCCATACAAAGTTTTATTGACCTTGTAGTACCACCTATATTACTATTGATCAAGCTATCCCCCTGTAGGTCCTGAGACTAGGTATATTAAAAACAATAGAAATATCAAAAAAGATGTTTTAAGTCAACTTTTGCTATGAGAGCTATTATAAGTACAAATTGCCCTCACTTGATAAAATTGAAATTCGATGAATTACAAAGTAAAATTTAGCAACACTGAATGTTTAAATAGAGAGTGGTCTGAAGGTGAGAGTTAAATTACAGAGCATTGATATAGAGAAATAGTGAGGGTAGAAAATGCATAGACATTAAATGCCTTTATTACTCATTTTACATTTCATCAGGCACCACATGGCATAAAAATATGCTGTTTTAGTCCATTTCCTTGTTACCATGCCCGAGCTACTTCACTCTTGGCTGCTGCCTTTTCTGAAAGCCACAGCCCCCAGAGGACTAGCTATTATTTTAAGTATCAACATGATGTGAATCCCAAGAATAGCTTAAGATTTGCATGCTCAAAGTAATCTCCCTTTGTCTAATATAAGCTGTGTGAATATGCAACATAGAATCATAATATCTGAGGATGCATATTCTCAAAAGATGTATCATGGTATACTTTTCATTTGATGAATTTACAATTATGATTAACAAGTAAGAAATATGTCTCATAAATTTCAAGGAACATATTTAAAAATGATGATGTTCTAAAAATACAAATATAGATTTTTATATTGATATTTTTGGCAGTGGTTCTGCATCTTTTCATGCAGAAGTAAGCAATCTATGATATGACATTGAGTGGGAGAGCAGGGTGTTCTAATTCTGGTAACTTATCTTACAAAATTAGAACACCCTGCTCTTCCACTCAATGTCATTTGGTAGATTGCTTATTTCTTTTTGAAAATGTGCAGAACTACTGCCAAAAATATAGATATAAAAATCTATATTTGTATTCTAATAACTTATCTTACAAAACAGAAAGAAGATTGAGCAATCTACTTCCCTAGAGGTATCACCAAGGAGGGGTTGCTATGAGTGGAATGTAATTGACTCAACGGCAGTGAGTTTGGTTCCTTGTTTGTTTTGATCTTATAAAAATTTGAAGGAAACCTATCCTCACGACAACCCCAGGCACAACAGATTGAAAACATTGCATGGTCTGTGACTTCATCTTCCAGCACTATATAAGACATTATTCTGTGTGATCAACAAGGTTTTTAATGGCTAATTTTCAGAAGTAGATAACCAAACTTCTCTTAGTCTGGAAGCTCTGCTAAAACCTATTCATCATCAGTGACTGTCCCAGTGTTTGAAATGCTGGTGGTATAGCTTCCAGCATCATAGCCACATGTAAACCCCATGGTATGACAAATAGACAGACACGTGGAGAAATGAAACTATTGCCTTGATAAGATTATATATTAACAGATGACAGAGGATATAATGACAAAAATGTCAAATTCATCTTCTAACCTTGACTTTTCCAGTAAGAAGGGGGATTTTTCAGTCTCTTGATGGTAGGTAAATTTCTTCTTATTATTATAATATTTTTAATGTTTGCCGTATGAAAGTCCTTGAATGAATATATCATTTAGTAGCTCAAGCAGTTTGCAAGGACGTCTCTAGTCTAAAGACACAAAGTTCTGATTTTGAGATCAACGTCAAAGCATGATTTTATACATGCAGAAGTGTGTGTATATATGAATCTGGACTTTTTAGACAATGAAAGCATAAATACACAAATAAAAATTATTAAGCTTAAGCACCAGTGAAAAACATACCAAAAAATGCTTTTAAGTTTAAAAAAGAACTCTGAATAAATTTAGGATTCAGAAGGGTTGACTTTGTGATAGTTAATATAAATAAGAGCGTGAAAGGGAGGAGTTGGTTATTATTAGGAGAAACAAAAATAATGTTTTTGCACCACACTAGTGAAGAAGAAAGTAAGGAGAAAATTACCTAATTTTTGAATATTCATGATGTGGCAAGCACAAATTTTAGTGTTATGAAATCATTAAGTTACCCATATGATGTTGGTTATTTCCAAGATGAAGTCAAATCACTTGCTGACCATTTATGTCTTTCATACCTGGGCAAATTCATATTGGACTGAAATAATTCTGGATTCTTACCTCTACATTGGGACCTCTGGTAGCATAGTGCTTAAGGCATTTGACTGCTAACCAGAGGCTGGAGGTTCAAACCCACCAGCCACTCCACTGGTGAAGATTGGGCGATCTACTCCCATAGCTGCTCAGAAACCCAAGAGGGGTTCACTATGAGTCAGATCCGACTTGAAGATAGTGAGGTTTTTTTTTTTTTTTTTAGTATTTTACCTGTATATTAAACAATTCCCATTAATCATCAGTCCTAGTTAGTGATTTGTGTATAGTTATGCCTACATGAGAGACACTGTGTGTGCCGTTGAGTAGAGAAAATGCAGAAAGACTGAAGCATGGGAAACAATTCTACTCTGTTCTATAGGATTGCCGTGCATCTGAATCCACTCGACAGCAATGAGTTTAATTTTGGTTTAATCGTTATATTGCAGATCACCAGGTTTCTTGCCTCACAGAGACACTGGATGGATTCAAACTGCCAACTTTCCAGTTAGCAGCTGAACACTTAACTATAGAGCCACCAGGGTGTCTATAAGAGACACTAGCAAATAGAAATATACCAGGAAGTATAGAAAGGGTTGAAAGAACTGAGGAGATGTGCATTATAGGAGCGAAAATTAAGTGGAAAAAAATGTGATAAGGCCATTGAGCATTTAAAATAATGTCTTCACAAGAAGTGTGCACACTTATTCTGAGTTATTCAAGAAAAATTGAGAATTAAAAGTTGTCAGAGATGAATTTTGCCCAAACTAACATTGATTTTTATATCAAGTTAAATTTTTTAAAAATACTAAATAGATGCTCCCTATTTGTTGCTTTTAAATAAAATAAAATAATGACAAAAAGAGGAGACAGAGAGAAAGAGAGAATAGTATGATTTTCCCTTTTGCTTATACAATTTTTATCTTAAGATGTCAACTTAAATAATGTTCTAGGAAATAGTCTGCTAATCAGATATCCTGTAGTACTCGTTACATTTTATTGAAGTTGTTTGATTTATTTCCCATCATCCATTTTTTTATAGTTAAATACATGTGGTATAAATAACATTTTATCATCGTATCCAATATTTATTGATGTCTAGAAGAGTAGGCAGTCATTATACCGTCTTCTCACTTATCAACTCTCTTGTTATCTGACATTTCACATTTACAACAAACAGTAGAAAATCTACCATCTGACTCTTTTCTGCACTAATGATGCACATCTGGCAGTAACAAACCCTGAGCCCCTTGACAGGTTTCCTGGCCAATTGTCCCCATGTACACATAGAAAGGAAGCTTATATCGCATAGTATTTCACCTCCCTAAAGAAGAGAAGGGGCATGGTCTTCTTGAGCTATAGGAGTGATGGACAGAGTGGAGAGAGGGCTGGAATGAGGCTAGCTGGAATAAGTTACCTGCTCAACGGGTTCTGAGTACCCAACGAGGGCTGAGGCCTGGGTCAGTAGCAGCCAGTAACCTGAAGGTGGGTCACCCTCAGGGTTGGTGTGGAAGAGGGTGCCCAGGGTCTAGTCCCAGCTCCCATTCCTGAGGAGCATCAAGTAGGGGCTGTATCATGGTCAGAAGGAACCATGAAATGTACACTATTGTGCTTTGGGTCCACCAGACTACATGTCAGCTATTTGGAATTTGTGCAGCCCTGTGTAGCCCTATGGTAATCAAGGGAGTTCTGGTAGCATAGTGGCTAAGGCACTTGATTGCTAACCAGAAGGCTGGCAGTTCAAACCCACCAGCCACTCCCCGGAAGGAAGATGGGGCAATTTACTTCCATAGTGATACTGCCTTGGAAACCCAAGGAGGGGTCGCTATGAGTCGGGTCTGACTCGATGGCACATAACAACAACAACAACATGGTAATTAAGGTTGTGTGTCAACTTGGCTAGTCCACAATTTCAAATGGCTTGGCAGCTGGATGTAGCTATTCCCCATGATGAGACTGGATGTGGCATAATCACCTCTATTGTGGAATCTACTGTGAGCAGTTAATCAGCTGAAGAAAAGTTACCTTCAGCATATGGCTTGCTTCCATTATATATAGAAAGGATCCTGTATTTGATTCAGTCTTCATTTCAAGTTCCTGGACTTAAGCCGGTGGCCTGTTGATATTGAGACTGTTGCCATCACAGTCTGTGAACCAAGAATCTGCCATTTTACCTGAAAATCTTGGCTTTGTTAGCTTCAGTATCTAGCAGGTACATGAGTCAGGAGAAGCCTCCATCTTGCTCCAATGGAGCAAAGCAGAGCTGAAGCCCAAAGTTGAGGGACTTCCACACAGCCTCTAAAGCCAGCACCCTGAATTCAGACTTCTAACACCCTAAACTATAGGAGAATACATTTCTATTTGTTAAAGCCGTCCATCCATTTGTGATATTTCTGTTATAGCAGCCCTTGAGAACTAAAGCAATCCCCTTATGCTTCCTCAATGCCTCCTCTAGGGTGGATACAGGTGATGGCAGGGTAGGCTATGTTTATAGGCTTGGTATCAATGCGTGAGTGCCCAGTGGTAGGTGAACTTTAATGTTAAGGTCAGAGGCTGAGTCTGGTCATCACAGCCTCTGAGGAAACTCTGGATTATTGATTCTCATGGGGAAATGAGGGAGGGGGAGAGCAGGGTCACTCAGCAAGAGCCAGGAAATGCTCAGTAAGCAGCCTGTGGGAGGATTCAGTGGGAAATATGCACCCCACCCCCACATCATCCAGACCCTCCCACCCACAGGCAGAGATCCCCCCCCCCTTGAGAAAGACATCAAGGGCATTTTGGGATGGAGGAGATAAGCTGAGACAACTCATCCAGAAAACAGAGTGAGGGAAGGTGAGGGAGGTGAGGTGGTGCCAGGGAGGAGAAGGGAATGGTACTTGAGCTATTCTAGCTTTGAAAGACGGGGCAGCCCTCTTCTGCAGAAAATGGTGGGAGTCAAGGTCTCCTGAACTGATATGGGGAATCAGGAAGTAAAAGTGGCAGGTGACCTCATCAGGAGCCTACTGGAATATTCATAGTACAGGTAAGAGGTGAGGCAATGTGATTATCCTTCATTTTCACATAATGCTGATTTTCACGTAACAACCTGGTCATTAGAACTTAATCATGTTTATAAGTAAGGAGTGAATGCACTTATTTGCTGGATGAATGAATGGATGGATGAATGAATGAGGTAATGTGATTCCACAAAATGAAGTTATTCCCAGAGAGCTAAATTGTCAGGAGTTCTGTAGAAGGAACTTTTGATAGTATGGATATCAGACTAAATATCTTTTATCTTCATTTAGGACTTAAAATTCTGTGTCATTATTCTTATTTATATTTAGAAATACTTAGGGAAAATATCAATGTATCCTTCAAAGTTCCTTCAATTTTCAATTTACTAATAAATAATGAACTGACATTCACAGCATTTAAAATAAACTAACTGTTCTAGTCTGATTAATCGCTTGTTATAATCATGCTGTCTACCTTCCCCAGGGAGTACTCATCTTAAGTGACATCCTTTATGATACATTATGTGCTTCCTCTTTTGAATTAAGAATCTTTAAAAATAGCCACATAAAAGAAACAGAGAAGTAAATATCCATTTACTCTTATTTGATGGATAGTTGGAAAATAATTTCAAAGTTATTTTCAAGAGCTTCAAATTTCTCTTCAGGATTAATTACAAAAGTGCTATCATTTTGTTTTGTTTTATTTTGGATTTTTTTTTGTTGTTGTTGTTGTCTTGAGCTATGAACAAACAAGGCAGTATCTATATTACTTAGGACTCAAATTACACTTACCTATAATACCAGTAATAATAAACATTTCTGAGATATTTGTAATGAACCATCCTTTTTTTTTTCTGTTATAAAATTTACTTTGATGATCTGTAACTGGCTATCTTTTAACAAGATTTACATACTTACAGAAAGTTTCCCAAGAGATATGTGTATTCATATTTAGCCATAAAACCAAAAACGCAACTCACTGCTGTCGAGGTGATCCTCACTCATAGAGACCCCTCCTTGGGTTGCCAAGGCAGTATCACTACGGAAGTAAATGGCCCAATCTTCCTTCTGAGGAGTACCTGGTAGGTTTGAACCACCAGCCTTCTGGTTAGCAGTCAAATGCCTTAGGCATTGTATCATCGGAGTGCCCTATTTGGCTATAGAACCAAGTGATTATAATAAAACAATAATAATCATAACTGTAATAAAACAAGTCGAGGCAATTAAATATTTTCTTTCCATAGCTTATAGTTCTCTACCTTTTATGGTAAGTTTTTTGACAGCATTCCTTTTATTAACTGAGAAAATGCTAATACAGAATTTAGAAATTTACATGCATGCTAACCAGATTAATGAAGTAAATGTAGCTTTTTATTTTCAATAACTGATGTTTATTTTTATTTATTTATTTATTTATTTATTTATTTATTTTTGGTAGATCTCTTGTCCCACATATATAGCAGAGAAAAAAATAATTTTAGTCTATCTTTGCAAACTCACTCTTTGACTAATATAAGCTGTCTCTTGGATAATTCAATATATTTGGTTTAAAAATTTCAGTGCTTAGTTGCAGGGAAGAAGGGTATATATAGGCTCCATAATCTTGAGTATTCTAATTACTTGGTTTGTGACCTTTGTATGCTTTGCTTGGCTTCTGACTCTGGGTTTTATTCTGGTGTCTCATGCTGGATTCTGCAATTGGGAAATATTTGTCTTGTTTTTCTCTCAGTTCTTCCATCATTCTACAGTGACTGATCCTCTTATATATGTGAATTTTTTTGGCTCTTATTGACCCTGACATACCCTGAACTATGAGTTATTTGATTTTTGGCTCTTGGTGGTAAACTCTGGAGGCCTAGGATGAAGGGTTACTTACCTTATGAAATAGCAGTCAACTCCACTAAAACCCTGTAATCATGATCCTCTGAGCATATAGGAAATTTAGCACCTTTTATTCCATTGGATAACTGAAAGAAAAACAACCTCAGGTTATCCTTCTGATTAATAATACTCCTTTTTTCTCTCTCTTTTTCTTTCTTTCACACCATACATATATGGAGCTCTGGTAGCGTAGCGCCTAAGGCACTTGACTACTAACTAGAAGACTGGCAGTTCAAACTCACCAGCCATTCCTGGGGAGGAAGTTTGGGCAATCTACTTCCATTGTGATACCACCTTGGAAACCCAAATAGGGTTCGCTATGAGTCAGGTCTGACTCGATGGCACATGACAACAACATATATGTGTATGTGTGTGTGTGTGTGTGTGTGTGTGTGTGTGTGGTTATATGCAGCTTGTCCAGATTGGCAAGAGGAGAGAACAATTTTGAACAAAACTACCTATCAAATTCTACAATGAGAATCCAGGCCAAAGATTGCTTGTGTCTTTGTCTCTCTTTCGTCTGTTTCCTAGTGATCCCATATTTGGGTATATGGTTTATTACCTCATTTCCTTTCACTGTCTCCCATGCCCAGATGTTGGGAAATTATTAACTCTGTAGCATATCCTAATTGTTTTCATGAATAATAAAATGTTATATCTAATCAAGCAATCCTAGCTTAGGATGTGTTAAATGGGAGCTATGGTAATTTAGAAAGTCCATTTCTTTGAACAAGTCTTCACTTTCAAAAACATTATTCTTTCTATACTAGTAACTTCTTTTGGTAATCAAAACATGAACATTGCTTCAATATTTATGCTAGTATTTTAGTTACAACTGGACTAATCACTTACACTCCCAATTTCAATACTCACCAACATCATCATTCCAGCTCACAACCCCATCCATGCTCTAAGGGAGATAGATGATAGATATATCAGGCTGACAAGGAAGAACATATTATATGGGGCAACACTAAAGAGAAATGCCAAAACCTAGAATCATGCAATAATTAGAATGTTTTCAGGAATGTATTTGGATATGTCTTACGTGCATTGATTAAGTAAATGTCATTCTGTAATACATCTTATATTTTCACATAAAATTGTGTTTTTAAGATCAATCCTTGTTTCCATGTGTATTTCTAATCTTTATTTCTAATTGCTATAAAGATATCATCATGTGGATCCACAGCAACACATTTAAATTTTGACACAATTATATATGTCATTAGTTAGACAAACTAAGTATAGATTTACTCACAACACCCACAGTTTTCTTAACTCTCACTGAAGATTAACTCTGAAAATTATCATATATACATTAAAAAATTAAAAATAAAAAACACTGCCATGGAGTCAATTCCAACTCATAGAGACAGTTATTGTGTTTCCAAGGCAAGAATTAGAGTTATTTACAGAAGTAGATTGCCTCATTTTCCTCCTGTGAAGCAACTGGTGGGTTTGAACTGCTGACTTCTGGTTAGCAGCCAAATGTCTTACCAACTACATTGTCAGAGCTCCTTTACAAAAGGCTAAGAGTATATACAATGCAAAGTGAAATCTTCAGACTTATTTCTTAAGGCAACCACTGGATAGGAGTTTCTTAAATATTCTGTAGCTATTTTAGGCACACACAAAAGCATATGTATTACACACATCATTGATGTAATTGATGTCACTGAATGGTACCGGTGAAAAAAAGTACATACATAAGTGCATATGAACACATGAGCTTTTGTATATATTTCTCTTACACACATCTTTTCTTAAACTAATGGGAGGTCCATTTATTAACTTTTTTTTTTTTTTTTTTTACTAGAGATTGATATCCATAAGTATGGGTGTACTTAATCATTTCACAGCTATATAATATTCCACTGGGTATATAATTTATGATATATTTAATCAGATATCTTAGGTTGGGTTCTTTAGAGAAGCAAAACTAGTAAATCTTACACACGCACACACACACACACACACACATATATGTATGTATGTATACATGTAGAGATAAATTTATCTTAGGAAAATGGCTCACACAGTTTTATAGGCTGGCAAGTCCCAAGTCCTGGATCAAATGTCAAGCTGGAGGCTTTTCCTAACTCATGAAGCTGCAGGACCTTTAAAGCTCAAGATTGACTTCAGAGGATGATGAATCCATGATCAACAGGAAAAATGGTGGATTGTTGACTCACAGGACAATTGTAGGCAGCATGACAGAATCAAGATCCACAGAAGAGTCCAGAGTTTTCCCAGGATGCCCATTTATATATTGGAAGTAGGCTATGCCCTTAAGAAATCTCCCTTTTAACTGATTGGCTGCTCAAAGATCTGATATAAATCAGATCTCATCATGAGAACAACCACATCAGAACTGCTTAAACCACTCACAATCATGGTCCAGCCAAGTTGACACACAGCCTCAACTATCACAGTCTCCCCCTTGCCAAGTTAGCAGCTGTACACATCTCCTTAACCACATATAATCTCTAAATTAGGACAATTATAAAATTGCATTTGCACCTAACAAGATACAGCTAACGTGTAAAAATGGAAATGCATTAACCCTTATGGTCGTTAAGGTTATATGTCAACTTGGCTCTGCCTGGTTTGGATAGACTGGGCAACTGGTGGCAGTTATTCCCCATGATGAGACTGTCAATCATCTCCATGGTGGAATCTGCCATGATCTGCTGAGTAGCTGCTTTAGGAATATGGTCTACTTCTCTTATAGAAGAAGAAGCTTTGGGAATAGTCTACAGCTTTTTGGTACACTTAAACCCTGCATGTAGCCGAGTCTTCATTCAGTAGCCTGTCATGCTTGGTCAATCTTGGACTTTCAATGGATATGAATTAATAGCCTGCCATGTGGTGGCACAGTGCCTAAGGTACTTGACTGCTAACCAGAAGGCTGGCAGTTCAGACCTACCAGCCAATCCTTGGAAGGAAGATTGGGCAATCTACTTCCGTAAAGATACCGCCTCGAAAACTCAAGGAGGGGTTGCTATGAGTCCAATCAACTCTATGGCAGTGAGTATGGTAGTATGGTATGTGGTTTAGTAACGTTGAGACTGTACCTTTTCACTTGTCAACCTTGAGTTTGTCAGTGTCAGCAGCCAGTAGCTAGCTGTCTGAGTGAAGAAAGCCTCCAACTTCAGTGGGCCGGGAGTAACAGCCAGAGCTGAAGCCCAGAGTTGAGGGGCTTTAACCCAGACTCTGGCACTTTGAACTCACACTTCTAGCCTCCAATATTGTAAGAGCATAAACCCCTGTTTGTTAAAGCCATCTCATTTTTGGTATTTTCTGTCAGAGCAGCACTAAGTAACCAAAACGACCCTATTTACACTTTATAGGTTACAGCTGGGAGCTCTGGTGGCGTAATGCCTAAGGCATTTGACTGCTAACCAGAAGGCTGTGGTTCAAACCCACCAGCCACTCCTCAGAAGGAAGGTTGGGCAATTTAATTCTGTAGTGATACAGCCTTGGGAACCCAAGGAAGGGTCGCTATGGGTCGGATCCGACTCAGGTAGTGAGTATGTTTTCTGGTTTGGGTTATTACTGAGGCAAACAAAAACATTTGATGCACACATACAATAAATAAATATGACAATCATAGTCTTCATTTCTGCAACTGGTCACGCTATCATAGCTGGCATTCAGAACTACTGTCTTCCACTACTCATTCCATGTTTCCCTTGCCTTCAGCAAGCACTCATCTTGTCCTTCTTTGACTGATGCGGTGATACCCTTCATTCCTGAAGCGTCTGGCTGTTTAGAAGTCTGATAAAATTGGGTTGCTTTAGTTTTCCATTGACTTTAGTCACTGAGCATGGCAATACTAGTGATATCCTGGAGAATACCCTATATTCCAGACATATTCTTCTTTAACTGCATTATGTATTTCCCCTTGGTAATCAAAATCTATCACACCAGACAGTACAGTAACTCCCTTCTTTGCCTATTGTTCCAGAGCCATGAGGAAGCCAAAATGACCAGGTGGCATTCTTAACTTCCAGTTCAAAGCAATCAGTATTGAGCCTCCAGGTGGGATTGTTCCTCCCTTTGGTACTAAGACTTCCAAACCCGCAGAGCATAGAGTTGCAGTGACAAGAAGCAAAAAAAAATTTGAGTGGGTCACTAGGGTAATAGTGAGTGGTATCACTCCTATTGGTTCCTGGACCTATGAATCCTGGCTATTGGAGAAACAGCACCATATATTGGATGCTGGTTTAGAGCATATACAGCCTCCTGGAGAACATTTCCCCAACCCTTCAAGGTATTGCCACCTAGATGGTGTATTTGTGTTTTTAGTAGGCCATGCCATTGTTCTATCAAGCCAGCTCCTTCAGGATGGTGGGGAACATGGTAAAAACAGTGAATTCCATTGCCACACTTCATTTACTGTGATGTGAGTCTCTTTATCTGAGGCAATGCTGTGTCAGATACCATGACAGAGGATAACACATTCTATAAGTCCATAGATAGTAGTTCTGGAAGAAGCATTGTGTACAAGAAAGGCAAATCTATATCCAGAGTAAGTATCTATTCCAATAAGAGCAAATCACTGTCTTTTCCATGATGGAAATGTTCCAATGTAACCAACTTGCCACCAGGTTGATAGTTGATCACCCCAAGGAATTGTTTCATATTGTGGACTCATTATTGGTCTCTAATGCTGGAAGATTGGGCACTCAACAGTGGTGGTAGCCAAGTCAGCCTTGGTAAGTGAAAATCCATGTTACTGAGCCCATGCATGACCTCTATCCCTACCACCCTGGCCACTTTGTTCATGAGCCCATTGGACAATGACAAGAGTAGCTGGAGGAAAAGGATGACTGGTATCCACAGAATTTGTCATCCTAGCCACTTTACTATTAAACTTCTCCTCTGCAAAGCTCACCTTTTCGTGAACATTCATGTGAAACATAAACATCTTTACTGCTTTGGCTCATTCAGAGAGACCTATCCACGTAACTCTTCTCCATACCTCATGATCACCAATTTTCCAGTCATGCTCCTTCTAATTCCCAGACCATCCAACCAAACCCTTGGCTACAGCCCATGAATCAGTATACAATTGTACACCAGGCCATTTGTCCTTCTACCCATTGTAAACAGGTGGATGCATGGCTCTAAGTGCTGCCTGTGGGGAGGATTTCCCTTCACCACTGTCTTTCAGGGAAATCACAAGAAAGTGTCGACAGTGTCACTGCTGTCCACTTTTGAGTGGTGTCTACATTTTGCACAGAACCAACAAGGCATGAGTTTTCCCTTCTTCAGTCAACCAATCATAAGGAACTCCCCATGAGGCCATAGATGCAGACTGGGAGAGGGAAGGTACTGTGACTGGAGTGGAGACCATAGGCATTCCGTCAGGCAACTTACTTGTACCTTCAGGTCATGCTCAAGCCCAATCTCTTATACACACCTTCCGTTTAATGATGGAGTGCTGCTGTGCATGTTTAACTTTATGAGTCTGTGGGTCAGACAACACCCAGTTCATGATGGGTTGCTCAGGCTTCATGGTGACTTGGTGGTCCATGGTTAGGTGTTCAGTCTCTATTTAGGCCCAAAAACAAACTAAAACCTGTTTTTCAGAAGGAAAGTAGTTATATGCAGAGGATGGCAGTTTCTTTGTTCCAAAATTCTAAGGTTCTGTGCTGTGATTCACCAATACAGGCCTGCCAAAGACTCCAAACAGCATCTCTATCTGCCACAGAGACTTCAAGCACCATTGGATCAGCTAGGTCACATGACCAAAGTGGCAGAGCAGCTTGCACAGCAGCCTGAACCTGTTGCAGAGCCTTTGGTTGTTCTGGGCCTCACTCAAAACTAGCAGCTTTTCAAGTCACTAGATAAATAGACTGAAGCTACACACCCAAATGATGGATATGTTGCCTTGAAAATCCAAAAGAGACCTGCCAGATGTTGTGTCTCTTTTTTAGTTGTGGGGGAACCCAGATGCAATCACTTATCCTTCACTTTAGTAGGAATATCTCAACATGACCCACACCACTGGACCCCTAGAAATATCACTGAGGTGGAAGGTGCCTGAATTTTTGTCAGGTTAATTTTCCAGCCCCTAGCACACAGATGTCTCACCAATACATTTAGAGACATTAATACTTCTTCCTTACTAGGTCCGATCAGCATGACATCATCAATGTAATGTCTTGTGGAAGGGAAAGGTGGATCAAGACACCTACGGACTAAATTATGATATACTGCTGAAGAATTGATATACTCTTGGAGTAGCACTGTGAAAGTATATTGTTGGCCTTGCCAGCTGAAGGCAAACTGCTTCTGATGATCCTTTGAGAGTAGTATTGAGAAAAAGGCATTGGCTAGATCATTAGCTACATACCAGGTACCAGGAGATATATTAATTTTATCAAGCAAAGAAATTACATCAGGAATACCAGCTGCAACTGGAATCACCACCTGATTAAGTTTATGTTAATCCACTGTCATTCTCAAAGATCCCTCTGTTTTTTGAACAGTCCAAATAGGCAAGTTAAATGAGGCTGTGGTATTAATCACCACCACTGCATCCTTCGTGTTCTTGATGGCGGCAGTAATCTCTACAATCCCTCCAGGGATGTAGTATGCTTTTTTGTTCACTGTTTTCCTAGGTAGAGGCAGTTCTAATGACTTTCACTTAATTTTTTCTGCCATTATAGCCTTTACTCCACATGTCAGGGACCAATGTGGGAGTTCTGCCAATTGCTGGGTATATCTATTCCAATTATGCACTCTAGAACTGAGGAAGTCACTACAGACTGGGTTCAAGGATCCACTGAACCCACTGTGAGACAGACCTGAGTTAGCTATGACTCCATAAATAGCTTGACTTCCACATGCCCCCACTCTGACCAGTGAGCCACAGTGATGTTTTGGGTCTCCTGGAATTAGTGTCAATTCAGAGTCAGTATCCTGTAATCCCTGAAAAGTCTGATTATTTCCTTTTCCTCGATGAACAGTTATTCTTGTAAAAGGCCTCAGATCTCTTTGGGAAAGGTTGGAAGAAAGATTAACAGTATAAATATTTGGCAACACAGTGGGGTTATTCCCCAACTTCAAGCAGTTGTGGGTCTGTAAACTAGCCCCAGTCTGGGAATTGATTGAGGGGCGGTGACTCTATATTCTGGCAATTCAATCTAGACTGCTGATCATGTCACCTAGAATTCTTCTGCTTATACAAATCAAGTAATATTTAGAGGTTTCCCATGTACTTCACTCCTAGGAGCACCATGACTAAGTAGCCAATGCCATAGTCTACACAAGTCAGAATATTCTGATTACTGCTTTGACTCTGTCATGTAGTATGGTGATCATGCCCACCTTGTCTTTGTTGGTTAACTGCTGCCACTTTGCCCCTACCACTAAGGGGTCCAATCAGCTCCATACTAGTTAAGTGTCTAAATTCAGTTAGGCAGTCCCCATGATCAAATCTGCTTTTATACACTAGCAGTCTTCAAGGATTCTTGGGCTCAAGAATTTGTATCTCACAGTTGTGGTAGAAGGTATGTCTTCTACACTGTCCATTTCTGGGTTCATGGGTCTAATTTGATAAATCCATTCAAACATGCCAATTTCCCAAACCTCTGGATGCTTTCTTCTACATTATTACCAAAACTTTATATATAAAGTCTGTTATTACAACTTGACTTAATGTAGACCACTGCATAATCCATGATGCAGTAAGCCAACCAAATAAACAATTGGATCCTTTCCTAACCTCACTAGCTGAAATATTGAATGAAGAATCTGTGTTTAGTGGACCTAAATCAATAAACTCAGGTTCATCCAATGTTACACTCCTTGAACCATTCTCCCACACTCTTAGTAGCTATTTCTTCAGGTTTTTGTCTGTACATGTCAGCAAAATCAAACGTGTTTTTTTGGGGGTAGTGTACCACTTCCTCAGTCACACTTTGATCTTCACCTGTTGGGTCTCACTGGGATTTAAGCCTAGTTATAGGTCTAGAGGCAACAATGGATGGTTGGGGTGGTTCCTGAGAACATTCAGCAGCATCTTTCATGGCATCTGACTCAGGCAACAAATCAACAGGAACAGTTGGGGTTTAGAACAGCTAAAGGAGACAAACTTTTCTGTCAATTTTTCATACTGTGAAGCTGTAGGTTATGCCACCAGAGTTTCAAATGCCAGCAGGGTAACCCATGGTGGATAGGTTTCAGTGGAGCTTGTAGACTAAGACAGACTCATAAGAAGGAAGCAGCAATCCACATCTCAAAGAATTGACCAGTGAAAACCTTATAAAGAGCAGTGAAACACTGTCTGATATATTACTGGAAAACTTTATGAATAACCCTGAAAAATTGTCTGATATAGTGCCAGAAGATGAGCCCCTTAGATTGGAAGGCACTCAAAATATGACTGGGGAAGAGGTGCCTCCTCAGAGTAGAGCAAATCTTAATGTTATGGATGGAGTAAAGCTTTTAGGACCTCCATTTGCTGATGTGGCACAACTCAAGATGAGAATAAACAGCTGCAAATATCAATTAATAATCAGAACATGGAATGTACAAAGTATGAATCTAGGAAAATATGAAGTTGTCAAAAATTAAATGGAACACATAAAGATCTGTATCATAGGCATTAGTGAGCTGAAATGGACTGGTTTTGGACATTTTGAATCAGACAATCATATAATCTATTATGCCAGGAAAGGCAAATTAAAGACGAATGATGTGGCATTCATCACCACAAAGAATGTTTCAAGATCTATCCTGAATTACAATGCTGTCAGTAATAGGATAATATCCATATGCCTGCAAGGAAAGCCTGCTAATACTATTATTCAAATTTATGCACCAACCACCAAAGCCAAAGTGAGGAAATTGACTGAATTTGTAATTGACTGAAATTGCAGTGTGAAAATGACCGAACCTACAATCAAAATATGTTAATTATCACTGGTGACTGCATTGTAAAAATTGGAAATAAAAAAGCAGTTCCAATAGTTGGAAAACATGGTCTTGGTGATAGAAATAACTCTGGAAATCACTTGATAAAATTTGGCAAGACCAATGACTTATTCATTTCAAATACCATTTTTCAACAACACAAATGGTGGCTATGCATGTGAACTTCACCAGAAGGATTCACACAGGAATCAGATTGACTACATCTGTGGAAAGGCAATGGAGAAACTCAATATCTTCAGCCAAAAGAAGGCCAGGAACTGATTGTGGAACAGATCATTCAACTGCTCATGTATAAGTTCAAGTTGAAGCTGAAGATAATTAAAACAAGTCCAAGAGAGCCAAAATATAGCCTTGATTATATCCCTCCTAAAATTAGGGACCATGTACAGAATAGACTTGATGCATTGAACACCAATTACCAAAAATCAGAGGAATTGTGGGATAGCATCAAGAACATCATCCATGAAGAAAGCAAAATGTCATTAAAAAAGACTGGAAAGGAAGAAAAGACCAAAATGGATGTCAGTAGAGACTCTGAAAATTGTGCTTGAACAGAGAGTAGTTAAAGCAAATGGAAGAAATGACAAGATAAAAGAGCTGAGCAGAAGATATTAAGGAGCAACTTGAGAAGACAAAGTCAATTGTTATAATGAAGTGTTCAAAGACCTGGAGTTAGAA
The DNA here is from genome assembly GCF_000298275.1 of Orycteropus afer afer. NCBI lineage: Eukaryota > Metazoa > Chordata > Mammalia > Tubulidentata > Orycteropodidae > Orycteropus > Orycteropus afer. Next base: position 1,404,480 of record NW_006922052.1, on the reverse strand, counting down.
AACCAAAAGGGAAGAATATGCTTGGCATTTCTCAAGCTGAAAGAACTGAGGAAAAAAATTAAGCCTTGAGTTGCAATATTGAAATGTTCAATAGGAGCTCTGGTGGCATAGTGCCTAAGGCATTTGACAGGTAACCAGAAGATTGACAATTTAATTCCTCTAGTCACTCTTCAAAAAGAAGACTGGGTAATCAACTTTGGTAGAGAAACCAGCTTGGAAACTCAAGAAGGTATTGCTATGAGTTGGAAGTGACTCAATGGCAGTGAGTTTGGTTTGGTTTTGGGTATTATGGGCAATATATTGAATGATGAAGGAAACATCAAAAGAAGATGGAAGGAATACACAGAGGCACTATATACCAAAAAGAATTGGTCGATGTTCATCCATTTCAGAAGGTGGTATATGATGAAGAACCAATGGTATTGAAGGAAGAAGTCAAAGCAGCACTGAAGGAATTGTCCAAACACAAGGTTCCAGGAATTGATGGAATACCCAATAAGATGTTTCAACAAACATGCCACGATGGGGGCACACACTAAGCTATGCAAAGAGATTTGGAAGACAGCTATCTGGCCAAATGACTAAAAGAGATCCATATTTTACCCATTCCAAACTAAGGTGATCCCACGGAATGTGGAAATTATCAAAAAATATCATTAATATCACTCACAAATAAAATCTTACCAAAGATAATTCCAAAATAGTTGCAGCAGTATACTGACAGAGAACTTTCAGAAATTCAAGCTGAGTTCAGAAAAGGACGTGGAATGAGGGATATCATTGCTGATGTCAGAAGAGTTTTAGCTCAAAGCAAATACCAGAAAGATGTTTACTTGTGTTTTATTGACTATGCAAAATTATTTTATTGTGTTAATTATAACAATTTATGGGTAACATTGAGAAGAATGGGAATTCCAGAACACTTAATTGTGCTCATGAGGAACCTATACATATACCAGGAGGCTGTTGTTCAAACAGAACAAGGGGATACTACATAGTTTAAAACCAGTAAGAGACTGTGTCAGGGTTGTATCCTTTCACCATACTTATTCAATCTGTACGCTGAGCACCTGGACTATATGAAGAAGAACATAGCATCAGGATTGCAGGAAGGCTTTTTAGCAACCTGTGATATGCAGATGACACAACACTACTTGCTGAAGGTGAGGATGACTTGAAACACTTACTGATGAAGATTGAAGACTATAATCTGCAGTATGGATTATATCTCAATATAAAGAAAACAAAGATCCTCATAACTGGACCAATTAGCAGCACCATGATAAATGGAGAAAAGATTGAAGTTGTCAAATACTTCATGTACTTGGGTCTACAATCAACACCAATGGAAGTAACAATCATGACATCAGACAATATGTTGCATTGGGAAAATTTGCCAAAAAGTCCTCTTTCAAGTGATGAAGAGCAAAGATGTCTCCTTGAAGACTAAGGTGCGTCTAACCCAAGCCATGGTATTTTCAATCACCTCATATGCATGTGAAAGCTGGACAATGAATAAGGAAGACTGAAGAAGAGTTGATGCTTTTGAGTTGTGGTGTTGGAGAAAAATGCTGAAAGGACCATGGACTTCTAAAAGAACAACAAATCTGTCCTGCAAGATGTACAGCCAGAATGCACCTTGTAAGTGAGAATGGCCAGACTCACTTTGGTCATTTTGTCAGAAGGGACCATTCCCTGGAGAAGGATATTATGCTTGGTAAAGCGGAGAGTCAACAAAAAAGGGGAAGACCCTCAATGAGATGGATTGACACAGTGGCTGGAATGGTGGTTTCAAGTATAGCAGGGATTATTAGGCTGGCTAACAACCAGGTAGTGTTTTGTTCTGTTGTGCATAAGGTCTCTATGAGTCAGAGATAACTTGATGGCATCTAACAACAACAACAATAGTTGGGTTAAGCCCATCAAATAGATGTGGATGCTATAATGGTTTTAGAGTGAACTCTTCAGATGAGAGGGATGGTGCTATTGGCAGGAGGGATTCAAGAGAATTTAGGGGCTCCATGTCCCCATCTTTCTGACTGACTGCCTGTATGTCCCCATCCCAGGTTTCAGGATTCCATTTCTTCACAATCAATACCATCATTTTAACTTCAAACACCATTCTGGTTTGGCAATTCAATCGGTGTTGTAATTCATCCACCCTTACAGTAAGACTCTGAGTTTGGCTTTTGACAATATGATCACTGTTACTAGAAGAAATAGGCTTTCTTTCAGAGTGCAATTGGAGACATTGAAGTCTTTTATGCAGTGCTTGAGCTGTAACCCAGCTGCCCTGAGCTCATCTCTCTTTCATCACTTTGTCTTGTGTAAGTAGGACCAACTAACCAGATTCCTCATACTTCTCATGTTGACAAAATTGCAGGAAAATATCAAACATGCGATCATTGATAACCTCACTTTTCACAAATACTTGATATATTGGTGGGTTCATTTTGTGTATTCATGTTGTGATCTTATGCCATTGATTAGCAAGGCCCTCCTTACTAATGGAGGCAGAGTCGTCAGTGTCCTTACAATTTATCGAACTAGAACACCCTAACAGCATCAGTGAGAACCAATTTAGGAAACTCATCCTTATGATTTTTTTTCTCTCTAGAACCACTCTTGGTACCAAATGTCTTGGGCTGGGTTTTCTAGAGAATCAAACTTGTAAAGCTTATATGTATATATAGAGAAATTTATCTTAGGAAAAATCTTCACACAGTTATAGAGGCTGGCAAGTCCCAAATTCCTGGATCAAATGTCAAGCTGGAGGCTCTTCCCAACTCATGAAGCTGCAGGGTCTGACATACTCAAGATTGGCAGCCAGTATGATAAAGTGCTGACTTTGGCAGATGACAAATCCAACATCAGTAGTGACTGTTGGCTCGCAGGACAGTTGTAGGCAGCACAGCAGGATCCAGATCCACAGAAGGTTCCTGAATTTTCCCAGGATGTACATTTATATATTGTGAGCAGGCCACACCCCTAAGGAAACTCCCTTTCACCTGATTATCTGCTCAAAGTACATACATCAGATCTCATCATGGAAACAACCATGTCACAACTGCTTAAACCACTCACAGTCATGATCCAGCTAAGTTGACCTGCAACCCCAACTATCACAGCAGATATTTCTAGTGTTTTGCTTTTACATTGGGGCACTGAATATCTTTTAATTTACATACTTTGTGCTCATGTATGAATACCCTGTAATTGGGTTTTTCATTAAGGAATATATATACACAAAAGGGCAAATAAAATATAATAATGTAATAACAATAACAATAATTACAGTCAACTATCATGCAAAGCCTGTTTAACAAATCCTGAAAAAGATAATTAAAAAATAAGAGCCTCCAAGTTATTGAGCTATTTTCTGGTTAAAAGGCTTAGTCCTGCTTATTCTGTTATCAATAAGAAAGGGACTAAATGAGTGGCTATAAAGAGTATGCTGATTTGTTCATGTTACTCAGAAATAAACCCTTAGATAAATAACTCAGGCAAGTGACTTATTTAAAAAATAATAATAATAATCCAGGAGAAACTGTTACCCATTGCTATCCAGTTGATTCTGACTAAAAGTGACCCTATAGGACAGAGTAGAACTGCTTCATGGAATTTCCAAGGCTGTAAGTTTCCAGAATAATACTGTCATGGCTTTCTCCTGTGGAGGGCTCATGGGTTCACCAACACCTTTTGCTTAGCAGCTGAGCACTTAACCATTGTACTGTCAAGGCTTCTTTGGAGAAACTGTTGAGGAGTGGAATAAAGACAAAAGGGAGAAGAAAGGCAAGTATTCATTTTCAGGTAAAGTACCACCTAAAGACTGTCCCTGCATGGGAATTCTGAAGTAAAATTCTATTTCAAGTTCATCTGTACTGAAGCATGGCAAAATAACTTTCATGCTTCTTCAGTAATCGCCATTTACTGATGACCACTGATTAGCAAAGGGTTGCCATGAGTGTTGCCTGGGAAGTAAGTCTTTCAGTATACTGCTTTTGTGCACAAAGTTCTTGCAGGGACCCAGGCCAGCTGTGAAGAGAGTCCCAGGTACAAGTGCATTAGGAAAATAAAAACAAAACAAACAAACAAACAAAACAAAACAAAAAAACAGTGCAATAATACATAGAAGCCAAGGATATGGGTATGAAAAATGATAAGTGGGATCATAAGTGATCTGGGCAGAGTATCAATAGTGTCTTCCACATGTGACAAACTGAAGCAACCTTGATCTAGTCACTGAATTCTAGTGAAAGGCTGTACCATGGAGGATTATGATCTTCCAGATTTACTGGCTAATCAAAGAATGTCCAGTTATATAATTTAGTCACTGATTTTTAAATAGTAGCATAAACTGTCCTGGATGTGACTTCTCAAGAAATGCCTCCTCTTTTGTAGATCAACAACTTCTTTTTACATTTGAGAAACTGTGAAATCTAAAGGGGATGCCATCCCAAGTCCCTTACAAGATCTGAGACCCAAGATCTCTGGACTCCTTTAATTATGAATTTAAACAAAAATCATAATTTTATTGCATATTGTATATAACATTTATAGACACAAAATATATTGACTGCTATAAAGTTCAATCTTTGAAAATTTAGACATTGTAAGAGCCAGTAATGTTTAGGGATGTATATAAATGTTGACAAGAAAGAAAATAACTGACTCAAGGAAGTAGTAACACATTATTATTAAATGAATGAGGAAATTGAAAAAGAACATATAGATTCATTACTTCTGAATATAATATTAATAAATGTATAGATTATATAGGTATAGGAATATTTTTTGAAGAATACTAATTCAACAGAAAAATATTCACATAACATTACAAAGAATTGGAATGCTAGAATACTTAGTTGTGCTCAAGAGCAATGAGTACATAGACCAAGAGGTGGTAATTTGAACAAAACAAGAGAACACTGCATGGTTTAAAATCAGGAAAGGTGTGTGTCAGGTTGTATCCTTTCAGCACAATTATTAAATCTGAAAATTATCCAAGAAGTTAGACTATATAATGAAGAATGCAGCATCAGGAATGGAGGAGGACTTGTTTAAAAACCTGCAATATAGAGAGGACAAACCTTGTTTGGTGAAAATGAAGAGGATTTGAAGCACTTAATGATGAAGTTCAAAGACTACTAGAGTTTTCAGTATGGATTACACCTTAACATAAAGGAAACAGAATGCCTTACAACTGGACCGATAAAAAACAACATGATTAATGGAGAAAATACTGAAATTGTTGAGGATTTAATTTTACTTTAATTCACAAAAAAACATCCATGGAAGCAGTATTGAGAAATCAATTTATTGCATTGGATAAATCTGCTGTGAAAAACCTCTTAAAGTTTTAAGGAACAAAGATGTCACTTTGAGGACTAAATTGTGTTTGACCCAAGCCATCATATTTCCAATCATCTCACATACATGTGAAAGCTGAAAAATGAATAAAAACAGCTTAATAAGAATGATGCACTTGAATTATGATGTTGACAAAGAATATGATGTACTATAGACTGCTAGAAAAATGAACAAATTTGTCTTGGAAGAAGTACACAAAGAGTTCTCCTTATAAATGAGGATAGCAAGGCTTTGTGTCACATACTTTGGATATGTTTTCAGGAGGAAACAGTATGTGGAGAAAGACATCATTATTGGTAAGGTAGAAGTCAGTGAAAAAGAGGAAGATCCTCAATGAGATGTGTGAATACAGGGTCTGCCCCATTGGTCTCAAACACAGCTATAATTTGTGAGGATGGTGCGTGATCAGGCAGAGTTTCATTCTGTTGTATATATCATTGTTATGCATCAAAATTGACTCAGAGGTACCATATAACCACACAATTCAACATGCTCGATTTCTGAATGATGCTTTATGTTGGTCAGTATGTTATGGCTTGAAACATGTCAGTGAAAGCACATAAAACATGGAATTTAGTTATCTTCTTTAATGTGCTATTTTTTACCTATTTTCATATTTCAAATTATCCTTTACAATCTTTCCAATATAACCTTCTTGAACTTAACAGTACTTTTAAACACAATGCTTCTCTTTAGCTGGGTAGGTGTATTTTTACAGCTCTTCCTTCAAGTTGGTGTCATAAGTAGGTCAGCATAATGAAATATATATGGAGCGATGGAAATAGCAATATTTGAAGAGTTGCAGATTTAGTTTAAAATTGTGAACTTGTCTAAAGTTTTTTAGTCCTGAAAAATAGACAGAATTATTTATAGTTAAAGCAATTTAAGGTTATTTATCTTCTTCTTATTGTCACTTGCTGTTGAGTCAATACTGACTTATAGCAATTCCATGTGGGCAGAATAGAATTTCTCCACAGGGATTTCAAGGCTGCGATCTTTCAAGGTTGGGTTTGAATTGCCCATCTTTGGGCTTTTAGGTGATAGCCTAACTATCCATGCCTCTCAGGAATTTATTTATCTTAACATATGTCCCATTTCTTTCACTTTTAAATTTAATTTTTCCTATGGAATTTTAATAAATAACCAATACCATAATTTCACATTTTCCCAAGTTAAGATTAAGATAAAAATCTACAAAACAATTCAGAAGAATGAAACAAAAAAAAATTGTATGTGTCTTTTTATTTTATTATTGTTTTTCTATTGTATTATTAGTTAGGAAATTAAAAATAAGATGAATCAAATAAATTTAAGTAAGTTTGAAGTGCAGATACCACAAACATTTGAACTATAGTGTCAGTGAAGAATATTGAATGTACCATGAACTGCTAGGAGAACTTCTTGGAGAGATAATAGCTGGAATGATTAGAAATAAGAATGACCAGACATCATCATGTGTACCTTGGTCATTTTGTCAGAAGGCACCAGTCCCTGGAGAAGGATATTATACTGGGTAGAGCAGAGGGTCAGCAAAAAAAGAGAAGACCTTCAATGAGATGGATTGACACAATGCCTCTTATAATGGGCTCAAGCACGGCAAAGATTGTGAGGATGGCACGGGACTAGGCTGTGTTTTGTTCTGTTGTATATAGGGTCACTGTAAGTTGAATACAACTCAATAGCACCTAACAGCAATAGAAACTGTTAAAATGGAATCAACAAAATTTTAGTCAAAAAAAACCCACTTTTATTAATAATAACAGACCCAAACAAATGTAATCAGTAGGGATGGATTCAGGTTTGGAGGAGCTAAAGGTTACTAAATTTGTGGGAGCTTTTATAAAGTAAAATTATTCAAAATTATAGAAAAGACGTTAGCATACAGGTGAATGTTTATTTTACAGTGTGCAAAAAACACAACACATTAAAAAAAAATTAAAAACTGACAAATATCTGACAAATAGTTAACCACAGGGAAGAGGTGGAAAGAGAGCTGTTACAATGGGGATTGCAATCAGGGTTATGAAATAAAATTCTCTATGAAATGATTGTAATACCCTGAGTTGTATGAACTACTATATGGAAAATGAATTTCCTCTGTAAACTTTCACCCAAATCATGATTTTAAAAATACTGACAAATAAGTATTTTCTTTACATTTTAATATTCAGCTTCCACTAGGATATTTTCTTTTGATCATATTTGAGTGCTGAAAATATTTCTGAATTCCAATAATTCTTAAAATATATGTAAAATTAATCCTCAACTAATTATACAAAAATACTTGTATCAGATTTTAAAACTAAAGCTGTGTTGTGTTAGATTATTAACAGTACAAGTATTCCCTGACTTACTATTGGGTTATATTCCCATGACTCCATGGTCAGTAAGTTCTGTTGTAAGTTGAATACCTTTTTTATTTTTATTCTTTAGTTTTCAGTATTATTGACTTTTGTTATCAGTATATTTACAAACCCAATCTTTAAACATATATGAATGAACAACTTAGAATGATAAAATCAGCAAAATGTGTGCTTCAACATTCTATGTAGATGTACCAAAAGCAAAACACATAAATACAGCTGGTCGTTCAATATGGTTTCTCTAACTCCTAATTTGTTGTAACTATTGGTAGTTAAATTCCTTTTGTAGTAGGTAAACTTACTGATGAATATGAGTAGAAGGTTTGTTACTGGATTACTTCATTCTTTGAGTCATTTTGAAGTCTTGGTGGCAGCTACCATGACTGTTTCTTTTGTAACCACTATGCTTTCCCAGGGAGCTCTGGTAGCATAGTGCCTAAGGTACTTGACTGCTAACCAGAAGGCTGGCAGTTAAAACCCACCAGCCACTCCTCTGAAGAAAGGTTGGGCAATCTACTTTCGTAGGGATACTGCCTCAGAAACCCAAGGAGGGGTCGCTATGAGTTGGGGCCGACTCGACGGCACATAATAACAACAGCATACTTATCCAGGAAAAATCATATTAGATTCTCTATTAAATTATCTTAATACCCTGAGTTGTATAAAGCATGTAAATTTATATACAAACATTTTTTCTACATTAAGTAATATTTCATGTATAATCTTCTAGCTCAGTATGTCAATGAATTATATTTCATAAAATTCCCATAAAAAAAGGTATATGGTGTTTTTATGGTTGCATAAAGCTACATTACTGAGTATACTTTGAAGAGAAGGAAACTAGACCTTGATGAGAACGTAATTTCTTGCTTGTAATTTTACATGTATTCTTGTTGTTGTTAGGGTCTGTTGAGTTAGCTCTAACTCATAGCAACTCTATGTACAACAGAACAAAACATTGCCCAGTCCTGCACCAGACTCAAAATCCTTGTGATACATGGACCCATCACCGAAGCCACTGTGTCAATAGCCACTGTGTCTCATTGAGGGCCTTCCCTTTTTTAGCTGACCCTCCACTTTACCAAGCATAATGTCATTTACCAGACAATGGTCCCTTCTGACATTACCAAAGTAGGTGAGACGAAGTATGAGCATTCTCACTTCCAAGGAGCATTTGGCTACACTTCTTCCCAGACTGATGTGTTAGTTCTGCTGGCAGTCCGTGGTACTTTCAGTATTCTTCGTCAACACTTCAACTCAAAGCATCAACTCTTCTTTGGCCTTCTTTATTCACTGTCGAGCTTTCACGTGCAAATGAGGCTATTCAAAATACCGTGGCTTGGGTCAGGTGCACCACTGTCTTCAAAGAGACATCTTTGCTCTTCAGCACTTTAAAAAAGCAGTTTGCAGCAGATTTACCCAGTGCAATAAGTCATCTGATTTCTTGATTGATGCTTCTATGGATGTTGATAGTGGAACTAAATAATATGAAATCTTTGACAATGTCAATCTTTTCTCCATTTATCGTGTTGGTCCAGTTGTGTGGATTTTCATTTTCTTTATGTTGAAATATAATCCATACTTCAGACTCTAGTCATTAATCTTCATCTGTAAGTGCTTCAAGTCATCCTCACTTTCAGTAAGCAAGGTTGTGTCATCTACATGTCACAGATTGTTAATGAATCTTCCTCCAATCCTGATGCCATGTTCTTCATATAGTTCAGCTTCTCAAATAATTTGTTCAGCATACAGATTGAACAAGTGTGGAGAAAGGATACCCTGACATATTCCCTTCCTGATTTTAAACCATGCGTTATCCATTATTCTGTTCTAATGATAGCCTCCTGGTCTACATACAGGTTTCTTATGAGCATAATGAAGTGTTCTGGAATTCCCATTCTTCTCAATGTTATCCACAATGATCCACACTGCTGGATGCTTTTGCATAGACAATAAAATACAGGTAAACATATTTCTGGTATTCTTTGCTTTCAACCAAGATCCATCTGACATCAGCAATGATGTCCCTCATTCCACATCCTAATACTTGTATTAGGATTGAAAATAGTTCCCAAAGGGTAGCTCCTGATTCCATACAGTTTTATCTTGGCCAATTCAAAAATTTGTATAGTGATATTTGAGACATATTGTTACTACTATATGATCTCTTGTTCTCCAATTTTATATTATGATATGGGGTTAATTGGCACAGTGAGTGGCAAAAATATTCTGTAAGCCATTCTTCTCCCTGGACAGTTAGTAGTAATTACTTATTGAAATGACTGAATACTATATAAGGATATCCCACAAAAACCTAAATAACTGTACCTTCACCATAACTTAAATTTAGCCATATCCCAAAAATATATGATTCATTTCAATCAATCTAACATAAGGGTTTATTAGATACCAAGAATTTCAGGGTAAAAAAAAGACAGTGATCTTGACCAATTAGTGTTTCAAAACACAGAGATATATGAACTCATTCAAGGATCCTCTCAGGCCTGTACAAATGAGGGTCCCTGAACTTTACCTTTGAGTAAGTTCTTAAATGTCCACCACTGCGAAATAGCAGTTTTTAACAACTTTCTTGTACAGATTTTTACAGTGAAACAGAGCAATGAAAACACTACTTTTCCACATTAGAATACCTGAAGGATAAAAAGGCACACAGTGCTGCTCCTTATATCATGTGTTTTCAGGATATAGGGCAGAGCACTTGCTCTGCTCCCCAGAAGTGCTTTTTGTACTTTCTTTCTCTTAAGAGTTGTCTTTCTCAGGCATAAATATTGACTCCTAGAAGAGCAATATATCAACTCAAATAGCCTTTGGGATAGGTAATACTACATTCCACACATTGCATGATTTTTTTAAAAAAAATAAAGTTATGTCTGAAAAGAATATTATGAGAAAATTCTCAAAGGAACTCAGTTATTAAAAAAAAAATTTGAGCCTATAATAGATACAAAGAATTTTGCTGATTTTCCAAGATACAGGAAGAGGAAGAGATAAGGACTAGCATATATATCAGAAGGTTATACAAACATGATGCCACAGGAGATAAATATAGGGGCAGTGATCACTGGAATGGTGTCATAGGAAAAGATTCTGCAGTAGGCATTACTTAGTATATAAATTGCAGTACAAACAGACTTCCCACAAAGGAAAACATGTAAGATCTGTCATCATTTGTTTGCTTGCTGAACTAGAATTATCATTCAACACTTGGCTCAATGGTTAACTGCTCTGTAAAGCTTTTTTCAGCTTTTCCTTTCACTCTAAAAGAATTAAGACCATTCTATTCTGTTTTCTGCCACCATACATGTGATTAAATTATTGCTATGGATAATAAGTGCTTTCAGGAATATCTTGTCATTGCTAAGCTAGTTTGTTAATGGCAAGGTCTTATTCCTTTGCATGCACAGTATGTTCCAATATTTTGGCATTCAGTAAATGTTTGTTGGCTGTATGAATGAACATCTGACCAATAGAAAGAGCCAAAGTAATGGGGGGTGGCAACAACAGTATATGCCATATCTGATGAAGAAGTTGATATTGGCAGGTAAGTGTGAAATATATGATTGTAGAATATTGTAGCAATATTGTTGCTGTTGTATGCCATCGAGTCAATTCCTACACATAGCAGTATTGCAAAGAACGCTTAGTGCCAAGCCGAGCAACTTACACTTAATTGTGTCAATAGTAGACAGACTTTGGAAACATTTTGGCTGGCAGGTGGTATTCTTGAATCTTGTCAAAGATAGTATTATCATAAGAGCAGTCCAGAAGCACTAAAAAATTTAAGATAGCTTTCTTTAAAGCAAGTCTTTTCTTTCAGCCAAAAGAGCCCTTGTGGAACAATAGTTAAGTGCTCACTTGCTAACCTAAACATCGGTGGTTCAAATCCACAGTAACTTTGCAGAAGAAAGATGTGGCAATTTGCTTCTATAAAGATTAAAACCTAACCAAACTCAATGCCATCAAGTCAGATCCGACTCATAGCAACCCGTCCTTGGGTTTCTGAGGCTGTATCACTACAGAGGTAGAGATCCCTCAATGTTCCTTCTGAGGAGTGACTGGTGGGTTTGAATCGCCAGTCTTCTGGTTAGCAGTCAAATGCCTTAGGAACTATGCTACCAGATTTGTTGTTGTTGTTGTTATGTGCCGTCGAGTCAGCCCTGACTCATGGCGACCCCTCCTTGGGTTTCCGAGGCAGTATCACTACGGAAGTAGGATTGCCCAACCTTCCTTCCGAGGAGTGGCTACCAGAAAACCCTATAAGGTAGTTCCACTCTGCCCTATATGCTCTCTATGAGTTGGGTCTTACGTATGTTGCAACTACAAAAGTACACAGCAACAATAGCACACTCAGACAACTATAACATTGTCTGTTAATATAACTCAAAATTGATATTGCATAACTGTGGTTATGCCCACGGTTAAGACCAGAGGTTCAAGAGATGAGCTTGATGTAGTGATATGTACAGGCATTGCTATAATTTTGTATTTGCTGAAGAAGAAGAAATTGGGATTTCTGATTACTGTTTTGTCCTCTGGAAAGTAACAGTTAAGATTATTTGTTGTTCAATAGGAAATGGGATTGTGGAAGAATATTGGTAGAATTTTGTTGTTGTTGTTAGGTGTCCTCAAATTGACCCATAGCGACCCGTGCACAGCAGAACGAAATACTGCCCGATCCGCGCCAGCTCCATGATTCGTGCTATACTTGAGCCTATCATCGCAGCCACTGTGTCAATCCATCTTGTTGAAGGTCTCCCCCTCTTTCGTTGAGCCTCCACCTTACCAAGCATGACATCCTTCTCCGGGAAATGGTCCCTTCTGACAACATGACCAAAATAGATGAGATAAAGTCTGGCCATTCTCACTTCCAAGGAGCATTTTGGGTGCTCTTCCTCCAGGAAAGATATGTTAGTTCTTTTAGCAGTCCATGGTACTTGCATCATTCTTCACCAGCACCACAACTCAAAAGCTTCAACTCTTCTTCAGTCACCTTATTCATTAATTGGTCCAGTTGTGAAGATTTTTGTTTTCTTTATATTGAGACATAATCCATACTGCAGACTGTATTCTTCAGCCTTCATCAGTAAGTGCCTCAAGTCATCCTCACTTTCGGCAAGCAAAGTTGTATCATCTGCATATCTCAGGTTGTTAATAATTCTTCCTCCAATCCTGATGCCGTGTTTTTCTTCACATAGTCCAGCTTCTTGGACTATTTGCTCAGCATATAGATTGAATAAGTGTGGGAAAAGGATACAACCCTGGTGCCTTCTTGATTTTAAACTATGTAGTGTCCCCTTGTTCTGATCGAACGACAGCCTCCTGGTCAAGGTACAGGTTCCTCATGAGTACAATCAAGTGCTTGGGAATTCTCATTCTTCTCAATGTTATCCGTAATTTGTCATTATCCACACAATCAAATTCCTTTGCATAGTCAATAAAATACATGTAAACATCTTCCTGGTATTCTTTGCCTTGAGCCAAGATTCATCTGACAACAGCTATGATATCCCTTGTTACATATCCTCTTCTGAATCCAGCTTGCACCTCTGGAAGTTCTCTGTCAATATACTGCTGCAAACGTTTCTGAATTATCTTCAGTAAGATCTTACTT
>NW_006922052.1:1375948-1391015 GCF_000298275.1 Orycteropus afer afer | reverse complement strand
CTTGAGCCAAGATCCATCTGACAAGAGCTATGATATCCCTTGTTCCACGTCCTCTTCAGAATCCGGCTTGAACCTCTGGAAGTTCTCTGTCAACATACTGCTGCAAACGTTTCTGAATTATCTTCAGTAAGATCTTACTTGCGTGCGATATTAATGATAGTGTTCTATAATTTCCACATTCTGTGGGATCACCTTTCATTGGAATAGGTACAAATATGGATCTCTTTCAGTCAGTTGGCCAGGTAGCTGTCTTCCAAATCTCTTGGCATAACTGAGTGAGTGCCTCCAAAGGGGCATCCATTTGTTGAAATATCTCAATGGGTATTCCGTCAATTCCCGGAGTTTTTTTCTTCACCAATTCCTTCATTGCAGCTTTTTCCTCCTTCAGTACCATTGGTTCTAGATCCTATGCCACTTTGTGAAATGGATGGAAATCGACCAATTCTTTTTGGTACAATGATTCTGTGTATTCCTGCCATCTTCTCTTGATGTTTCCTGCATCATTCAATATTTTGCCCATAGAATCTCTCAATATTGCAACTCGAGGCTTAAATTTTTTATTCAATTCTTTCAGCTTGAGAAATGCTGAGTGTGTTCTTCCCTTTTGGTTTTCAAACTCCAGGCAGGTCTGTGCACTTTTCATTACAGTAATTACTTTGGTCTGCTCGAGTTGCTCTTTGAAATCTTCTGTTCAGCTGTTTTGCTGGTAGAATTTAATATTATAAAGGAAAAAAAAAATAGCTTCTGTGGGTTTGGGCATGGAAAAATGAGAGGAATAATATAAAGAAGATTGCATAGTGAGGAGGGCTTGGCAAAGTTCAGAAACTGGACATGCAGTGCCATGGTATCAATGATAAAATAAAAACAGAATATGTAATCATTTGCATTGTTTCAATTTAGCTAAATGTGGACTATATTTCCAAAATTTCTTTCTCTGAATAGTTTTGCATGAGCACTTTACACATGATTTGAAAGGCAGAATAAAGCATAAAGCAGTAACTTTCTTTTCTTTTATTTTTTAAGTTCATTAAGTCAGTGCAAGACATGAGCTGTTGTGCTGTGCATGCACATAACTATTTACTGATTCCTCCAGTGGCTTGGAGTAACGTTTAGGTCCACAGCTACCTCAGCTTATATTTTTAAATTTTGACCATAACAAACTTTCCTCCTTTCCCCTCCCTGTGACTATCCATTCTCTGTGTCCTTCTTAACTATACATTCCGGTATGTTCAGATTTCCCTCTGTTTGAATTCTGCCCCTCTGGTGTCTCATGACTGATTGCTCTAAGGGGTGCAATGCCTAGAGTAGGTAGGTGCATTGTCCTGGGGTAGGTGTTCTGCATGTAGGGCTTTCTACCTCGGCTTTTGCCAAATCCTTCTTCGGCTTCTTCTACCTTTGGACCAGGTATTTAACTCCATGATGATGAGCAGCAACAATTTCTTCTGCAGGATGTCCCCATCATCAAAGTTTGAAATCTATAGCTTGGTTCTCTCCTTTTGAGTTTCACTTCATCTTTGCAGTTTCTAATTAATTATTGCTTGCCTTGCTCCACATCTATCTCCCTTCCTGACTTACTTTGCTGATTATTTTGGCTTCTATACAAGAGACAGCAAGCAAAAGTTCCACATAGACTATACAGCCAGCTCCTATGATTGTACAAAGTCTAATCACTACACTAAACTTCAGGTTGCTCTGCTGCACTGATTGTTCCCTGACTGAGACTTGACACTCTGCCATGTAGAGTTTGCAGTTTTAATAGCAAGCATAGCAGTGAAGTAATTTTATATTATTGGTAGCAGAATGTTGGGTGTGGCATATCAATGGGCCTGTGCTGAGAGTTAAAGAATAAAACTATTTTCTTATAATGTGACTCTTCAGTAATCACCTTTGTGAATAATCTTATATTAACTAAAACCATTGTTTTATTCTGTAACTGTGAATAACCTCAAAACTATGCACATAATTTAAATTTTTTTTAATCTCAAATGTGTTGTTTATGTGTAAATGGTTGTGATAATTTAGTTTGTGTGTCAACTTGACTGGGCCTTGTTGGTGGTAGTTATTCCCTATGATGAGAATGCCAATCAACTCCATGGTAGGATCTACCATAAGCAGCTGAGTAGCTGCTTTGGGTATGTGGTCTATTCCCCATATATAAGAAGCAGCTTTGGGAATGGTCTCTATCTTATGGCACGCTTGGACCCTGCACATAGCTGTGTCATTGTTCAGCAGCCTGCCATGCTCTGCCAACCTTGGGATTTACAGTGGACTTAAATTAATGGCCTGCTGTGTGGTTTGATAACATCGGGACAGTGCCTTTTCACTTGTCAACCTTGGGCTTGTCAGCCTCAGCAGCCAGCAGCTGTCTGAATGAAGAAATGCCTCTAGCTCCAGTGGGCCAGGAGCAGGAGGCAAAGCTGGACCCCAAGGTTGAGGGACTTTCACCCAGCCCCTAGAGCCTGGCACTTAGAACTTGGACTTAAAGCCTCCATACTGTAAGAGAATAAACTCCTGTTTGTTAAGGCCATTCCGTTTGTGGTATATTCTTGTCAGAGTGGCACTAGGTAACCAGAACAATGTTTATATCTTCTTTTTCTTTTTTATTTTCTTCTACTTCTCCACTTCATGAAAATACTATTCTGCCAGTGTACATGGAATAAGAACTCCATTTTTTGAATGATGAATTACTGCCTAATGGGTAATGGATAATGAATTAAAGATTAGACCTGATATGCAACTACTGTTATATTAATGCAGTGATAGTCAGTGGTACATATAGTAAAACAAAATCTCATACTCAGGAGAATTAAAATGCTTATGTATGGTTAATGCTTTATAATAACATTAGGCAAAATAAATGATATACGATCTCTATGGGAATTCTTTGTACCTTTGCTACCTTCTCTACCTTCAGATTTATTATTAAAAAAAATACAGGGAGAAATATTCACAATGACTCTTTTTCTGTGTATACTGGAATAAATTATGGTAAATTATTTAGTTACATATGTGTTATATGCTAACTTATCTAAGAAATTTTTAAATACTGATGGCATCATCTCTTCAAAAGATTAAAGAAGTAAGCAGACACAAATTATACTTGCTGAATAGAGTGGAAGGAAAATAATAATTCACTAAGAACTTGTCTTATTTATTTTAAATATTTCATCATATTGAGTTATGACATATATTTCAACTTGAGACAAATATGGTGGCTTAGTCAATATTCCTTTTAATTAACATTCTAAATTTTGAACTTTCTGCACTGGGAAATAGAAGCATTGCTATTAAACATGAAGCTGGACATTGAATAAGGAAGCACTGATGCCTTTATGTCTTGGATTTGAGAAAGAACATCAAATATACCGTAGACTGTCAGAAGAATGAATAAATCTGTCTAAGAAGTACAGCCAGAAAGTTCCTTAGAAGTGAGGATGGTGAGAGTTCGTCTCACGTACTTTGGGCATATTATCAGAAGGGACCAGTTCCTGGAGAAGGACATCATGCTTGATAAAGTAGTGGGTCACCAAAGAAGAGGACAACCCTCCAGCTGGTGGATTGACATAGTGGCTGCAATAATTGGTTCAAACATAGAGACAATTGTGAGAATGATGCAAGACTGGGCAGTGTTTCATTCTGTTGTATACTGAGTCACTATGAGTAAGAACAGACTTGCCAGCAACTAACAATAACAAATTCTATTTTACGTTATGTATCTACTATGTAAATACTAGAACACTTCATTACAAATAATAACTGTTGTAAGCTATGCAGAGGAGGTTACTGCTGTACCATAAATTTCTACTTCTAATCTTTTGATATTACCACATTCTCTTTCTAAGGTAGAGGTCTTCCCATGACTGTAGGTATATTTCATACCTCCAGTGGAAATTGTTTTATACAGATGCAACTTCAGTTTTGTGAACTTTCAAAGAGTCAGCCTTTAAAAAATAAAATTAAAAAATATATTTATTCTGTTGATTAAAATAATTTCTACAAATTGACTATAAAGAGGCAGAAGGGGAGCATGGTTAAGGGCAGAGATCCTAGAGATGAGCTTGATTGTTGCTTCATCAATTATTATTTGTGTTACTTTAGGAAAATTATGCATGCTCTTCAAGCTTCAATTTCTTATCCATGATATGAATTATATATATTTTTTTCTTCCCTGATTGCCAAACTCTGCCTATTTTACATTTGTAGACTCTTTTCCCATCACTTGCTTCTTCTTGCACAGCTTGGTCTTTGTTGTGCCAGCCCACACTGATAACTCAGCTGGACTTTTTAGCCTCTGATGATTGTTCTTTCATAATGCTATTTGTCTTCTTAATCCTGTTTATAATGGAAATGGGATTCCAGAACTGATATTGATGAGGGTTATGCAGTTAACAACCTAATCTGAAGATGGTAATTTGTGATTTATTTCAGGGACGATGCCTTTTGCAAGCTGAAATCTCCCAGTACTAAGATTTAAAAAAAAATAAAAATGCAATTGAGTCTACATCTTCTCATGGCAAACTCATCTTTGTACTATGGTAGATGTTAACATATGGTTTAAAATTCAACATTTCATTTAACTATTAAGAAACTAACACTCATCTTATTTTGGTATGGTAACAAAGAAGAATATCCAAAATTATCTGAAAAGATTAGTGAAATAGTCATTCTTTTTCCAACCACATATCTGTATGAGTTCAGATTTTCTTCATATGTTTTCAACATAACAGATTGAATATGAAAGTAGATATGAGAATCTAGCCATCTTTTATTAAAGTGGGCATTAATAGGGGAGCTCTGGTAGCATAGTGCCTAAGGCAGTTAACTGCTAATCAGAAGGCTGGCGGTTCAAACCCACTCTTCAGAAGGAAGGTTGAACAATCTACTTCCGTAGAAATACAGCCTTGGAAAACCAAGGAGGGGTCACTATGGGTCGGGTCATACTTGATGGCACATAACAACAACAACAACAACAGGCATTAATAGATTTGTAAAAATCAATTTTTGGTTTGTAAAAATCTGTTTTGGTAAATATAATTATTTTCTATAAGAAAGTTGTCTAAATTATGGATTTAATTTTGTTTTGTTTAACAAATTAATAAATACATTTTTTCACTTTTGGTTTTTAATACCTTAAATGTTATTTTAATCCTCAGTAATAATCCTCCTGAATCTAAAAGTTTAAGAATGTCTGTTCTGTGTATTTCATTGGCCAATTGTTATCCTCAATTTGATGTTCATGATATTACCTACTGCAACTTTAAAATAAATGCTGACATGGTAAAACAAATCTTTTCACTTTTTTCTTTCATCATATTCTCAGTGGTATTGAGAGATAAGGTAAGAAGATGACTCTTACTTTAGATTTCAAATACATATTATTTTAGTTCATAATTCCATATGCATATTCACTATTTATATAATAAATTATTTACAACTCTTGGTGTAAAGTACTATTAATAGAAAATCTATCTAGATCTTAAATCAATAAAGATGCTTAAAAACTGGAAGAGATACAGTAAGATAAACTTAGCAGTGTTACCTTGATCACCTTAATAGTCAATCAGAAGTAGCATCCTTTTTCCTCTGTAATTTTTTTTTAAGCTCCTGATTTTGATATCCAATGAAGAATTGGCAAGGGTACAGTAAGTACTTGTATATGGATATTTAGACATGGACTGTATGATGTTTAGTATCGTTTCTTTGCTCTGTATTGTGGATTTTGGCTTGGTGAAGCACACATTTTAGCTATAGATGCTACAGACAGAAGAACTATCAGTTCTCAGGCACATGTGCCAAATACAGAAACTCTAGCACCAGGAGTGGGGCTTCCTGATGTATGTTTATAAATGGACTACCCAGTTATTCACAGTTTATATATAAGCACTCTAGAAGTACGTTTTATATATCTACTGTTTCTAGTTATATAGAAATCAGTACAAATCTGATATGTGGCTCATTTCACCCATAGAAGCAAGATAATTAACATATTTTGTTTTAAGCAATATAATGAAGGGACAATAGATTCTATTACAAATAAAAAAAAATTTGACCACATGACCACATTTCTACTAATCATTTACTAGTTAAGCAAGTACTATAAACATTTCTCTCTTTTTTTGTGATGTGTGTACAATAAAAAGGATTATCTTGTTTCATGTATATGAGAAATGAAAAAAAAAAAGAATTTAAGTTAAAAGGGGCTAATATTTTTAAGTCCTATTATGAATTGAATTGTATTCCAAGGAAAGATACATTAAACTTTGAACCACTATATCTGTAAATGTGGCCTTGTTTGAATAAATAGGGTCATTCACTGAGGATATTATCAGTTAAATCATACTGGAATAGGGTGGCCTCTAATCCTAATGCATTTTATATAGTCTCTTTTACCAAGACACTAAAAGGGGAGAACAGAACGGGAGGGAGAGACACACAGAGAAAAGATGCCGCACAGCATTAGAGGTAAAGGAGTGCCACCAGAAACTAAGAGAAAGGCAGAGAACAGTTTCCTTCTCAAAATTCTCTGAAGAAGTTGACATAATCAAACCCTGATTTGGACTTCTAGCCTGCAGGGCTGTGAGAAGACAACTTTTTGTTTTCTGAAATTTGCTGTGGTATTTTGTTTTAGCAGCCATTGGTAACCAGTGCAAGTCTATTAATGTATTTATTCATTTATTCTGTTCTCTCATTCATGCCTACATTTATTCAACATAAAATGATATACATCTGTCACTGTTTTAATCTCTAGGGATACTGCAGTGAACAAAACTGACAAGAATTCCTACCCTGATGGAAAGCACAATATGCAGGGAAAGTGAGAGAGAAGATAAGAAGATACACAAGTAAAATATATTGTATGCCAAATAATATGGAATATAGAGAAAAATAAAACAGAAGAAGAATACAGGGAGTAAAGAGTGATATGGAGAGGACTTAAAAAAAAAAAAAAATGAATCAGGAAGACTCAGTGCCTGAAACACCTTTGAACGGTGTCGTGAAAGAGGTGAATTGAAATTCAGATAAACACTTTAGTATATCTTCTTCAAACAACCTGTAAGCTAACTGAAATAAAAAGGAGGAAAATATATTCCTGGATATCTAATTGTAGTTAATTTTGTAAATCTCTATTTGTTGGAGCAGATTTTCCTTATGCTAAACTGAAATATCTACTTCACCAACGTATACAAACCAAGTTTAAACTGAATTTGTGTGACAGTGCTTGAATATTTTTCAACACCCTCATTATGTTCTATTTGAATATTATGGTGTCACAATGTCATTAATTATCCTGCTTTTTTAAATTGCATTTTGAGGTTTGCGGTTTGGCTGGCTTGGAGGCAATTTTCCTTAAGTCCAAGAAATCATTTCATACCTTTATGTAATAACTTACAAGCTCTGGTGGCTCAGTGCCTAAGGCATTTCATTGCTAACTAAAAGCTTGGCAATTCACATCCACCAGCTGCTCCACGGAAGGAAGAAGGGGCAACCCGCTTCCATAGAGATTTCCAGCACTGGAAACCCTATGCAAAAGTTCTACTCCCTCCTGTAGGGTCACTATGAGTCACAATCGACTTGATGGCAGTGGGTGGATGATAGCTTACCAGTGAACTACAGTAGAAAGAATACATCCTTTGTTCTAAGTCCTTTTTTACAGTCATTCAACATTCTCTTAGCTATGATGGAAAGAACATCACCTATATTGACTCATTGTTATTTTAAAAAACCAAAAACCCAAACCAAACCCACTGCCATCGAGTCAAAATCAACTCAGATTTTGACTGGGTTTCCAAGGAGCTCTGGTGGTATAGTGGTTAAGGCATTTGCCTGCTTATCAGAGGATTGTTAGTTTGAACCCAACAGCTGTTGTGTGGAAGAGAGATGAGACAGTCTGCTTCTGTAAGATTTACAGCCTTGGAAACCCATTGGGGGTCGTCATGAGTTGGAATAGACTCCATGGTAGTAAGTTTTTGGAAAATACTTATCTTTTCCTTATTTATATTGCTATTCTATAATCTCTTCCTTATTTTTAATACAAAGATGGAGTTTCATATTTATTTCTATTGATTTCATCTTGTTATATTTTGACCCACTCAGCCTGTTAAAGTTGTTTGGGACCAAGGTGCTAAATTCAATATATTTGGTATGCTTCTATTTTTTATTTTGGTCAAATATAAGTGTCTTAAATATCTTTTTGAAAAACAATGAGATGATTTTTCCAACACAGAATGAATGAAAATGTTTGAAACATCTCTAAGAGTTAGGATAGTCACACCAGTAATGGGTCCTGGTATGTATAATTTATGAGATTGGATATAATAATTCAGAAAGGAAAATGTAAATATGATGAATATCAATAAGACCAAGTCATATGAGTTTATAGATATACCCTTGCAAAACATTTTAGATAAATATTCATCAGAAAACAGTATTTGAATAATATATAAAGACATTTAGCATTCTTTTTTAAATTCTAGAGGGCATGATAAATATCATTTGAAAAACTTTAGTACAACACAATCACAATATTGACATTGATATTATCAAGATACAGAATATTTCTATCTCCACAGAAATCCTCATGTTGTTCTTGTATAGTCACACGCACTTCGTTCCCACCCTAGCCCCCCTTTTACCCCTGGCAAGCACTTTAAGAAAAAAAAAAAAAAAAAAACTTGATTTCTATAGTCTTGTCATTTCAAGAACTCTATATAAATAGAATCATAAAACATGTAACTTTTTGGGATTAACTTCACTCAGCATTATGCCCTTGAGATCTGTGAAAGTTCTAGTATCAAGAATACCTTATTTTGTAATGATAAGTAGTATTTTATGAATAAGGAATACTGAAGAAGATTTGATGCCTTTGAACTGTGGTGTTGCCGAAGAACACTGACAGTACTGTGAACTGCCAGAAGAAGGAACAAATCTGTCCTGAAAGAAGTACATGTGGAATGCTCTTTGGAATCAAACATGGCCAGATTTCATCTCACCTACTTTGGTCATGTAGTCAGAAGGGACCATTCCCTGGAGATGGATATTATGCTTGGTAAAGTAGAGGGTCAGTGAAAAGGGGAAGGCCCTGAGCAAGATGGGGATTGACACAGTGGCTGCAACCATGGGCTCATATATAGTAATGATATTCAGGATGATGCAGAACCAGGAAATGTTTCCTTCTCTTGTACATGGGTCACAATGAGTTGGAGCCAACTTGATGGCACCGCCAACAACAGTGTTTTATGGAATGGATAAACCATGGTTTGTGTATCATTTTATTTGAGGGACATTTGGGTTAATTCTAGTTCTGGAATATAGAAAATAAAGCCAATATAAACCTTCACATACAGACTTTGTGTGAAGATGTTTTCATTCATCTGGGATAGGTGTCCAACACTGCAATTCCTTGTTCATGTGGTAATTTCATGTTTAGTTTTACAAAAACTGCAAATTTTTCAGAAGGACTATCCTATTTTGTATTCAGATAAGTAATATATGAATGGTTTGGTTCATCAGCATCCCTGTGAGCAGTTGGTGACTATATTGCATTTTATTCATTTTGATAGGTCTGTACTGAGATCTTGAAGTTTAATTTGCATTTCTCTTATGACCAATGATGTTGAACATATTTTGATGTGCTTATTTACTATCAATAGTATACTTGTCAGTGGGATGTATTTGCATGTCATATGCCCATTCTCTAATCAGATTTTTTTTAAATCTTGGATTTTGAGAGATTTCATTTTTATATTAAGCAGCACTTTATTGGGTTTGTGGCTTACAAATATTTTCTCAGTCCGTAGCTTATCTTTATACTTCTTAACAGGATCTTTCAAAGAAAAATAAATATTTTTAAACTTTCCACAGTACAATTTTAATTTTTTCCCTTATTGCATCATTCTTTTCTATCAAGCTTAAGTTCTATCTGCATATCTCTAGATCCCAAATGATTTTGCCTGTTTTTTTTTTTTTTTTTTCCTAGGAGTTTTATAATTTTGTGTTTTATACTTAAGATTAGGAGGTATTTTTAGTTAACTTTTTATGAGACGCTGAAGTTTTTGTGGCATAGTGCCTAAGTCACTTGACTGCTAACCAGAAGGCTGGTGGTTCATACCCACCAGCCACTCCTCAGAATGAAGATGAGGCAATCTACTTCCGTAGTGATACTGCCTCAGAAACCCAAGGAGAGGTCACTATGAGTCGGGTCCGAATGGACGGCACATAACAACAACAACAACAACAACAACAACAACAACAGTTATTGTTTTGGTTATGGGTGTCCAATTGCTATAATACATATGTGGTAGTTAAGTTTGTGTGTCATCCTGGCTGGGCCTGGGTGAGTGGCTGGGCAGCTGGTGGTAGTTATTCCATATGATGACACTGGTAATCAACTCCATTTTGCAATCTATTGTGAGCGGCTGAGTAGCTGCCTTAGTGATATGGTCTGCTTCCTGTATCTAAGGAGAAGCCTTGGGAAAATGTCTCTAGCTTATGGCACTCTTCAACCCTGCATGTAGCAGTGTCATTGTTCAGCAAGCATCCTGCCATGCTCTGCCGACTTTGGGATTTTCAATGGACTTGAATTAATGGACTGCCATGTGATTTGGTAACATCGGAACTGTGCCTTTTTACTTGTTAACCTCAGGCTTGTCAGTCTCACCAGCCAGTAGCTGTCTGAGTGAAGAAAGCCTCCAGCTTTAGTGGGTGGAGAGCAGGAGGCAGAGCTGAAGCCCAAGGTTGAGGGGCTTTTACCTAGCGCCTAGAGCCTGGCACTTTGAACTTCGACTTAAAGCCTCCAAATGGTAAGAGAATAAACTCCAGTTTGTTAAAGCATCAAATTTGTGGTATATTCTTGTCAGAGTGGTACTAGGTAACCAGACACCATGTGTTAAAAAGAGTACCTCCATTGAATTGCTTTTGCTCTTTTGTCAAAAATCAGTTGGGCATATTTGTGTGGGTCTATTTCTGGATTATTTATTAAATTCCAGTTGATCTATGGGCCTTACCCTCTGTCAAGACCACACAATCTTAAGTACTGTAGCTTTATAGTAAGTCTTCAAATTTGGTTGTCTTAACTCCCCCACTTTATATCTCTTTTTCAAAATTGTTTTAGCTTTGTGCCACTGTCTTTCTATATAAATTTTAGGACAACCTTTCCAGTATATGGTAGAATTCTCCAGTGAAATCACCTAACCCTAGAGATTTCATTTTTGAGCACTTTAAAATTACGAATTTGATTGACTGATAGTTTAGGGCTATTCAAATGGGTATTAGATGGTTTGTGGTTGTCTGGATTTTCTCTAAGAACTGTTCTTTTGTATCTAAGTTGTCAAACATATGTGTGTAGAGTTGATTATGTTGTTGTTGTTGTTAGTTCCCATTGAGTCAATGCCAGCTCATGGAGACTCATGTGTGCAGAGTAGACATAGCATGCTTTGTAGAGTTTTCAAGGGTGTGACCTTCAGAAGCAGGTCTGTTTTCTGAGGCAGTCTGAGTGGGTTCAAACTGCTCATCTTTTGCCTAGTAGTTGACTACTTAACCATTTGCACTTATTTGCATTTATTCTCTATATTTTTACATTTCTGAGGCTTGTTTTATGGCCCATGATCCTGGCTATCTTTGTGTTTGTACCATGGTCACTTGAAAAGAATGTTTAATCTGCTCTTGTTGAATGATCTATTCTATAATGCTTATAAGATCCTGTTGGTTGATAGTTTTTTTGAGTTCTTCTATATCATGCTCATTATCCTTCATGTTTTACTATCAAGTTTTGAGAGAAGAATGTTGATATTTCCCAAATATAACTGTGGATTTATCTATTTTTCCTCTCAGTTCTATTATTTTTGTTTCATTTATCTTGAAGGTCTGTTGTTTGGTGCATATCAATTAAGATTGTGATGTTGTTTTAGGGATTGACTCTTGTATCATTATGTAATATTCCTTTAAGTCTCCAGAAATTTTATTTTGTCTTGTCTACTTTACCTGATATTAATATAGGCACTCCTGCTTTCATTTAATTGATGTTTATATAGTATATATTTTCCTATTCTTTACTTTCCAGTTACTTACATTAGTATATTTGAAATTAGTTTCTTATAGACAGCATACAATAGGGTCATATTACAAAATAAATAAATAAATAAATAAACTATGCCAACCTCTATCTTTTAAATAATGTATTAATACCCTTTAAAGGCAGTCCCTATGTAGCATAGTGCCTAAGGCACTTGACTGCTAACCAGAAGGCTGGTGGTTCAAACCCATCAGCCACTCCTCGGAAGGAAGATGGGGCAATATACTTCTGTAGTCATATTGCCTCAGCAACCCAAGGAGAGGTAGCTATGAATTGGGTCCGACTCTACAGCATATAACAACAACAACGTTACAAATGAGATCTATACCTAACTGTGTCTTTAAGAATATGTACCCATCAGCCACTCCTCAGAAGGAATATTGGCCTATCTACTTCTGTAGGGATACTGCCTCGGAAACCAAAGGAGGGGTCACTATGAGTCAGATCTGACTCAACAGCAGTGAGTATGTGAGTCAAAAGAGGTGCACACAGTTTTTATTTAGCCTTACTTTGATGCAAGAAAAGGAGCTCTGTTGGTGCAGTGCTTAAGGCACTGCTAACCAGAAGATTGGCAGTTAAAACCCACCAGCTGCTACACAGAGAGAAGATAGGGCAATCTACGTCCATAAAGATTTAGTGCTTTGGAAAACCAACGAGGGTCGCTATGAGTCAGAATCAACTTGATGGCAGTGCATTTTTTTTAGTGCCAACAAAAGACTGGAAGTCTTTTCAGTGTTTTGTACTTCACCTGCTGCAAGTGAAGGTGATTGTGATGAGGACTTTGTTTCAAGTAGTAGTTAGTTCAAACATTTCAAAATGAGGTCAAATGTACATGACAATAAGACAGGAATTGAAATATGGTGGTGCCCTACTCAAAGACGGCCATGTCCTGCTCAAAGATGGCAGCTGACTGCACCACTTTGAATGTGTTTGGCTCGTCACAGTCCTGCCAATAATCCAATCTCATGCATCAATCTCCTGAAAGGGCTTACTACCCCTCTTCTGAGTATCCCACTCTAGGGATTCTACCTATAATTTTTTCTGCTTTGGCTACCATGACAAATCACTTAAATTGTAAAAATTCTGATTTTTCCTGATTTGCTTTATCAACAATGACAGAATGATTTCAAAGCCCTGCATTCAAGGGCAAATACAAGTTATCTGTATGTCAGACTTTGTAACTTGGGAACTACCTCTATATATAGTATAAATATTGATATGGGAACTCTGGTAGTGTAGTACCTAAGGCGCTTGACTGCTAACCAGAAGGTTGGTGGTTCAAACCCAGGAGCCACTCCTTGGAAGAAAAGTTGGGCAATCTACTTCCATAGTGATACCACCTTGGAAACCCAAGGAGGGGTCTCTATGAGTCGAGGCCAACTTGATGGCATGTAACAACAACAATAACAACAACAAATACTGATACATTAGGACTTAACTCAGCCATTTTATTTTTTGTTTACTTTCTGTTCTCTGTTTTTGCTTAATTTTTCTCTCAGCTATCTTTTCTTGCCTTCTTAAGGAATACTTAAACATTCTTTAGAACTCTATTTTTATTTATCTATGGTATTTTTAAGAAGAAAGTCCTGGCAATTTACTTCCAGCCAATGAAAACCTATAGATCACAACAATTTGGTCTGTAACTTATCATAGGGTTGGCACAGCATTAGGAAATGTTTTGTTCCAATGTACGTAGGGTCATCATGGGGTTGACTAGATAGCAGCTAAACACAATAGTGTTTCAAATATTTCCTTGTTTAATACTTTTACTCTAGAAATTGCATGCTATGCATATAGTATCACAGTTTCTTGGTGACATCAGTGTCCCAGTCCAAATGCAATGTAACAATGTAAACTCTTTTGCATGTTTTCACTCTCCTAAATTTATAATTCCTCTACATACATTTAAAATCACATTACAGACCTTCTAAAAATTGAATTTTTATGTGCTTCCAAAGACTTCTCCAAAAGAGTCAAAACAGAACCTGCAGATTGGGAAAAAAATATCCGGCAATGATATATCTGACAACAGACTTATCTCTAGAATTTATAGACAACTCCAACATCTCAACAACAAAAAGACAAATAATCCAACTAAAAAATGGGCAGAAGCATGAATATACACTTCACAAAAGAGGATATTCAGGCAGCCAAAAAATATATAAAGACATGCTCACAATCATTAGCTATTAGAGGGATGTAAATTAAAACAACAATGAGATAACAACTTGCCCCAGCACTAGTAGCAAAGTTCAACAAGACAGAAAATAACAAATGCTGGCAAGGATGTGGAGAGATTGGTACTCTCATACACTGCTGGTGGTACTGTAAAATGGTACAACCACTGTGAAAACAGTATGGCAATTCCTTAAAAAGTTGGAATTAGAAATACCATTTGACCTAGCCATTCCATTACTAGGTATATATCCTAAGGAAGTGAGATCCAAGACAAGAACAGACTAAGGCATTTGACTACTAAGCAGAAGCTTGTCAGTTCAAACCCACCAGCTATTACTCGGAAGGAAGGTTGGGCAATCTACTTCTGTAGTGATACTGCCTTGGAAATCCAAGGAGGGGTTGCTATGAGTTGGATCAGACTTGATGGCAGTGAGTTTGGTTTGGTTTTATGTTCATCGCTGCACTTTTTACAATAGCCAAAAGACGGAAACAACCTAGGTGCCCATTAACAGAAGAATGGATAACCAAACTGTGATACATACACACAATGGACTATTATGCAACCCTAAAGCATAACACAGAATCTGCAAAACACCTCATAACATGGATGAACTTGGAGCACATTATGTTGAGTGAAATAAGTCAATAACAGAACGAGAAATATTTTATTAGTATGTTATTGCAAAAAGTCAAGGAAAGGTTTATTATTATTATTATTATTATTTAAATTGTGATTTGGGTGAAGATTTACAGAGCAAATTCACTTTCCATACAGCAGTTCACATATACTTTGTCTTATGACATTGACCACAGTTTACC
>NW_006922052.1:1374214-1374873 GCF_000298275.1 Orycteropus afer afer | reverse complement strand
CCTGGTAACCAACAAAGAAAATTTCCTTCTATACATAAACCTTTCCTTAACTTTTACAATAATGGACTAATACAATATTTGTCCTTTTGTGATTGTCCTCCATAATGTCCTCCAAGTTCATCCATGTTGTGCGGTGTTTTGTAGATTCTACATTATTCTTTAGCATTGCATAGTATTTCATTGTGTGTATGTACCATAGTTTGGTTATCCATTCCTCAGTTGATGGATACCTAGGTTGTTTCCGTCTTTTGGCTATTGTAAATAGTGCTGTCATGGGTGTGCATATATCTCTTCATGTCATGTCTCTCACTTCTTTAGAGTGTATACCTAGTAATGGAATGACTGGGTCAAATTGTATTTCTAATTCCAACTTTTGAAGGAATCACCATATTGACATTCCTGCTCTCTTACAGTTTCCATTTGCTTGATATATCTTTTTCTAGCCTTTGATTTTCAGTCTATTTTTGTCTTTATCTGTAAGACGTGTCTCTTGTAGGCAGCATATTGATGGGCTTTCTTTTCTTATCCAATCCAAGTTCTGTAACTACACAGTCTTTTCCCTCTTTTTTGTTTGTAGTTGTCCTCACTTGCCAATTGCTGTCTCTGGTTCCCTGTTTACAATCTTGTAAGCTCATTTTACTTTGGATATGTCCATAGCT
>NW_006922052.1:1338659-1373244 GCF_000298275.1 Orycteropus afer afer | reverse complement strand
TGTATTTTCTTCCAAAATTCTTCTAAGTTTTTTTCTGTGTTTTCTTTGGTCTGTCTCTCAATCCTTTGAAGATACCTAAATATAATTCTTTTGAATTTCTTATCAGAGAGTTCCAATGCTGCTTCTTCCTCAGGGATATGTTCTGGGTCTGTATCCTGCTCCCCTGTTTCTACCACTTTATCCTTCTTCTTTTTGTGGACTATGATGGTTTGTAGTCTCAGAGGCATCATGGCACTGTTGTATTTAGATCTCTGTTAACTGTTTGCGAAGAGCAACCAAGTGTGATTCAGGCTCTTCTTTCTGGTTTTTCACCAAGTGTGTGTGGGCTATAAGAGTAACAAGAGTAATGTGGTACCTTTTCACTCTTGCAGGTCCAGAGTGTCCTCGGGGTTGCTGGAAAGCCAAAGCTCTTCTTAAGATCCTGGAATCTCGGAGAGCGCTTTCTCTTTAAATATCCAAAATGGTCAAGCCACTTGTAACATTCAAAATGGCGCCCCCCCCCCCGGACTGGCAAAAGTCCACAGCTCAGCCCATCTTTCTCTTCACCTTCTCCATTTATCCCCAGCCACTAGAGCATCCTCTGTGAAGTCCCTGGCTAGCAGGGCTGATTTTTAGGTTAATTCTTAGGTCCTGCTACCACTCGGAATCTCCAAGCTATCTGTGCTATCAGGATCGCTCAGGATTGCTGCCAGACCGCAGCTCCGTCTGTCTCGTTTTTTGGTATTTTCATGCAAATTCTTCTTCTAGTTGGGGTTTAGTCCACTTCTATATCCTTCCCTTCAAGGCTCAGGGGTCCAGGATTATCTTCTGTGTCTGTGTTAATTGGTTTCCCTTTTGTTTGTTGAAGAGGGTCTGTGCAGTCTTTCTGCCTAGTCCGCCATCTTACCAGAACTCAAGGAAAGGTTTTTATATAGAAGGAAATTTTCTTTATTAGTTACCAGGGTGGGAGGGGTGGTGAGGGAACACTGTTGGATAGGTATAGACAAGTATTGATTTAAATGAAGAGAAGGGCAATGTATCAAATGAGAGTGATCAACATGGTGACATTGAGGAAGAAGACACAAAGAGGTACATGGGAGATACAGGCAACAAAGGTGAGCCTTTTGTACTCTGTTGTGAGTGAATGCAAACATGAGTATAAGGGTGGACAGATGGGTAGAGAGGCTGAGCTATTAGATATGTCTATGCAGAGTGAAGTATGCCCAAGACCATGTGTAGTGTTGGCAGACTGTGGTGTAGTAAATTACTTAGTGTGGCTTTTCTACCCATAAGTCTTTGTAAACTCCAACGTGGGATTTTCTATGGACAACTGAGGAGCTCCTGATTGCTGAAGTTGTCCACCTGGAGTATTTCTGTTGGGAGTGGCACAAAACAAAGTTCTGGGAGGTGCCCACTCTCTTTAAAGTGCTTAGAATTATGATGCTATGATTGGCTAGTTTGACTACCCTGCTGGGCTCAAAAGGAGGCCTCCTAGAGGCAGAACTCTCTCTGACTGCTGGTTGAGGAAGATGTGCTGTCAAAAGAGACACACGCTTCTGAGACACGTGTTGCTGGGAAAGAGACGCAAGAGACACGCATGGCTGAGTGAGACACCGAGGGACCAGCACTGCTGGGAAAGAGACCGTGAGAGACTGTTGGCTGAGGGACGGTGGGCTGGGAGAGAGACTGAGCATTTTCCTGAACTAGAATTGTAGCCTGTGGTGCTTCCCTTATAAGCCCCATAATCTGTGAGCTCTGTGTGGCCACTGCAGTGAATTATCGAAACCAGGAGAGAGGTGGTGGTGCTTTGGGAGGAACGGTTGGAGAAAGGGCAGGAGGAAGGCAGCATGTCTGGCCTGGCAGGAATAGGCCTTGCACTATTGATGGTGATTCTGCCTTCCTCTTGTGGGGTTCTAGGAGGTCAGAACATGTGGCCTCCTTGTCGTTTTTGTACAGACAATATTTCTACAAGTGTATTGCTATATTCTGTATGAATTTCCAGGTGTATAGTAGAGCTGACAAGGGACAAGTTTGTAGTTCCTTCTTGGCCACAGCCAGCTACCCAGAGACAGCAAGTACTTGGATCTGTGGGCTTGAGACCATCATTGCAGGTGACATCAAGCTCAATTGGCCTAACATACTGCACAAAACATTGTTCCACATCCTACCTTGGTGAGTAGCAACTGGAATCTTAAAAGTTTGGAAGTGGCCATATAGATGCTATGAGGGGTCTTTCCTCATCCAGAACAAAGAAGACTGAAGAAAACCAAAGATTATTAGAAACAATTAGTCCAAGCCAGTGGTACACCATGTGATCCTCAGCCTATACAACTATGAGACCAGAAGACCTAGATGGGGCCCGGCTAACACTGTCAACCCCTCGGAGTGGGATCTATGTAGGAGATCCTGGATAGAGTGTTAGAACAATGTGGAATAAAACTCAAAATCATTTGGAGAAAAAAAAAAAAAAAAATGGGACCAGGTTTTCTGGTCTGATGGAACCTGATGGAACCACTGAGACTATAACTCTTAGCTGCCCTTCAGGTCTGGAATTGAACTCACTCCTGTGGCTTCCAGCCAAACAAAAGATAGGCATATGAGGTGAAGATTTACACTGGGTAGATACACTCCTTGGGGAGAAAAATCAGGGTAGAATAGAAGAGCTGTGTATACACTGGGAGACAGCTCAGTGGGTAGGAGTTTATGGAGGGAAGGACACAGGGAAGAAGTAACTATGGGGAGGAAGTGGGAGGGGAGCTGTTGTATTGTGGTAAATTATAGTCAATGTTATGAGACAAAGTGTATGTGAACTGATGTATGAAAAGTGAATTTGCTCTGTAAATTTTCACCCAAATCACAATATAAATAAATAAATAAATAAATAAATAACACATAAATAATCACATTAGACAGTGTTATAATATTTGGTCCAACTATCAAATATAATTTTTAAATCTAAGGAAATTTACTTGAATATGTTTATGCTTTCTTCCTTTCTGACATCTCAAGTTTACTTCTTTTCTTGTTTTCTTTTTAAAGAACTTCCTTTCACTACTTTTTTTTTAAAGTTGTTTTGTTGAAGAAACTACTCTTAATTTGATTCTTCTGAGAATATCTGCTTTTCTATTTTATCACTGAGGGATATCATTCCTTGATATAAAATTCTGGATTGATTTTTTTTTTTTTCCAGCCCTTGCACAATGTTGTTCCACTTTTTCTATCCTTTGTTCATGGGTTAAAATTTTGGTTATTAGTGTCATAATTTAAATAGAATTGTTCATTAATAATCACCACATTTGATAATTTACCTTCAAAATATGAGTTGCTCAAAAGGTGCTTCCCATACCTCGAATGGATTATTTAAAAAAAATAATAAAATAAGAAGAAAGTCATTTTTAAATGATAGTTAAGTTTGTGATTACTTTCTCTGACCTATTCTTCAGAACTTCAGTAAAATGATACCCAGCTTAAGATCCATTCAGTAGATCTATTTCTGAGACCAGTAAATAAGCCTGGTGACAGCCCTGTTTGAACTAAAACACTTTTCTATAACTAATTTTCAGCATTCACTTAAAAAGCTGCTTTATTACTAAGTTAAGCACCTTGTGCTATGTTTAGGTAATTGTGTAATTGGGAACTCTATACATCTAATATTTATTACAAACAATGATATAAAACAAATACTCCAGTTCCCTTAATTATAGTTACTGTGCATACATTAAAATACTGACAAATATTAATCTCTTCTTCTGGAGCAAAGGAGAGTGAAAGAAGTCAAAGATTTAAGGAAAAAAAACTAATCCACAGGACTAATGGTCCACATGAACATTAGACTCCTCTAGAACATTAGCCTCCTCTAGCCTAAACCAGAGGAGCTCTGGTAGCATAGTGCCTAAGGCACTTGACTGCTCACCAGAAGGCTGGTGGTTCAAACACACCAGCCACTCCTCGGAAGGAAGGTTGGGCAATCCTACTTCCGTAGTGATACTGCCTCGAAAACCCAAGGAGGGGTCGCTATGAGTCGGGGTCGACTCAACAGCAAACAACAACAACAACAACCTAAACCAGAAGAAATAGTTGGTGCCTAGTTACCACTACCAACCATTCTGACAAAGAACACAATAGAAGGACCTATGGAGAATGGGAGAGAAATGTAGAACAAAACTCAAATTCATAAAACAAAAAATAAAATAAATAAAAAAATTCAGACTTACTGGATTGATGGAGACTGGAGGAACCCCCTAGATTATCTCTCTAAAACACTCTTAACCTGGAATGACATCACTCCCTGAGGTCACCTTTCAGCCAAATAATAGATTACTTTATAAAAAACAATAACCCCCTTGAGGAATGTGCTCCTTAGAACAGTGAACTCTATGAGGCTAACATTTGTCCAAAAGCAAAGACCAGAAGTCAAGGAGAGGCAGAGAAACTACAGGGTTGGGAATGGGGAAAGCTGGGTGGAAATAGGTGAGTAATGACACATTGAAGAGACAGTAACGAATGTCATGGAGTAATTTATATACGAACTGTTGAATGGAAGATTGTTGTTGTTATATGTGCCGTCCAGTCGGACCTGACTCATAATGACCCCTCCTTGGATTTCTGAGGAAGTATCACCAGGGAAGTAGATTGCTCAACCTTCTTCCAAAGAGTGGCTGGTGGGTTTGAACTGCCAGCCTTCTGGTTAGTACTCAAGTGCCTTAGGCGTTACTCTACCAGAGCTCCTGAATGGAAAACTAGTTTTCTGTATAAACATTTATGTAAAACCATAAAATTAAAGAAAATATTAACAATTTTAAATAAAGACATGAGTATATATTCTTGGAAAGTGAAAAAACATTTTAAAAATTTTAAGATAAATTTTAAAAATTTATCTTAAACTATAAAATAGGTAGAATATTGTGTTAATTAGAAATATGTATTAGACATATATTAATATTTCTTATAATTTGCAGATGCTTTATAAAATTTCTTGATACTTTTTAAAAAATATGTGTAATTGTGACTACTACTTCCAGTGATGTACTAAAGAAGGACAATATGGTGGGGGACTGATGAGAAAAAAAACTTAGTAAATACAATATTGAATATATAGTACTCAAGAAAATGGCTGTCATAGAGTAAGGTCTAAAAAGTTTACTTTTATGGAATCCATAGAGGTGATAATGGAGAGATGATTTAAGATGTGTTTAATCCTCTTGGCTATAAAGAATCTTAAAGGAAAACAAAACAAAACAAAATAATAATTATGATATACTTTGTTTACTTTGATCACTTCTAATACCAGTATTAAAATATGTATCAATCAGGGATTTGCTCAAGAAATATAAAATGTAGGATATATACGGTGTTGTATTTGTTATGTGCCATCGAGTCAGACCCACCTCATAGTGACCCCTCCTTGGGTTTCTGAAGCAGTATCACTATGGAAGTAAATTGCCCCATCTTCCTTCCGAAGAGTGGCTGATGGGTTTGAACCACCAGTCTTCTGGTTAGCAGTCAAGTGTCTTAGGCACTATGCTACCAGAGCTCCCCCAGGATCTATATATATAATTAACCACTGCCATTGACCTAATTCCAACTCATTGCAACCCTGAAAACCTATGGGACAGAATAGAACTGCCCCCACAGGATTTCAAGGCTACAAATTTTTATGGAAGCAGACTACCTCATCTTTTTCCCATGAAGTTCTAGTGGGTGTATACTGTCAACATTTGGTTAACAGCCAGATGCTTTAACCACTATACCATTGGAGCTTCATATATATATATATATGGTTAATTTCAAGAAATGATTACATGATTATATGGTCTGGTTGTACAAATCCAAACTCCATGGGACAGGCAAATAGGCTGGGAACTCTTGAGTGTAATCTAATGATGATTATGAGTTTCTTAAGAGGAATTTCTTCTTCCTCAAGTAAACTCAGTTTATCTCTTAAGACTGGTCTACTGATTGGATGAGGTCCACCCACACTTTTGGAGATAATATTTTTTATTTACAGTCAACTGATTATGGATGATATTCATATTTGCAAAACACCTTCTCGGTAACACCTAGATTAATGTTTGATTCCATAACTGGGTACTATAACCTAGCCAACTAGACACATCAAACTAATCACCACAATACTCTACACAATGTATTTGGTATAGTTTGTTTAAAGAGAAGCAAATAGTATTTAAGTGGTACCAATATTCCCTGTTACGCTTGTCCTCTTCAAATCTGTACACAAGAATCATGCATTTTGCTTTCGTATACATCATTCATTTAAGGAAGGTTGGGCAATCTACTTCTGTAGTGATATCGACTAGGAAACACAAGGAAGGGTTGCTGTAAGTTGGATCCAACTCAAGGCAGTGTGTTCATTTCATTCGTTCATATAAAAAACATATCCTCACCTTCATTAAATATCTGTCACCTTCATTAAATATCTGTGAGGATTTATGTAGATATACTCAGTTCCTGTCTTTGCTGACCATTCAATTTTGTGATCAAAAAAAGTCATGCAGATTTGAATTATGAATAACTTGTATTTATTTCCAATTCTGATCATTTGTATAAATGAACTCTAAGATGTAAAAGTAACTTTTCCAGTCAGTGAACATAGTCAAGATAATTGGTAATGTTGCTGCCATAAAACAAGATTGAATATGTGTATTCTACATATTTTAACAGATTATATAAGTTCAAATAGATATAACATGTTAACTAAAAAATATACATAACAAAAGAAAAATTTATTTGTCCCACAATTTGAAAATAACATGCAATCTATATGAATTTTCTTTTAATGTCTGTGCAGATAAAATTAAACATTTTGTTCCTTGACTTAATATAGAACTCAATGTTGTTTTTGAAAAGCTTAAAAGTAATTTTAGTCAATTACCATGTACTCTTTTTATAATTGTAATCATGCCAAATTATGTAATTACAAAATATTACAAGTATCAGCAATCATATACTGACAGCTTGTAATTATGTAATTACCATGTGGACTTACAGAATTATGATACCT
Source organism: Orycteropus afer afer (assembly GCF_000298275.1). Classification (NCBI taxonomy): domain Eukaryota; kingdom Metazoa; phylum Chordata; class Mammalia; order Tubulidentata; family Orycteropodidae; genus Orycteropus; species Orycteropus afer. Next base: position 1,366,244 of record NW_006922052.1, on the reverse strand, counting down.
AAAGATGTCAAAAAGATTCTAATATGATCATTAACTCTTTCTTAGCATTATAAATTTTATTCCATTATGTTGCACACCTAGGAAAAACCAATGGCTCATTCTGGATTTTGCAATTAGGAAACTAAGAGGAAACAATGAGATTTTTGGGAACAGTAATTTATATTAAAAATGCTCTGAAATCTCCATTTGACATAAAGTAATAAACCAAAAATTATCTAGCATATGTATATTATTATTTTTATTTCTTTAAAAGTTAAAGTATTTGTTGAATTACTTCTATTGAGATCAATATAATAATTCATAATGGTTACATATTTAAACATTTATATTAATGTATTCCTAGTCAACCCATGCTACAACTTAAAAAAAGAAAAAATAGAATAAGATAAAGAAACATTTTTATTTGCTTTGAAACTATTTTATCTGCCTTCATCTAATCTATTCATCAACTAAACATTTTTCTTTTTTTAACTGAGGCTTTATGGTTAACTGAAATATGGTATTTGACGACTTTAATTAAAACAAGGAACTCAAATATCATTAATAAACTGACTGATATAATTGACTACATAAAAATTAAAAACTGTGGTTCCACTTTCAGCATGGTGAGATAAACTACTACAGTCAACACTCTCTCTGATTACAAGTAAAGTGGCTAAGCAAAATACAAAATGCAAATATGTAAAGTCTTTGAGAAGAAAGCAAAAGGAGACAGATTTCAGGGGAGAAAGGTAAAACTTGAAGAAGACATCTTGAAGGAGATGAGGTTTTTTTTTGTTTGTTTGTTTGTTTTTTTCTCTTAAGCCTTCAGGCTTTGCCTGGAGAGAAGTCCCATCTCACAGGAGAGCAATGGAGATAAGAGACTGAAATGGAGATAGAAATCCCATCTTTATAGTGGGCTAGAAGAATTCCAAGAATTCTCTGCCAGCCAGAGAATGTGTGGGAATGTCAGAAAAGAGAGAGCTTAGAAAAGGAATCTTCTCATCTCTTTTCGTCACCTTGTGCCACTCTTACAGAAATATACCACAAAGGGATGGATGGCTTTAACAAACAGGGTTTTTTTCTCTTATAGTTTAGGAGTCTAGATGTCCAAGTTCAAGTACTAGCTGTAGGGGCTAGATGAAAACCCCTCGACCTTGAGCTTCAGCTCTGCCTTTTGTACCCCACCCACTGGAGCTAGAGGTATCTCTTCACTCAGGCAGCTTCTGGCTGTTAAGGCTAACAAGCCCAAGGCCACCAAATAAAATGGCACAGTCCCAACATTACCAAAAAGCATGAGAGACTAGTTCAAGTCCAGAGACAGTCCCAAGATTGGCAGGAACCATGGCAGGCTGCTAAATGAAGACTCAGCTACATGCAGGGTCCAAGAGTGTCAAAAAGCTGCCAAAACCTTTATCAATGTTGCTTCTCATGTACTGGAAGCAGCCCACATCCCTAAGGCAGCTACTCAGCTGCTCCAGTAGATTCCACCATGGAGTTGGTTAACAGTCTCATCATGGGGAATAACTTCAGCCAGTTGCTCAGCAACTCAAAATCAGGCCCAGCCAAGTTCACACATAACCTTAACTACCACGTCATCCTTTGCAGGACCATCATAAGACTATCATTCACACTTGACCTGTGCATGTGTGGGAAAGAACCAAAACAGCATAGCAAGTGCTATGAGAAAGAACTCAAGTTAAACCATAAGTCATGTCTCAGATTAAACCATGAGAAGCACATGCATGGTTCAAAATAAAACATCATGGAAAAGGCTTTAAAAATGGAATTGAGATTTGAACCACCACCTGAAAAAAATGAAGCTGAAACTATGTTCATACTATCATGTTCTAAACTTTCAAGAACTATCATGTATTTACATCTACCCCTAGTAATTTACTGTTGGTTTTATTAGCCTGAAACACAAGAAAACAAATGGTACAAATCCATGAGGTGGTCAAACTTCGAACTTGCCATTAAAGCACTCATGCACACACACACACACACACACACACACACAGACGTTTCCCTAGTGGCAACACTCCACTGTTGAAGATGAAGTAAGTGAGTTATCAAGGTATATTTGGCATTTAGTACCATTCACATTTTCTTTATGACCATTCTTCCTTTATATTATGGTATAGGTTTTTGCCGGAGCTCTGGTAGCATAGTGCCTGAGGCACTTGACTGCTAACCAGAAGGCTGGTGGTTCAAACCCATCAGCCGAGCCACTCATCCATCGGAAGGAAGGTTGAATAATCTACTTCCATAGTGATACTGCCTAGAAAACCTAAGGAGGGGTTGCTATGAATCAGGTCTGACTCGATGGCACATAAGAACAATAGGTTTTAGCTGTATTTTTATTATTACCCCCAGTTTTAAACATGCAAAATTTCATTTAAGATCATTTGCTTTAGAATATCTTTGAACAAACTTGAACATTGAGTTTGATTTAAATTCCTCTGGGCTTTTTCTTACATAAAATTGTCTTTTATTTTGGATTCAAGAACTTTTACTCTTGTATGATTGTGCTCCATTTTTCCTAGTAAAACTTAATTATTTTGCTTACTTTTCTTTTTATGCCTTGTAGTAAAGTAAATTAAGATTCACTGTTTTAATTTTTAGTGCAATTAGGTCCCTAATTAACACTGTCCTAAACTATATTTAACATATAGCAATATAAAAACATAGCTACATTTTTTTCCATATCAATATTTAGAATTATTTTCTTCAAAGAAATTCAAAGAGAAAAATACCTGGGAGAAATAAAGTCTATGTATGCCACACAAGCAATTTCAATAAAATCAACACACACATCTGCCACTATATTACATGAAATGATTTAATGAATTATGTTATATTCTCATTTCCACAGAGCCACTATATATAACACTGGTAAATAAAAATTTTAGCTATAAATTAATCTCTTTGTTGTTGCTGGTACTGTCAAGTTGTTTCCAAATCATGGTGACCTTATACCCAACCCTGTACCTAAAAGAATAAAACACTGCCTGTTCCTGTGCCATCTGTATAATTCTTCCTATGTTAGAGCCCATTGTAGCAGCCACTGCCTCAATTCATCTCATTGAGGAACTTCCTCTTTTTGTTAACACTCCACTTTATGCAACATGACATCCTTTTAGAGGGACTGGTCCCTTCAGATAATATGTCCAAATACATGAGATGGAGTCTTAACCACCGTTGCTTCTAAAGAGCATTCTTGTGGAACTTCTTCCAAGGCAGATTTGTTGGTTTCAGTAGCAGTCTGTGGTTTATTCAATATTCTTTGCCAACACAATAATTCGTATTCTTATCTCCTCTTCCTTATTCATTGCACTGCTTTCAGTTGCACATTAAAGCATTGAGAGCACCATGGATTAGGTCAGGAACCCCACCACTTGTCTGTCAGTTTGTTGTAAGGCAGTAACTTGCATGTTGCTATGAGGCTGGGGACTATGCCACTGGTTTTTCAGGGTCACCCATGGTGGACTGTTTTCAGCAAAGATTCCAGACTAAGACAACTCAGAAGAAAGAAGGGGCCATTAACTTCTCAGAAAACTGGCCAGTGAAACACTGTCTGATAATAGACCAGTGGAACAGAATTGAGAACCCAGAAATAGATCCATCAGCCTGTGGTCAATTGATCTTTGACAAAGGGCAGAAATTCATTCAATGGGAAAGAGACTGTCCCTTTTACAAATGGTGCAAGCAAAACTAGATATCCATTTGCAGAAAACTGAAACAAGATCCATACTTCACATCATACCAAAATGTCAAAAAATGAATTCCAGATGGATCAAAGACTTAAATGTGAAACCTAAATGTATAAAATTCATCCAAGAAAAAATATTGACAAACTTAAGGGCTTTAATTTATGGCATAAATAGACTATCAAGCATAACCAAAGATGCACAAACATCAGAAGACAAACTGCATGACTGGGACCTTCTAAAAATTAAATTCTTATATACATCAAAAGACTTCTCCAAAAGAGTCAAAAGAGAACCTACAGAATGGGAAAAATATTTGGCAATGAAATATTGGAAAAGGATTTTTCTCTAAAAGTTATAGAAAACTCCAACACCTCAACATCAAAAAGACAACAATCCAGTTAAAAAATAGGCAGAAAACATGAACAGAAACTTTGCCAAAAAAAGATATTCAAGCAGCCAAAAACACATGAAGAAATGTTCATGATCATTAACCATTAGAGACATGAAAATTTCACACCAGAATTAATAGCAAAGTAAAACAAGACAAAAAAATAACAAATAATGGTGAGGATGTGGAGAGATTTGGACCCTCATACACTGCTGGTGGGACTGTAAAATGATATAACTTTAGAAAGTTGGAAATGGAAATACCATTTAATTCAGCAATCCCATTACTAGTTACATATCCTAAAGAAGTGAGAGGGAGTACACAAATAGATATATGCACATCCATGTCTATAGGAGTACTATTCACAATAGCAAAGAGATGGAAACAACCTAAGTTCCCATCAACTAAGGAATGGATAAACGAACTGTGGTACTTGCATACTACAGAATTCTATGTAACCCAAAAGAATAATGTAAAATCTGAAAAGCACCACATAACGTTATGCTGAGTGAAATAAATCAGTCACAGAAGGACAAATATGGTATCAGTTTACAATAGCAAAATGTCAAGGATAAGTTTATACATGGAATGAAACTTTCTTTGTTGTTTATCAGAGATGTGAGAGGAGAGGAGGTAAAATTTCTAGAGGTTGAAAAAAAACAAAGATATAGATAAATAGATATCTATATCTATATCAATATATCATCTATATATCGATACCAAAAATTATTAGTGGTTACATGTTTACCAGGCATAGAAGGGAGTGTGTAAGCAGAATCTATTTTTGGGGGAGAGATTAATTTATGCTAATAAAAACCAAAACCCAAACTCACTGCCGTCAAATCGGATCCCACTCATAGTGACTCCTCTTTGGGTTTCTGAGGCAGTATTACTACAGAAGTAGATTGTCCAATCCTCCTTCTGAGGAGTGGCTGATGGGTTTGAACCACCAGCCTGCTGATTAGCAGTCAAATAAATGTCTTAGGCATTACGCCACCAGAGCTCCCTAAAAGGTGGTGGAATATTTTGGAAAAGGTTAGCAATAATGGTGGCAGAACATGAAAAATGTAACCAATTTCCCTGAGCTGTAAATGTGGAAGATTTTATGTTGGCTATTGTCTGGTTGTGTATGTTTTCATGACAATAAAAGTTAAAAAAAAAAAGGAAGTATAGCTGGAATGCTCCTTGGAAACAAGAATGACTAGGCTTTGTCTCATGTACTTTGATCATGTTGTCAGAGGGGACCATTCCCTGGAGAAAGATATCATGCTTGGTAAAGTGGAGGGTCAATGAAAAAGGGGAAGGCCCTCAACAATATTCTTTGACATAGTGGCTTCAAGGATGGACTGGGGTATAGCAAGAATTGTCAGGATGGCACAGCACTAGGCAGTGCTTTGTTTTGTTGTACATAGTGTCTCTATGAATGGGAGCTGGCTGGAGAACATAACAACAAGAGGTCAGGCACACCTTAATTGACAAATGTACATCTTTGTTCTTTAACTCTTTAAAGAAGTCTTTTGCAACAAATCTTCCCAAGATAATACATCTTTTGATATCTTCACTGTTTCTTCCATGGGAATTGATCATGGATCAAGTAAAATGAAATCCTCGATAACAGTGATCTTTCCTCAGGTTATCATGAAGTTGCCTATTGGTCCAATTGTGAGGGTTTTTTTTTTTCTTTATATTGAGGTGTAATCCATACTGAAGACTAGCCTTTAACCTTCATCAGTATGTGCTTCACGTCATCTTCGCTTTCAGCAAGCAAAAATATGTCATTTGCATATTACAGGTTGTTAATGAGTCTTCCTCCAGTCCTGGTCCTGTGTTTTCATGTAGTTCAGATTCTCAGATTATTTGATCAGCATACATATTGAAAAATACAGAGAAAAGAACACAACCCTGAAACACACTTTCCTGACTTTAAACCACATAGTATCACCTTGTTCAGTTTGAACTATTGCCTCTGATTTATGTGTGGGTTCCTCATTGGCACAATTAAGAGTTTTGGAATTCCAATATTTCAATTCTTCCAAGATTGTCCATAATTTATGATGATCCACACAGCTGAATACCTTCACATAGTCGATAAGCACAGATGAACATATTTCTTTCTGGTATTTTCTGCTTTCAGCCATGATCCACCTAACATCAGCAATGAGCTATCCCTTCTTCTACTTCCTCTTTTAAGTGCAACTTGCATTTCTGATGTTTCCTATCAGTGTACTACTGCATCCTTTTATTATTTTTTTTGTAGTGCATTTTTTTTATTGTAATATGGGTGAAAGTTTACAGAGCAAATCCATCTTCCATAAAATAATTCATACACATTTTGTTTCATGACATTTATTGCAATCCCCATAATGTAACTGCTCTCTTACCACTTCTACCACATGGTTACCTTTTCCCTGTGTCCTTCTTTTCTATGCATTCCTATATTCTGAGCTCTCCATGGGCAAATGCTGCCCTTCTCCTCACCCAAGGCTGATTTTTCTAAGGAGTTTACCAACTGGTTGCAATTATTCACTTTGTAGGCCTGTTTGGCTGGAAGCCATGGGAATTAATTCAGTTCTAGGCCTAAAGGGTAACTAGGAACCATAGTCTAGGTAGTTTCACTAGTCTCTATCAGTCCAGTAAGTCTAGTCCTTTTTTTTTTTTTTTTTTTTTTTTTGACAAGAACAGTTTTATTTATTTATTATTATTATTATTTTAATCAGGGAGCTAGACTTTATTGTGCTTTAGGTGTAAGTTTACAGAACAGAGTTTGTTTTACATTCAGCATTTCATGTACATTTAATTTTACTCCCCATTTACCATTCCCAACTGTAACCCAGTCTCCTTCTCTGCCAGCCCAGTAACAACCACTCCCTCCCCCTGTATCCCTCATAGTTATGCACTCCTGTGTGTCCTGCATTTCCTGCATGCAAATGTTGCCCCTCTGATGCCCCATGGTTGATTGCTCCAAGGGATGCATTTCCATAGAGTATGTGCATGCGTCACCCTGGGTTGAGTGGTCTGCATATACATCTTGTTTACTATTGGGATGAGAGCCAGCCCACGGGAGTGAGTTTTATTCCAGGTCCAAAATGTAACACAGGGCCATAGTATTGGGGGTCTCACCAGACTCCATCTGATCAGTAATTCTGGTCATTATTTTGTTTTTGAATTTGGTTCCATATTTTTCCTCCCACTCTATCCAGAATTTCCAGTTTTGATCCTTTCCTGAGTGGTTGGCATTGGTAGCCGGGCACCATCTAGTTCTTCTGGTGTTGAGGGCTATCATGCCCTAGGGCTGATTACTTCCAAATGTCCTTGGTTTTTTGCAATGTTCTTCGCTTAGGACGATAGGACACCATTAGCTGCATCTTAGATGGCCTCCTGAAAGCTTTGAAGTTCCCAGTCACTACTCACCAATGTAGATGAGGAACAAGAGTTTTATGTATTTTGTTGTGCCACTTGAGTCTGTTGTCCCTCATTAATATGATACTGAGTCAGTAGATCCATTGGATCTTCTCCCATGGTGTCTGGCTGTCTGTGAGGGATTGCTCTATGTCTGTCTTCCATAGTTTCTGTAAGGATTGCAGGTATTTTGTATCACTGGTATCTGTGTAAGATTAGCCTCAGCTGAATCTATCCTTGGTCTAGAGTATAATCCTGTTCACTGACCCCCATCTGATCTTCTCAGATGTTTATGTGTTTATCTGTATCCTAGTGTTTGGTTTTATTGGTAATGCAGTATTTGATACACTGGTTAGTATTAGGGCCAGTTGTCTATATCTTATGTACACAATTCGGTGTTCTCCATTTTCCTACTGTTATCATGGTGGTCACAGACTCTTTCTATACCATCCCTCACCTTACTCACCTCAGTGTGTGGCCCCTGACTAGCTGAATTTAATCCTTCCTCTTCCCTTGCCATCCCAGTAAGCTACAAAGTGAGTTCCTTTCTTAAGAAAACATTCTTTGTCTTTTTATAGTAATGGGCTCATATGAAATTTGTCCTGCAATTGACTTATTTCACTCAACATAATGTCCTCCAGGCTCATCCATGTTGTGAGATGATTTGCATATCCTTCATTTTTCTTTAATATAGCATAGTATTCCATTGTGTGAATGTACCATAATTTGGTCATCCATTCATCCATTGATGGGCATTTAGGGTGTTTCCATCTCTTTGCTATAGTGAATTGTGCTGCAATGAACATAGGTGTGCATATGTCTGTTCGTGTCCTGTCTCTCATCTCTTTAGGGTATATTCCTAGTAATGGAATTGCTCGTTCAAATGGTATTTCTATTTTCAGTTTTTTAAGGAAATACCATATCGTTTGCCATAATGGTTGTACCATTGTAAAATCCCACCAGCAGTGCACAAGAGTTCCAATTTCTCTGCAACCTCACCACCAGCATTTGTTATTTACTGTCATGTTGAACTTTGCTATTATTGCTAGGGTGACATGATATCACATTGCTGTTTTGATTTGCATCCCTCTAATGACTAAAGATTGTAAGCAATTCTTCACATGTTTGTTGGCTATCAGCATATTGTCTTCAGTCTGTTAATCTATCTCAAGTGTTATTATGTCAATTCCTGGAGCCCTGTTTTCACAGTGTAGCTTGGACTTCTTCCTTCAATACCATCTGTTCTTGATCATATGCTACCTCCGAAAATGGATGAGCACTGACTGATTCTTTTTATTACAATGACTATGTATTTTTTTCCATCTTTAATACTTCCTGCATTGTTCAATATTTTGACCATAGAATCTTTCAATATTGCAACTCAAGGCTTGATTTTTTTATCAGTTTGTTCAGCTCGAGAAATGATGAATGTTCATTTCTTTTGGTTTTCTAACTCCAGCTCTTTCCATATTTCATTATAATATTTTACCTCTCAAGCTGCTTATGAAAATCTTCTTTTCAGCTCTTGTACTTCATCTTTTTTGCCTTTGCTGTAGCTACTCTGTGTTCAAGAGCAAGTTATATAGTCTCTTCTGACATCCATTTTGGTGTTTTCTTTCTTCCCTGCCTTCCCACAGCTCTTCTTGTCTTTGTTAACCCGTTTTCAGTGAATCATATATGTTCTTGAGATGGTCTCTAAATTCAGGTGGAATATAATCAGAGTCACAGATTTGCTCTCATGGACTTGTTTTAATTTTATTTAGCTTGAACTTGAACTTTCCTGTGAGCTATTGATGCTTTGTTCCACAGTCAAACACTGACCTTGTTTGACTGATTATATTGAGCTTCTCCATCTTTCTATGAATGTAGTTGATTTGATATACCTGTGAATTCCATCTGACAAGGTCCATGTATATTGTCCCCATTTATGTTGTTGAAAAAAGATATTTGCAATGAATAAATAATTGGCCTTGTAAAATTCTAACATATTATCTCCAATATAATTTCTATCACCAAGGCCATATTTTCCAAATACCAGTCCTTCTTCTTTGTTTCAGACTTTCACATTCCAATCACTGGTAATTAGTAGTTCATCTTGATTGCATGTTTGATCAATTTCAGAATGCAGAAGTTGATAAAAATCTTCAATTTCTTCATCTGTGGCATTAGTGGTTGGTTTATAAATTAGCATAATAGTCATATTAACTGATCTTCCTTAGATGTATCTGTATATTGTCCTATCACTGACAGCATTACATTTCAGGAAAAATCTTGAAATGTTAATTTTAATAATTAATGGGTCATCATTTGTGTTCAATTTGTCATTCCTAGCATAGTAGATCATAAGATTTTTCAATTCAAAATGGACAATACCAGTCCTTTTCAGCTCAATAATGCCTAGGATACTGATCTTACTGTATTCTATTTTATTTTTGATGACTTCATATTTTCCTAAATTCATATTTTGTACCACATTTTGATTATTAATCCATGTTTGCAACTGCTGCTTCTCATTTCTTCTCATCCAGTGTGCAGATCAAAAACACAGTTTCCTAAAATGCAAAATTTTTCATTGGAGGTAAAAACATATTTGTTGGTGTTTGTGTTGGTACTATAAATACTAGCAACTTACTTCCTTGCATATCTGGAGAAAAGAGGGTACTTTTGTCCTCATATTTTGCAAGACTAAAATGATATAAAATAATAAAAAAGTGTATTCCATGCACCAACATATGATGAATGACATATTACATGGAGGACAGAAAAATTTTGAGGTATTTGAAGTACTTGATAATTAATTTAAAAAATTTTTAATCTTTCCTTTTCAATGCTGCCTATTGTGGATTTTCCTTGCCTACATTTAACACTTATTCTTCATCCTATGTAGCAACTTTCTGTGAATTTACTTTGAATTTTATTTATTTTACTAAATTTATTATGGTGCATACTGTAGAGAGTATACTAGATGTGAGACAGTAGGTTTAGGCTCCATTTTCAATTCTGTCTCTAATAATTATGTGATTGAGACAAATCAAGATGCCATTCGGCAGTAGGGTTTCCTTATTTTTTTCAAGTTTAGAATGTTTTAGAATTGCCTTTTTCAAATCCAGAAATCTGTGTTTTAGCTCCAAATAGTAGAGCATTAATGAACAATCCAGCTGTCTTTTCTCTGTTTTTAACTTTTCAAGTGTGACCCTTTGCAGGACCTCAATATAAATCTTTAAGTATTTTCTTCCCTTTAGTTTCAATTCTTGTCCCATATCACATCTTTCTGGAATGTGAGCCACTCTATTCTAGCTGAATAAACTAGCTTTGTTTTAAAGATGAATTACAAAATACCAGGGTACTTATGAATTTACAGTTTGCCATTTTCTGTAAGAAGTTTGATTTTCATTAATTTAAATAAAATCAGCAATCTCTAGTTTCACAATGATCAAAAGTATGTTAGCTTACTTCCATAGGTTTACAGAAAATTTTAATCCAGACTGGATATTCATTTATACCAGGTTGAAGTTTATCTAGGAATTAACTCTTACAATTTAAAGAATGAGATAATGTGCTGTTTTACACCACATGAAACTATTTATAATTATTTGTAGGGATACTAATACATATTTGTATATATATTATTATTTATGTAAACATAATTATATTTATCTTGATCAAAATGATGAAAAAAACATGTGTAATAGACTTAGTATTTGATACCAAGAAATTATTTTTCTCCCAATTTTCATGGTGATTGTAAGCAAATAAATTGAATAGCACAAAAGGCAGACATACTGATCTCTCTCTGTCTCCAAGCTGTGCTTCTCTATTTGCCAACTTATTAAAAATGTGTGAAAAATAGGCATTTGCTGGGAGGATAGTAGTTCTCTCTCTAAGGATTTTGAATAATGAACTTAAAAGAAAGGAAATAAGTAATTCCTCATTTACAATATTTGTCTATAAGAGCAAAATTTTATTCACCACGTAGCCCTTGACTACTTAAGATGGATTGTTTTTCCCCTCCTTCTTAGACTCATGGGCGCTCTGGTAGGATAATGCCTAAGGCACTTGACTGCTAACAGGAAGGCTGGTGGTTCAAGCCCACCAGCCACTCCTGGGAAGGAAGGTTGGGCAATCTACTTCCGTAGTGATACTGCCTCGGAAACCCAATGCGGGGTCGCTATGAGTTGGCTATGACTTGATGGCACATAACAACAACAGCAAACTTAGAATCAAAGAGTTGTTGGGCCTTTCACAAGCCATTATCTAATAATCAAGGAGACAGAGTCTTGAAAAATAAACTTAGCACCATCATTATCTTACACTGCTGGACTATTTTAGTTTTTCATGGAATTATGTAGCTACCATTTTTAGTTTAGAAAAGTCTAAAGCATTCATTCATATTATATAACTCGGTGTATTTCATGTGGAATTTTGTGTTAAAATGAAGAATGAATTCTGGATGCAGGAGTTTCAATGTGGCACAATTTATCCAAAATTGTTTCATCACTATTATTAACTTGGGAAGGCTCTTTAGTTAGAAATATTGTCTATATATTCCTGATGATCAAAATGCACAGAATGATAAATTATGATTATTATTGGTTATTTAGTCTTTTCCTTCAAAGCGGCTTATTATTCCCCATTCAAACAAATGCAGATGATACTTGTACAGGTAGCCCCATATGAGCATGGGGGATAAAATTCATATTAAGAAGCAGTTTTGTTTAGTAGTTCTAGCTCTTTCAATTAGCCATGGATGTCAAAAACCCCTCCTTAGCAATCACAGATATCATAGTTAAGAGAAAATGATTAATACTTTGGGAAAAATGAACTAGGATTCATATTTGCCTTACTCTACATATTAGCATAGTGGCTAAGACACTTGCCTGCTAACCAGACGGCTGGCGGTTCAAACCCACCAGCCACTCCTCGGAAGGAAGGTTGGGCAATCCTACTTCCGTAGTGATACTGCCTCGGAAACCCAAGGAGGGGTCGCTATGAGTCGGGGCCGACTCGACGGCACATAACAACAACAACAACAACACATTACTGCTGTGATTATCCAGACTCACATGAAGTTACAAAAGTAGACTGATATACATGATATAATCTATCATATTTAATGTATTTTTATATTTCCATGTAAGGGATACTATTGTTCTTAATGTGATAGCTAAATACATAAAATACACATAACATTAAAGAAACCTGTGCTATATAAGCAATATTTCTCTACTATGTAAACATGAGCTTAGAGTTATGCATTTTATACCCTCATTTTTTGCGATGCTAATTTTTCTGATTTTGTAGAGTTCAAAAAATAATGTTGGAATTGCATGAACATGAAGGTCATTGTACTGGGGTTCTGCCAGGTGATAAAATAAAAGGAATTTCAAAGAGGACAACCATGCAAAACATCTGGCATCCTGTCACCTGAATATTTTTATAACTTAACAGCTACATGTGCTTTTGTAGGACTGTGCCAGATGGACACTGCAATTATATACCACACTGAATTACAGCTCTCAGGGGAGATTTGCATGTTTCTGCTTACACTAAGTACACACTCAGGATAAGAAAGGATTGCAGAGGGGAAATCAAACTGGATGTTGAAAAAACACTACTGGCTCATTTTTAGTGTTGCTTGGATTACTGACGGATTTACACTTTAATATAAAAATTACTGAATTTCAAAAATATAGTTTTTTTTTCTGTGAATAATGTTGGTCTCTATCAATAAAGAATAGCAGTTGGGTATCCCCAAGATTGTATTTTTCACAACTTGGCTATTTTGAATCCATGAAGAAAAATATCATGCAAAAATAAATGAAAGAATCTTCATAATACTTTCAGTTGATTGACTCCCTTATATTTCCTATTATCATTAACTTGAGAAATTACTACTGATATTACAATGAGACACTAGTCCAAATGCACAACAGATTGTCTCCAGTGGGTATTGTCATTCTCCTCAATACATGTCTTTACAATCTTCTCAACAGCTATTGAATACCAACAGCTATTTCCAGATGATTTGGGGACTTTTTCATATATCCAGTATGCATAACTTGCACACACACATATATACACACACACACATACATATACACACACATATACACACATATACATATGCATATATTTATATACACTCATATACATATACATATACACACACACACACATATGTATTTTATATGTATTTTAACAATATAATGTGTAAAATATAATATCTAACAGCATCTAGTAATCTAGTAATTGCCAAAACACACCTATTGCTGTCAAGTTGTTTCTTTCTCATACGGACTCTACAGGACAGAGTATAACTGCACTATAGGAGCTCTGGTAGCATAGTGGCTAAAGCACTTGACTGCTAACCAGAAGGCTGGCGGTTCAAACCCACCAGCCACTCCTCAGAAGGAAGGTTGGGCAATCCTACTTCTGTAGTGATACTGCCTTGGAAACCCAAGGAGGAGTCGCTATGATTCGGGGCTGACTCGACGGCACATAACAACAACAACAACATAGGATTTCCAAATAATCTTTATGGAAGCAGACTGCTGCATCTTTTTCTCAGACAGTGGCTGGCAGTTTAAACTGCTGACCTTTTAGTTACTCCAAACCAAACCAAACTCACTGCTGTGGAGTCGGATCCAACTCATAGTGACACCTCCTTGGCTTTCCGAGGTGGTATCCCTGTGGAAGTAGATTGCCCAATCTTCCTTCCAAGGAGTGGCTGGTAGGTTTGAACTGCCAGCCTTCTGATTAGCACTCAAATGCCTTAGGCACTACACCACCAGAGCTCCTTTTTAGTTAACAGCTGAGTGTTTTAAATACTGTGCTACCAGGGCTCCTAGAAAGTTATTAATGATCTAAGTAGAACCATTTGATATGCATATATATGTATTTCATTCATTTTATAAATATAAAGAAAGAAAGAAAGAAGAAAATATAGTTTTCATTATGAGCATATTTTATACTTTTTAAATGCATTATGTCATTTGATCTTTAAGGGAGGTTATAAAATATTTAATAAAGGTAGTTTAATTCCAAGGAATCCCTGACACAAACAGTCAACTACCAGCCTGGAAGTTGGTGATTCAAATCCACCCAGATGTACCTTGGAAGACAGACCTCATAATCTTCTTCTGAAAAGTCAAAGCCTTGATAACTTACAGATGGAGCAGTTCTACTCTGAACACATGAGTTCACCATGAGTGAGAACTGACCAGACAACTAACAACAACAAACCATATTCCAATTTCACAATTGGAAAACACACCAATGAGAAGGGTGAGTTGAAGAAGAACAATCCTTCATGAAGTGGTGAAGCCAGAAATGGTGCAAAGCTCTGACTAACTCAATTGTTCATAAACTTCGACAATGCGATACTGATACCTGTATCATTAAATGCAGGAACATGGCTTATCAATGTAAATTGTTTCTTTGAGGAGTGAATATTTCCATCTTCAGCTGTTATCTGTATCACCCAGCCCTCTGTTTGGTAAACAAGCTCTCTAAATATGGATTTGAGAATCAAAGTGGAACACATTAGTTTTTCTATAATATAAGTAAAAAACAAAACAAAATATAAGCAAATTAATTCTAGAAATTACTCTTGAAATTATTTTTATGTAAATCTTAGGCTGCTGCCTTGTTGGCTTTGCTAATGTCTCTTTAAGATGAAAACTGTGGGGTAGTGATTTTTTTGCATAAGAAAGGTGTGAGATAATTTCAATATTCTTAACAGAAAAATCCCTTTATGGGCTACTTTCACTTGGAAATCTATTTTATAATTTTTAGTCACTACTGTGTCATTTACTCTAAATATGTAAGAAAATAGGATTTTAGATTTATGTGGTGGCTGGGTTACTAAATTGCTCATTTCAGAGCTCCTCATATTTAATACTTTTCATATACTTACTAAGGTCTAACATTCTTTCCCATAAACACATAGCATATCCAAGCATCAATTAAACCATCCATCTTTTTCAATGATTGTGATCCCTCTCAATACCTCTGACCATTTTAACAAGCATTTTAAAAAGAAATATGAGAAGATTCTTTCAATTTCATCAGTATAGTGATATGATGTTTCATGTAGGAAAATGGTCCAGGAGGGACCACTTTTATTCAGTAGTTTGCAAGTAGTATACCCTGAATTTGGCAGCACTTCAATGTAATTCGATTTCTGCACTTTTTCGTATCAAGTATACTACCTGAATTGAGTCTTGTCATACTGGCTGAATTCTCACTTCAAGTTACTCAGCTGGATAGGAAAGATTAAAAACAGGTTTGAACAAGTTTGAAGATCAAAACCTGTTCAAGTTCCACAACCAACATTACATTAAGTGATATTCAAAACCATCTTTCTAAACCACATTCTAAACTGACCATTGAGCAAAATTTCACAAATTTGTTTCATTGTGATATTTCTGTATAAGCCATAATTTCAAGGAAACTACAAAAGAAAAATATCTAGTGGTATTTTTATTGCATATTTTGGGAGTTGCTGGTAGCCCAAATAAAATATACTTTGAATACATATAGTGTCTGAAGCAATCAACAGTTGATTTGATTCCAATTCATAGAGAGCCTGTAGGACAGGCTAGAAATGCCCTTCTAGGGTTCACTAGGCTGAAATTTTTATGGATTATGTCTTATTCCCATGGAGTAGATTGGTGTATTTGAACTGCTGACCTGTTAGCAGTTGAGTACTTAACCATTGGACCACAAGGACTCCTTCATAAATGCACATTGAAAGATGCTGCACAATTATCACAAGTATATTTATAAGTAATTCAAATTTCATATTTCAAACCCAGCAAGAATACAATCATTTCTCCACAGGAAAGAAATTTTTAAATAATTAAGAAGTGTTCTAAAGTAAATAAATGCAAATGAAAAATAAGTAAAATGGAAATATTGTAATATCTTCTTCTCCCCCACTCCATCCTTAGAACAAGAAACATATTATAAAAGAATATTTAAGCCAAAGGAACTAGCAATCCTTTTCATAAGATTGCCTCCATAAATCATTCATACATAGATAGCTGGTATAAATAGTATTCTCCAAGTTAGTTGCAACTAAGATTATAATAATTTGTAAGGGATATTTTATTCCTCTTGCATTACTTCATACAAATAATAATTATTCAGCCTTAAAAGTATTCCTCATTTGATAAAGAAATAGTGAATATATTTATGTCACAGGGGACATCAAGCTCAATTGGCATAACATACTACACAAAATATTTTTCCACCTCCTACTGTGGCAAGTAGTAACTGGGATCTTAAAAGCTTGCAAGCAGCCATCTACATGCAACGATATGTCTCTCCTCATCCAGAGCAAAGATGAACGAAGAAAACCAAAGATTCATGGAAACAATTAGTCCTAGCAACTGGTATACCATGCAGTCCTCAGACTATACAACTATGAGACCAAAAGAACTAGATGGTGTCCGGCTACCACTGTCAAACACTTGGAGGGGGATCTATGTAGGAGATCCTGGATAGAGAGGGAGAACAATGAGGAACAAAACTCGAAATAATTTGGGGAAAAAAAGGGGGTGGGAGCAGGTTTGCTGGTCTGATAAACTCTGGTGGAACCACTGAGACTATAGTCCTTAGCTGCCCTTCAGTTCTGGAATTGAACCCACACCTGTGGCTTCCAGCGAAACGAAAGACAGGCATATGAGTTGAACATTTTCCTGAAGTAGATATATTCCTTGGAAAGAACAATCTTGGGAGAAAGAAGGGCTGCTTATGCACAGGGAGACAGCTCAGGGACAGGAGTGCATGGAGGGATGGACAGAAGGAAGAGCTAACTATCAGAAGAAAGTGGGAGGGAAGTTGTTGCATTGTGGCAAATTGTAGTCAATTTCATGAGACAAAGTGTATGTGAACTGCTGTATGGAAAGTGAATTTTCTCTGTAAATTTATACTCAAATCACAATAAAAAAATTTAAAAATTTAAAAATAAATAAACAAAAACAATGACTATATTTATATTTCTCTCCAATGGTTCAATACAACTGTCCAAGTACACTTTCTATTCTTATTTCAGAATAGGAAAATAAAACAAAGAAACTTGCACAAGAAATTGAGATGATCACCACGATTTGAGATGTACTGGATAATTGATAATAGTAAATAAATATTTAAAGGATATAATTAAGTATATTTAAAATAAATTTTATAATTACTAAATTGGTGCATCAATGATTGTAACAAGTAACCTACGATGCTTAGATGACATTAAGTCAGATGTAGAAGTAGATAAAAAGATGTTGATAAATCAGATACAGAGAACTGTGGAAATCAGTATAAATTTCTTTAAAAGATATAAGTAAAACCTGAGGAATAAAATTGATAAGCTTTATACCAACAAATATGCTCCTCCTTATAATTTAAAATTGGGTAAAATATTAATATGCATATTAAGTTGTTGTTAGGTGCTATCAAGTCAGCTCTGGCTCACAGCCAACCCACATACAACAGAATGAAGTGCTTCCAGGTCTTATGCCAGCCTCAAAATCCTTGCTGTACCGGAGCCCATTGTTGCAGCCACTGTGTCAATCCATCTCGTTGAGGGCCTTAACTTTTTCATTGATCCTCCACTTTACCAAGCATGATATTCTTTTCCAGGGAATGATTCCTTCTGACAACATGACCAAAGTAAGTGAGAGGAAGTCTAGTCATTCTTGCTTCCAAGGAGCATTCCAGCTGCACTCCCTCCAGGATGGATTTGTTAGTTTTTCGGGCAGTCCATGGTATTTTCAGTATCCAACTCTTCTTCAGTATTCCTTATTCATTGCCCAGCTTTCACATTCATATGAGGCAATTGAAAATACCATGACTTGGGTTAGGTGCACCTTAGTTTTCACGGAGATATTTTTGCTGTTCAGAACTTTAAACAGGTCTTTTGCACCAAACTTGCCCAGTGTAATATGACGTCTGATGTCTTAACTGCTGCTTGCATTGGAGCTGATTGTGGAACCAAGTGAGTGCCTCCTGCGCTACATCCATTTGTTGAAATATCTCAATGAGTATTCTGTCAATCCCTGGAGCCTTGTTTCTTGCCAATGCCTTCACTGTAACTTTCACTTCTTCCTTCAATACCATTGGTTCTTGATCATATGTCACCTCCTGAAATGGATGAACATCGACTGATTCTTTTTTGGTACAGTGACTCTGTATTATTTCCATCTTCTTTGAGGTTTCCTGCATCATTCAATGTTTTACCCATAGAATCTTCAATATTGTAATTTGAGGCTATAATTTTCCTGTCAGTTCTTTCAGCATGAGAAATGCAAAGCGTGTTCTTCCCTTTTGGTTTTCTAACCCCAGGTCTTCAAACATTTTATTATAGTAATTAACTTTGTCTTCAGAAGCTGTTCTTTGAAATCTTCTGTTCAGTTCTTTTATCTTGTCATTTCTTCCATTTGCTTTAACTACTTTCTGTTCAAGGGCAAGTTTCAGAGTCCCTTCTTACATTCATTGTGGTCTTTTCTTCCTTTCCTGTCTTTTTAATGACCTTTTAATTTCTTCATATATGATGTTTTGATGTCATCCAACAATTTGTCTGCTTTGGTCATTGGTGTTCAGTGCATCAAATCTGTTCTGTAGAACATCTAAATTCAGGAAGGCTATAATCAAGGTCATATTTTGGCTCCCCTGCACTTGTTTTGATTGTCTTCAGCTTCAACTTGAACTTACATATGAGCAGTTGATGATCTGTTCCACAGTCAGCTCCCAAAGAAATATCACCTATGAACTCTGACCTACTTAAAATTAATTTATCATAAATGAAGTAACAATGAATACAAAATTCTAGATGCAAACTTCAGAGTGTAATGCAAGTGCCATACGTATGGTAATTGTTGGTAGCTTAGTGCTTAAGGCACTTGACTGCTACTAGAAGGCTGGTGGGAACCACCAGCCACTCCTTGGAAGGAAGGTTGGGCAATCTACTTCTGTAGTGATACCGCCTGGGAAACCCAAGGAGGGGTCACTATGAGTTGGGTCCAACTTGATGGCAAGTAACAACAACAACATTAAATTTCATGAGTAGCAAAGTCCCTGTGAGATGGAATGGTGGAGTGATGTAAAAGGGTGAACTAATCATAGCAAAAGGGAGCTCTGGTGGTGTAGTTGGGTAAGGCATTTGGCTGCTAACTAGAATTTCAGTGTTTCAAACCCACCAGCAGCTCTGTGGGAGGAAGATGAGGTGATCTGCATCCATAAAGATTTACAGCCTTGGAAACCCGATGCAGGTCACTGTAAGTAGGAATTGGGTTGCTGGCAGTGACTTATTTTAATCATAGTGGAAACAATGACTATAGAATTTTTGTCGAGGTCCAGAGATTCACTATTTTTCTAGTTCTCAAGGGTAACCTCTTTCTAATTTTAACCTGACAATAAAAAGTTCAGATTTCTCAGAATAGAGGATTTAATTTCATGGGATTTTGGTTTTTGAGTTCTGAGTAAACTTTATCATTAGAGTGTAATGGGAGGGAGAATTAAGATCCAACTCCCTGAGTTTGTCTTTGAATAACCTTTAATAAATTTAATTCAGGCCCTAGAGTATGGCTTTGGGCCTAAGGCAGTGCCTGCCAAGTGCAAGGCTAGAGGTTCAAACCTACCAGCTACTCCCCACTGTGAAGACCAACCTGGCCATCTCTTTCTCCACTCTGCCTTGTTGGGAACTCAAGGAGGGCTCACTAGGAGTCTGATGCAGTCAGTTGGGAGGTATGTTTGAGAGCTCTGGTAGCATAGTGCCTAAGGCACTTGACTGCTAACCAGAAGGCTGGTGGTTCAAACCCACCAGCCATTCCTCGGAAGGAAGATGGGGCAATCTACTTCAGTAGTGATACTGCCTCAGAAACCCAAGGAGGGGTCACAATGAGTCAGGTCCAATTAGACGGTACATAACAACACAACAAGAAAAAATTTAATTCAGAGATTTTACTCTGAAGATATTTTGAAATTTACTGGCATAGCTAGAAATTACAGATTGTTGTTTCAATGAAATAGTTGGAAAAAATGGAGGAAGACAAAGATGAAATTAACAATCTTAGTAAATAGAATAAAAATTCATTATCTTTTCTCTTTAGGTTTGCTTCCCCAAACAACACTCTTATTGTCATTATTTAAATCTATATGTATTCTTTTTGACTGTACACAAAGGGCATCTTACTGCCATCAAAGTATATCTTAAAAAGACATATGCATCTTTCTAACAACATACAGTATGAGAGGGCCATGGCAGATGTCTGCTATTATTGATGTTGCTTAATTTTGTCCTTATTTTATATAGAAGCCTGGGGAAACCATATCACTGCATTTTATTTCCCTAATAAATTTCATTTACTTTATTTCTTTACTTGAATTTTCAATGTTGTTGTTAGGTGCCGTGGAGTCATTTCTGACTCATAGCAACCCTATGCACAAGAGAAAGAAACACCACCCTCTCTGGCATGGGCTGCATGATCCCTGCTATACTTGAGCCCATCTCCACAGCCACTGTGACAATTCATCTCGTTGAGGGCCTTCCTTCAACAATGTCATGGAGAAGCATGACATCCTTCTCCAGAGAATAGTCCCTTCTGACAACATGAACAAAGTAGGTGAGACAAAGTCTGGCCATTCTTACTTCCAAGGAGCATTCCAGCTAAACTTCCTCCAGGACAAACTTGTCAGTCCTTTTAGCAGTCCATGGTATTCTTAGCATTCTTCGCCAGCACCACAGCTCAAAAGCATCAATTCTTCTTCATTCTTCCTTATTCATCGTCCACCTCCCAAATGCATATGAAACAATTGAAAACATCATGGATTGTGTTAGGTACACCTTAGTCTTTAAAGAGACATCTTTGCTCTCCAGCACTTGAAGAAGTCCCTTGAAGCTGACTTACCCAGTGCTATAGTTCGTCTGATGTCCTGACTGCTGCTACCATTGGCATCAATTGTAGAACCAAGCAATATGAAGCCTTTGACAACTTTAATCTTTTTTCCATTCATCAAGATGCTGCTTATAGGTCCAGTTGTGAGGATTTTTATTTCCTTTATATTGACAGGTAATCCATACTGCAGACTATATTTTTCAATCTTCATCAGAAAGTGCTTCAAGTCATCCTCACTTTCAGCAAGCAAAGTTGTGTCATCAGCATATCACAGGTTGTTAATGAGTTGTCCTGCAATCTTGATGCCACATTCTTCTCCATATAGCCCAGCTTCTCAGATTATTTGCTCAGCATACAGATCAAATAAGTATGGTGAAAGATACAACCCTGATGCACTCCTTGATTTTAAACCATGTAGTGTCCCCTTGGTCTGTTCAAACGACAGCCTCCTGGTCTATGTACAGGTTCTTCATGAGTACACTTAAGTAAATTTTTAATACATCCTGAAAATTTCTGAGTGATTTTTCTCTTTTTTTCTTCTGTAAATTCTAGGTTATAATAAAATCTATGAAAAAAGAGTTAGAATGAGATGTATCATTACTGATGTCAAATGAATCTTGGCTGAAAGCAAAGAATACCAGAAAGATGTTTACCTGTGTTTTATTGACTATTCAGAGGCATTTGACTGTGTGGATCATAACAAATTGTGGATACCAAAAAAAAAAAAAAAAAGAATTACAGAGAACTTAATTGTGCTCATTAGCAACTTGTACATAGAACAAGAATCTGTTGTTTGAACAGAGCAAGAGATACTGCATGGTTTAAAATCAGGATGGGTGTGTTTCAGGGATGTATTTTTCATGACATTCATTCATTCTGTATGCTGAGCAAATAATCTGAGAAGCTGGACTATATGAATAGAAATGCAACATCAGTATTGGAAGAAGACTCATTATCTGCCTACCATATGCAGATGACATGATTTTTCTTGCTGAATGTGAAGATGACTGAAGCTTTTACTGATGAACATCAAAGACTACAATCTTCGGTATGGATTTCATTTCAACATAAAGAAAACAAGAATCCTCACAATTAGACCAATATGCAACATCACTATAAATGGAAAAGAGATTGAAGTTGTCAGGGATTTTGTTTTACTTGGGTCCGCAATCAACATTTATGGAAGCAGCAATCAATAAATCAGATATTGTATTGCAATGGGCTGCAAAATACCTCTTTAAAGTTTTAAGAGGCAACTTTGAAGACTAAGCTGCACCTAACTCAGGACCTGGTATTTTCATTGCCTCATATACAGGTGAATGTTGGACAATGAATAAGAAATACTGAAAAAGAGTTGCAGTCTTGGAATTCTGTTGTTGGCAAAGAACACTGAAAATGTCATACATTACCTAAAGAATAAAGAAATCTGTCCTGGAAGAAGTGCAGGTGGAATGCTCCTTGGAAGTGATACTGGCCAGACTTTACCTCATCTACTTTGATCATGCTGTCAGAAGTTATCATTCCCTGGAGAAGGATATCATGTTTGGTAAAGTAAGCGGTCAGTGCTAAAGGGGATGAATGTCAATGAGATGGATTGACACAGTGGTTGCAATGACGGGCTCAAGCATAGCAAGAGTTATGAGAATGGCTCAGGGCTGGGCAGTGTTTCATTCTATTGCACCTAGGGTAGATATGAGTTAGTGCCAACTCCACAGCACCTAACAACAACATGCAATAACTGGCTCCATATATAAGTAGTGCCAACTCCTGAAATTATTCTCAATCCATTATTTTAATATGTAAATCCAAATGGCAATAGAGAGGCACGCTCTGAGGAGATTAAAGATTGGAAGGAAATATGAAAGACTGTTTCATATTCTATAATCTCATTTTAATCTGTTTCTTAGTTTAATAACTATTTTCTGCGTGAGATGTACTTTTCTAGGAGGGCGTAGATGATGTCTGCCTCACTCAACATTATATATCTAGCACCTAAATTCATGCCAACTTTTTATATTAATTTCATATTTTTTAAGCAACTTAAATGAACCTCATTCCCACAGATGATAATTGAAGAATAAGGATCAGAGAAAGGCTATGGAGACTGCCTTTTTTTCCAGCTTAAATATAAATATAGATATAGAAATAGAGATACATGTAACAGGTAAATTTACCAGCAGTAGAAGTGTACACCTTGAGAGACTAAATGAAGATTATAATTATTCTATTCATAGAAGTTTGTATTCTTCCTTTCTGTGGGTTTTTTTTTTTTTTTTTTTTTTTTGTATCTCTCTGTCTGAACACATATGAAACACTAATAAATATTGCCAATTGATAAATTCCCTCTTCCTTTATCTTACTCTGGCTACACATTTTCTCTTATTTATTGTTTTTCTCAAAATTCTAACTTAGTCTAAGTTATCTCGCATGTGCTCATCACTCAAGTGCACAATTCCAGTTTATTGTGATAGGAAGATACTTTTTATAAGAATTATACACAATGATAATTTACTTATCTCATTTCAATTAACTGAGGGTTTGTTTGTTTGGTTGCTCTTTTTAAACATTCTCCAAGGTCTTAAAATATGAACAGAGTCACTACTCCTTATTTCTTTCTCAATGTCCATTCCAGAACTGAGTCCTGGTGCTTATTGAATTTTAAAATAAATTTTACTTTATCTTAGACTTAACATCTTGGTTTACAACTAGAAAAATATATAATTTTATTATCTGAAATGGAATAATTTTGAGAATTAAAAAAAGACCATGTTAATAACTAAGAAAGGAAAATAAGCACAAACTACTAGTATCCTGGAAAAAACATAGTCCAAATCACATTAATATATTAAAGAATGAATTGCCATGATCTAGTTTATCATTGATTCACTCCTCAGAAAGTCCCAAATTTACCACCATTTTCTCTTTTTCTGTCTTCAGACATAAGCACATCCTTAATACTTATTTTACTTTGCTGCAATAATCATTTTTCAAGCATGCACTACATATGATAATGCTCTTTGAGTGATACATCATCTAAGTTATTTTTATGTATTGGGAGATCCAAAATAAATGTGAGACATTGTTCTCTACTAAAAAGTCCTTTAAAATAGACAATGTTTATAAAACTAACATCAATTTGAGACTGCTAAATGCTAAGGAGAGAGGCTTGATTTTTTTGTTGTTGTTGTTCTCTTAAGAAATGCACTTAATTTAGACTTGAAGAGTGGGTAAGATTTTGAAGAATAAAATGTAAGTCATAATCTAATGAAAAAATATACAATGTTATTCATGCAAAGGTTTACACTTGATTTTTTTTGTTTGTTTAGATGTAATCCATACTGAAATCTGTGGTCTTTGATTTTCTTCAGTAAGTGCTTCAACTCTTCTTCACCTTCAGCAAGCAAGGTTATGTCATCTGCATATAACAGGTTGTTAATGACTCTTCCTCCAATCTCGATGATGGGTTCTCCTTCATGTAGTCCAGCTTCTTGGATTATTGTCTCAGCATACAGATTGAATAAGTATGGTGAAAGAGTATAACCCTAGCTGTGTTAGACTGGGTTCTCTAGAGAAACAAAAGCAGTAAAGCTTATATATATATATATATATACACACACACACACACACACACACATACACAGAGAGAGAGAGAGAGAGAGAGAGAGAATTTATCTTAGGAAAATGGCTCACACATTTATAGAAGCTGGCAAGTCCAAAGTTCCTGGATCAAACGTCAAGATGGAGGCTTTTCCATGTCAAGCTGGAGGCTTTTCCTGACTCTTGCAGCCATAGGGGCTGAAGAGCTCAGATCTGGCAGGCAGTACACTGGCTGTTGACTCCAACGAATGACGAATCCAAGATCTCCAGGCCGAACGGTGGATTGTTCATGCACGGACAGTTGTAGGCAGCACAACAGAATCCTGATCCACAGAAGAATGTCTCTTCTCCCATGATGTCCACAGATACATTGGAAGCAGGCCACACCCCTAGGGAAACTCCGTTTCATCAAATTGGCTGCTCAAAACATAGTCATCTGATCCCATCATGGGAACAACCACACCACAATAGCTCAAACCACACAGAATTGTGGTCCAGCCAAGTTGACACACAGTTCCAACTATTACACTAGCACATACATTTCATGATTTCAAACCACTCATATCCCCTCTTTCTGTTTGAATGACTTCCTCTTGGTTTATGTACCTCATGAGCACAATTAAGTGTTCTAGAATTCCCATTCTTTGTATTGTTAACCATAATGTTATGATTCACAGAGTTGAATGCTTTTGCATAGTCAGTAAAATACAGGTAAACATATTTCTGGTATTCTATGCTTTCAGCCAAGATCCATCTGACATTAGTAATTGTTCCACATTCTCCTTTTAATCCAGCTTGAATAATTGGCAGTTCCTTGTTGATCTACTTCTGCAACTGTTTTTGAATTATCTTAAGCAAATTTTTCCTTGCATGTAATATTAATGACACTGTTCAATAATTTGCACATGTTGGATCACCTCTCTTTGTAATGGGCATAAACACAAATCTCTTTCAGTCATTTTGCCAGGTATCTATCTCCCAAATTTCTTGACATGAACAGATGTTGCTTCCAGTGCTGCATCCATTTGCTGAAATGTCTTAGCTGGATTCTATCAATCCCTGGAGGCTTATTTTTTGTCAATTCCTTTGGTACAGCTTGGGCATCTTTCTGCAATACCATTGGTTCTTGATCATATGCTACCTCCTAAAATGGTTAAACATTGACCAAATATTTCTGGTGCAGTGAATCTGCTTATTCCCTCCATCTTCTTTTGATGCTTCTGGCATCATTCAATATTTGGCCCACAGAATATTTCAACATTGCAAGTAGAGGCTTGAATATTTTCCTTAGTTCTTTCAGCTTGAGAAATACCAAATGTGTTTTCCTCTTTGATTTTCCAACTTCAGGTCTTTATATATTTTGTTATAATACTTTATCCTCTCAAGTTGCCCTCTGAGATCTTCTGTTAAGCTCTTTTACTTTGTCATTTCTTCCATTCACTTTTGCTGGTCTCGATTCAAGAGTAAGTTCCAGAGTCTGCTGTTACAGCCACTTTGAATTTTTTTTTTTTTTTCCTGTTCTTTCTTTTTTAATGATTTTTCTTTCTTCATGTATGATGTCTTGATGTCACCCCACAATGCATCTGGTTTTTGGTCACTAGTGTTCAGTGGATTAAATCTAATCTTCAGATGGTCTATAAATTCAGGTGAAAAATACTGAAGGTCATATTTTAGCTCTCATGGACTTCTTTCAATTTCCTTCAGTTTCAACTTAAACTTGAATATGAACAATTGATGTCTGTTACAGAGTGGGTCCTTGGCCTTGTTCTGACTGATGATATTCAGTTTCTCCATTGTCTCTTTCCACAGATGTGGTTGATTTGACTTCTGGGTGTCCATCTGGTGAGGACTACGTGTATATTTGCTGTTTATGCTGTTTATAAAAGGTATTTGAATTGAATAACTCTGTTACACAAAATTCTATCATGTGGTCTCTGGTGTCGTTTCTATCATCAAGGCCATACTTTTCAATGACTGATGGTTTTTCTTTGTTTCCACTTCTCACATTCCAATCACCAGTAATAATCAATACACCTTGATTGTGTGTTTGGTCAATTTCAGAAAGCAGAAATTGGTAAAAATCTTCAATTTCTTCATCTTTGGCTTTAGTAGTTATTGCATAAATTAGAATAATGGTCACATTAACTATACTTTCTTGTAGGTATATGGATATTATCCTATCACTGACAGCATTATATTTTAAGATAGATCTTCAAATACTCTTTTTAATAATGAATGTGATGCCATTGCTTTTTTTGTCATTCCTGACATAGTAGACCACCACCAACAACAAAAACTCACTCCTGTCGAGTCAGATCCAACTCATAGTGATCCCTCCTTGGGTTTTCGAGGAGGAGGTATCTCTATGGAAGTAGATTGCCCAATCTTCCTCTAGAGGAGTGGCTGTTGGGTTTGAACCGCTAGCCATCTGGTAGCAGTCAAATGCTTTAGGCACTACGCCACCAGATTGTTCAATTCAAAATGTCCAATACCAGTACATTTCAGCTCACTAATGTCTAGGATGGGAGCTCTGGTAGCATAGTGGCTAAGGCACTTGACTGCTAACCAGAAGGCTGGCAGTTCAAACCCACCAGCCACTCCTCAGAAGGAAGGTTGG
>NW_006922052.1:1329210-1338484 GCF_000298275.1 Orycteropus afer afer | reverse complement strand
TGAAGAGACTGGCAATCAACTCCATGGTGGGATCTACCACAAGCAGCTGAATAGCTGCTTTGGGTATATGGTCTGCTTCCTGTGTATAAGGAGAAGCTTTTGGGAATGGCCTCTAGCCTATGGCATACTTAGACCCTGTATGTAGCTCTCTCATTGCTCAGCAGCCTGCTATGCGCTGCTGACTTTGGGACTTACAATGGACTTAAGTTAATGGCCTGCCATGTGGTTTGGTAACATTGGAACTGTGCCTTTTTACTTGTCAACCTTGGGGCTTCTCAGCCTCAGCAGCCAGCAGCTGTCTAAGTGAAGAAATGCCTCTAGCTCCAGTGGGCCGGGAGTAGGAGGCAGAGCTGGACCCCAAGGTTAAGGGGCTTTCACCCATCCCCTAGAACCTGGCACTTTGAACTTGGACTTAAAACCTCCATATTGTAAGAATAAACTCCTGTTTGTTAAGGCCATCCCATTTGTGGTATATTCCTGTCAGAGCGGCACTAGGTAACCAGAACAATCTCATTTCATTTTTCACTATTTCCAATTTTCCTAGGTTCATACTCAGTACATTCCATGTTCTTACTATTAATGAATATTTGCAGCTGTTTCTTCTCATCTTGAGTCATGTCATATAAGCAAATGAATGTATCAAAAGCTTTGCTCCACCCATATCATTAAGGTCAACTTCACCTTAATGGAGTTCTTCCCCAGTTGTATTATGACTGATTTACAAATTAAGGGGCTATTCTTCCAGCACTACATCAGAGAAGTTTTCTATTCTCTTCGTAAGGTTTCCATTGGCGTTTATTTATTTATTTTTTTTCTTCAAAAGTTAACCAAGCCCCATGCTTCTTAATTTGTCTTAGTCTGAAAGCTCCACAGAAACCTGTCTACCATGTTTTTCCTTGCTGGTATTTGAAATACCAGTGGCATGGATTCCAGTATCACAAGAGCACTCAAGCCACCACAGTGTGACAAACTGAGAGACAAGTTGTGAGGCACCACTAATAGTGCACATTTTATTTTATTATTATTATTATTTTAAATATTTTATTGTGATTTGGGTGAAAATTTACAAAGCAACTTAATTTTGCATACAACATTTGATACATATTTTGTCTCATGACATTGACTGCAATTTTCCACAATGTAATAGTTGTATTCGCATTTCCTCCCCATAGTCACCTCTTCCCTGTGTCCTTTCCCATAAACTCCTGCTCCCTGAGTGTTCTCCCTGTGTCTACACTGTCTTTCTGTTTTCTCATGACTGATCTCTCTATGGAGTATATCTAACTGAAGTAAATAGTCAGGCCATATGCTAGTCTTGTATGACAGTACTGTATGTACAAAAGGTTCATCTTTATTGTAACTCCCATGTACCTCTCCATGTCTTCCTGTTCGTCAATGCCACTGTGTTGATCACTCACATTTGATTCATTGCCATTCCCTTCACCCAAATCAATACTTGTCTTTAGCTATTTAGCAGTGTTCCCTCATCTCTGCTCCCACCTCTAGTAACCAAAAAAAGAAGGTTTCCTTCTATATATAAACCTTTCCTTGACTTCTCACAGTAGTGGACTGATACAATATTTGTCCTTTTGTGATTGACTTATTTCACGCAGCATAATGGCCTCCAAATTCATGTATGTTATGCGGTGTTTTGCTGATTCTATGTTATTCTTTAGGGTTTTATAGAATTCCGTTGTGTGTACTTACCATAGTTTGGTTATCAGTTCTTCTGTTGATGTGCACCTAAGTTGTTTCCATCTTTTCTATTGTAAATAGTGCTGTGTGATAAACATGGGTGTACCTTATCTCTCTGTTTTTTCCCTGGTTCATACTTCTTTAGGATATATACCTAATAATGGGATTACTGGGTCAAATGCTACTTCTATTTCCAAACTTTTAAGGAATTGCCATACTGCTTTCCACAGTTGTTGTATCATTTGACAGTCCCAGCAGCATTGTATGAGAGTCCTAATCTCTCCACATCCATGCCAGCATTTGTTATTTTCTGTTTTGTCAAACTTTGTATGACTCTAATGGCTAATGATTGTGAACATTTCTTCATGTGATTGTTGGATGCCTGAATATCCTCTTTGGTGAAGCGTCTATTCATGTCTTCGGCCCATTTTTTAAATTGGATTGTCTATCTTTTTGCTGTTGAGGTGTTGGAGTTTTCTATAAATTTTAAAGATAAGTCCCTTATCAGATATGTCATTGCTGAATATTTTTTCACAATCTGTAGGTTCTCTTTTTACACCTTGGGAGAAGTCTTTGGAACATATAAAAATTTAATTTTTAGAAGGCCCCATTCATCTAGTTTATCTTCTGCTGTTTATGCCTTTTGGGTTATGCTTGATAGTTTATTTATACCATATTAAAGGTCTCTAAATTTGCTCCAAATTTTTCCATAAGGAACTTTATAGGTTTAGGTTTTACATTTAAGTCTTTGATGCATCAGGAGTTAGTTTTTGTATATGGTGTGAGGTACGGATCTTGTTTAATTTTTCTGCAAGTGTATATACAGTTTTGCCAGCACCATATGTTAAATAGATGATATCTTCCCCCATTTAATGCATTCCGGCCTTTTGTCAAAGATCAGCTGACCATAGGTTGATGGATCTATTTCTGGGTTCTCAATTTTATTCCACTGGTTGATATGTCTGTTGTTGTACCAATACCAGGCAGTTTTGACTACTGTGGCTGAATAGTGGGTTTTGAGATCCTGGAGTGTGAGACCTCCTACTTTGTTCTTCTTCTTCAACTGCTTCACTTATCTGAGATATCTTTCTTTTCCAAATAAATTGGTGATTAGTTTTTGCATATTCTTAAAGAATGTTGATGGAATCTGGATTGGGATTGCATTGAAATTATAATTTGCTTTGGATAGTATTGACATTTTCACAATGTCCAATCTTCCTATCCATGAGCATGGTATGTTTTCCATTTATGTAGATCTCTTATAGTTTCCTGAAGTAGTCTTTTGTAGTTTTCTTCATACAGGTCTTTTGTGTCCCTGATAAAATTAGTTCTAAGTATTTTATTTTTTGGTAGCTGCTACAAATTACATTGATTTCCTTATTTATTTTTATTTTTTTCAGCAATGTCTTCACTGGTGTAGAGGAATCCAATGGATTTTTGTATGTCTATTTGTATCCTGCCACTTTGCTAACTCTCTAATAATTTTCAGTAGGTTTTTTTTTTTTTTTTTTCTGAGTCTGTTGGATTTTCTATGTATAGGATCATATTATCAGCTGCCAAAGGGGCAAGGGGGCCGCATATTCTGACCTCCTCTAACCCCACAAAAGGAAGAAAGAATCATCATCAATTACCCAAGGCCTATCCCTTAGAGGCCAGACATGCTTACTCCCTCCAGGCCTTTCACCAAACCTGACACCAACCATTCCTCCCACAGTACCCACCACCTCTCTGCTGGGTTCAATAATTTGCTGCAGTGGCCATGCAGAACTCACCGATTATGGGGTTTATTAGGGAAGCAATAGGTTACAATTCAAGTTCAGACACATTCTCATTCTCTCTCTGCCCACCGTCCCTCAGGAACAGTCTCTCTCAGTCTCTCTCCCTGCAAGACATGTCACTCAGTGTCTCTCAGCAGCATGTGTCTCTCGGTATCTCTTTCTCAGCAGTGTGTGTCTCTCAGGAGCATGTTTCTCTCAGCAGTGTGTCTCTCTCAGGCAGCAGTCAAGAGAGACTTCCTCTGCCTCTAGAATGCTCCTTTTTGAGCCTGGTCGAATGACCAAACTAACCAATCCCAACATCAGAATTCTATACACCTGAGAAAGAGTGAACTTCCCAGAAAATTACTTGGAGCTACCCTCACCAGAAATACCCCGGATGGATAACTTTAACAATCAGGGGCCCACAAATTCCATCACAGAGTGTAAAAAGACTTATGGCTAGAAAAGCCATACCAAGTAATTTACTACACCACATCAGCACATAGAGATAGGTTGACTTCTTCCTTATCTATTTGGATGTCTTTGATTTTCC
Source organism: Orycteropus afer afer (assembly GCF_000298275.1). NCBI lineage: Eukaryota > Metazoa > Chordata > Mammalia > Tubulidentata > Orycteropodidae > Orycteropus > Orycteropus afer. Next base: position 1,334,479 of record NW_006922052.1, on the reverse strand, counting down.
TTTCTTGCCTCATTGCCCTGGCTGGGACTTGAGATACAATGTTGAGTAGAAGTGGTAATAGAGGGCATCCTTGTCTGGTTCTTGTTTGCAAGGGGAATGGTTTCAGTATCTGTCCATTGAAAATTAATGTTGGCTGTTGGTTTTGCACATATGCCCTTTGTTATGTTGAGGAATGTACCTTCTATTTCTATTTTGCTGAGAGGTTTTATCAGGAATCGATGGTAGATTTTATCAAAGACCTTTTCTGCATAGATTGATATGATCATGTAATTATTTTCTTTTGTTTTATTTGTGTGATGGATGTAGTTGATTGTTTTTCTATTCTTGTACCATCCTTGCATACCTGATACGAACCCCGCTTGGTCATAATGTATTATTTTATGGATATGTTGTTGGAGCCTGTTGGCTAGGATTTTGCTGAAGATTTTTGCATCTCTATTCATGAGGGATATTGGTCTGTAGCTTTCCTTTTTAGTGATATCTTTCCCTGGTTTTGGTATCAGTATTATGCTTGCTTCGTAAAATGAATTTTGGAGGATTCCATTCTTTTCTATGTTCTGGAATAGTTTGAGCAGGATGAGTGTCAGTGCTTCTCTGAATTTCAGTAGAATTCTCCAGTGAAACCATCTGGGCCAGGGCTATTTTTTGTTGTAATTTTTTTATGACCTGTTCAATTTCTTCTTTTGTTATTTGTCTGTTCAACTTTTCCACCTCAGTCTGTATTTGTTTAGGTAAGTATTATGTTCCTAGAAATTTGTCCATTTTTTCTAGATTTTCAAATTTGTTGGAGTATAATTCTTCATAGTATCCTGATATTATTCTTTTATTTCAGTTGGTTTTGTTATGTCACCCAATTTGTTTCTTATTAGCGCTATTTGTACTTTCTCGTTCTTTTCCTTTGTTAAATTTGATGGTGGTTTGTCAATTTAATTAATCATTTCTAAAAACCAACTTCTAGTGTTGACTTTTTGTATCCTTTTTCTATTTTCTGCTTCATTTATTTCTGCTTGAATCTTTATTATTTCTTTTCTTCTGGTGACTGTAGGCTTTTTTTGCTGTTCTTTTTTTAGTTGTTGGAGATGGTTTAAAGTTTATTCTAGCTCTTCCTTCTTTTTAGATGTGCACACTTATTTGTATAAATTGGCCACTGGTCACCACTATTGTTATGTTCCAAATATTTTGGTATGTTGTGTTTTCATTCTCATTTGATTCAAGGAATTTTTTAATTTCATTTTTTATTTCTTCTATTACCCAGTTGTTCTTACGGAGGGAGTTGTTCATTTTCTGTGTGTTTGCTCTTTTTGCAATGATATTCTTACTGTTGATTTCTAATTTGATAGCATTATGATCTGAGAAGATGCTTTGCAGTATTTCAAAGTTTTTAAATTTATTAAGGCTTACTTTATGGCCTAACATTTGATCTATCATGGAGAATATTCCATGTGCACTGGAGAAGAATGTATGTTGTGCTGTTGTTGGGTGAAGTGCTCTGTAGGTATCCGTAAGGTCAAGTTGGTGGATTACATTGTTTAGTTCTTCTGCATCTTTGTTGTTTCTTTCCAGGTGTTCTATCTTTCATTGAAAGTGGTATATTAAAGTCTCCCACTATGACTATCATGCCATCTATTTGTGTTTTCAATTCTTTTAAGTCTAATTTATCTATTGTTGCTCTTTCATTGGGTGCATAGATATTTATTATGGTTATATCCTCTTGTTCAATTTATCCTTTAATCATTATATAATGTCTTTCCTTGACCCCTATGGTGGTTTTTGTCTTAAAGTCAATTTGATCAGAAATTAATGTTGCCATTCTTGCTCTTATTTGACTGCCATTTGCTTGATAGATTTTTTTTTTTCAACCTTTAATCTTCAGCCTTTTTTTCTCTTTCTCTCTAAGGTGTGTCTCTTGTAGACAACATATTGATGGATAATGTTCTCTTATCCAGTCTGCAACTCTCCGTCTCTTGAGTGGTTCATTTAATCCATTGACATTCAGTGTAATTATCAGCAAGTATGAATTTGTTGCTGTCATTTTGTTATGTTTTTTCATGGTGTTGCTGAATTCTTTGTTCTGTACATTTTTCCATGCTGAGCTCATTTTGTATATGAATCATGTTATCACTTTTTTCACTGGTATTACCTTGGTATTGCTAAATATTTGTGCTTTCCCTGCTTTTTATTGTGTTGCAAAGGTTTATCATTTTTCCTTGAGGTTACCATGATTTATTATTTTCTCTCAAGCTTAGAACAGTCCGTTGTATCTTGCATTTCTCTTGACTTCCTCATCATTTAGAGGTTCTGTAACTATGCTATTTTTCCCCCTTTTTGTTTTGTAGTTTTACTTTTGATATTTCCATAACTCGCTTGGATTCTTGTTTATGTCACCATGTGCATTAATGGTTGGTTTCTGTTTGCTGCTGTTAATTCTGTATCCTAAGCACTCCCTTTAATTCTCTTGTAAGGTTGGTCTGGTTTTAACAAATACCCTTAATTTCTGCTTATCTGAAAATGTCCTAATTTCACCATCATATTGGAGGGACAATTTTGCTAGGTATATAATTTTTGGTTGGAAATTTTTCTTTTGCAGGGTTTTATATATACCATCCCATTGCCTTATTACCTGCATGGTATCTGCTGAGAAATCAGAGCTAAGTCTTGTTGGTTGTCTTCTGTAGGTAACTTTTCATTTTTCCTGTGCTGCTTTCAGAATTATTTCTTTGTCTTTGCTTTTGGTGAGTTTGATGATGATATGTCTTGGCTATTTTCTTTTGGACTCTATCCATTTTGGAGTTCTTTGGACTTCTTCAATGGATATATTCTTGTCTTTCATCATATTAGGGAAATTCTCTTCCGACAAATCTTCTACTGCTTTTTCTGTGCTTTTATTTGTCTATTCCTGTTCTGTAATTCAGATAACACATAGGTTATTTCTTTTGATGTTATCTCACATGAATGTTATGCTTTCTTCACTTTATTTTGATCTTTTTTTCTCATTGATTCCTTTCCAGAGAAGTATTTAGGTATTTGTCTTCAATCCCACTAATTCTGTCTTCTATTGATTCAATTCTACTTTTTTGCCTTTCAATGTGTTACCTATTTCTGAAAATTTGGTATTAATCTTCTGGATTTTTATCTGTAGCTTTTGTATTTTTTCTAATTTCTCTTTTATTTTGTCATTTTGTTCTTATATTTTCTTCTAAAATTGTTCTAGGGTTTTCTCTCCATTTTCCTTAATTTGTTAGTGTTTTCCTTGATCTGTCTCTCAATCTGTTGAAGGTAACAAAATATATTTGTTTTGAGTTTTTTATCAGGGAGCCCCAGGACTGTGTCATTCTCAGGGATGTGTTCTGGGTATATAACATAGTCCCTTGTTTTTACTGCTTTATCTTGCTTCTTTGTGTGGACTGTGATGGTATGTTGTCTCCAAGACATTGTGACTTTGTTGAATTTATATTTAATTGGTGATTGTGTGTTGGAGTGGTTTGCCTAAGATTTTCATTTTCTTTGTTTTGTTTGGATGTATCTCAGTAAGCAGAGTACTGTGCTCCTCTATTTGCTAGTTGGTAGCACTTATACAACCTTCACCTGTCTCCTGGTGGGTGTGATAGAGTATGAGAGTGGTGGCACAGATCTCTGTTAACTGTAAAGAGCAGTTAAGGGTGAGTTTGTCTCATATTTGCTGTCATGTATTGTTGACCAGTTGTTGAAGAAACTAGTTGTGGCCCTCCCTTGGTAGGTGGGGCTGCAGGATGTATGGGTATGGTAGGGTCATATGAGCATGGTTGCTGCATCCCACTCAGTAAGAGAAATATAACACTCTAAAAAACACCAAAAAAGTAAAGAAAAGAAGATTAAAAAACACACACTGAATAAGCATACAAGAACATCTTCAAACAGAGGGGGAAAAAAGAGGAAAAGCAATAAATGAAATGGATTATTTAAAGAAATACTTTAAAAAGAGAAAAAAAATATGAAAAGAAAAGAAAAACATAATCTTTGTGGAGGGAGGAATAAGAGAAAAGTGGTAGAGTAAGGGAATAATGAAAGAAAAAATGAGAAAAGTACAAAAAGTAAAACAAAGGATGGAGAGAACCACAAGAAAGAAAGAAAAAAAAATATGAACAAGTAAAAAGAAAGAGAGAAAAGGCTGAAAACTGCAACTTGGGAAGGGAAGGAAAGAATGAAGATAAAAAAGGAAGAAGGGGGAAAGAATTTTAGAACAAACAAACAAAAAACAAAAAGAAAAAAAAAAAAAAAAAAAAAAACTCTGGGGAGTGCAGGACAGGGCACCCAAGCTCCATCCGAGCACACAGACTGTGATGGAAATCTTGATGGCCTAGAAGGTGAATGGGAGTGAGAAATGGAAGCATCTCTGTTCACCAAGATGCTGTGGGGTATAAGAGTAACAAAGGGAATATCACACCTTTCCAATCCTCAACGGCCAGTATATCCATGCTGTCTTTGGCAAGTGGAGTCTATTCTTAGGTTCCTGGAATCTTAGAGAACACTGTCACTTTAAATATACAAAATGGTCAGACTGCTTGTAAGCATTCAAAATAGCTGTGCCCTTCAGACAGCCAAAAGTCCACAGCTCATTATGTCACCTTCTTTGCTGTTCCCCTTTTCAGTCATCACCCACCAGTGAAGTCCTCCATGCAGCCCCTGGTTACTAAGGCCTATTTTTAGGTTAATTCTTAGGACCTAATGCCGCTTGGAAATATCCAAACTCTCCATGCAATCAGGAACACTGACATTGCACAGCTCCATTTGTTTCCTTATTCAGTATTTTCATGCAGGTTCTTCTGTTATTTGAAGTTTAGTCCTCTTCTATATCCTTCCTTTCAAAACTCAGAGCTCCAGGATTATATCTTCTTAATTGTGCCAATTGGTTTCTCTTTATTTTGTTGAAGACAGTCTTTGTAGTTTGTCTGCCTATTCTTCCATTTTACAGGAAACAGCCTGCATACATTTATTTTTTACCTATGAACACTTCTGCATTTTGATACCAACTCTCTTCATACCACATATGCTTTGAGTACTTCTCCTTGAAAAACCTAGGTTGATGAATTACAGACTGATATCACTTGTTACTAATGTTACCTCAAAGTTATCTTCCTCTTGGTCTTTGAGAATGGCAGGTCATTTGATCTGAGAATATCTGAGAATATAATTTACTTCTGATATATTCCTATGCTATGATAGATATCAGGAGCTCTGGTAGCATAGTAGCTAAGGCACTTGACTGCTAACCAGAAGGCAGGTGGTTCAA
>NW_006922052.1:1326594-1327202 GCF_000298275.1 Orycteropus afer afer | reverse complement strand
AAAGAGGGGGAGGCCATCAACGAGATGGATTGACACAGTGGCTGCGATGATGGGCTCAAGTATAGCAGGGATTGTGTGACTGGTGCGGGATCGGGCAGTGTTTCATTCTGCTGTGCATGGGGTCGCTATGAGTCGGAAACAACTGGACGGCACTTAACAACAACAACAACAACATGATAGAGTTTTGAAGCTGCTCTTTGCCTTACTTTAGATCAAAAGTTGTAAAAACAATACTATAAAACCTCAGTCAGCTTGGTACCTGGGAGAAAATCTTAGAAACTTTGAAGGAGAAAAGAGATACAAGAAAGAACTATTCCTTTCTTTCATCATCTAAATCTCCATAAGACATCTTCTACTCCCACACACACATTATGTGATGCTATACACACACACACACACACACATATATAATGTATATACATTAGAGACAGAGAGCTCTGGTGGTGTAGTACCTAAGACATTTGAGTGCTAACCAGAAGGCTGGCTGTTCAAACCTACAAACCACTCCTCACAAGGAAGATTTGGCAATCTACTTCCATAGTGATACTGCCACAGAAACCCAAGGAGGGGTCAGTATGAGTCAGATCCAACTCGACAGCAGTGAGTTT
>NW_006922052.1:1315056-1326054 GCF_000298275.1 Orycteropus afer afer | reverse complement strand
TCACTACAGAAGTAGATTGCCCAACCTTCCTTCCAAGGAGTGGCTAGTAGATTTGAATCACCAGCCTTCTGGTTAGCAGTCAAATGACTTAGGCACCATGCCACCAGAGCTCCTATATATATATATACAAATATATACACCAATTTAAGGGAAAACAGGGAAACAGTGTCCTTGCACATCAACAATACTATCAACTCACCCTGTTGTGATCATTGTGACAAAGTGGTCTATGCTAAAGATGATCAAAAAGAAAAGTTCCTGAGTTAACATTGTCAGAAAGTTTTATGGAAAAGTAACTAGAAAAAATAAAGCCTGAAGATAGATAATTATTACAGTATTTGCATACTACATTATTCAATTATACTCCTAGAATGCTTTCAACAGGAAGACATTAACTAATTTTATATTTTTATTAAGTAGTATGGGAAATGGAAATTGATAAAAAATAATTTATGTCATTAATAAGAACACAATATATTTGAGAAAATGAGGAGAAAGAAACAAACAATAAATCATAAAAACACTTGGAATGTCAGAACAAGTTTCCATTTTCATCAAGTTAGTTCTAACTCATGGTGCTCCCATGTGTAGTAGAAAAGAAGTATGTTCCATAGGCTGTGAATTTTCAGTACCAATTGCCAGGCCTTTCATCTTATGTATCACTGAGTGAGTCTGAACCATCAGTCTTCCAGTCAGTAGCTCAACACTTACCCATTTCTGCCACCCAGGTACTCCTTGCATTACCACGAGGGAGATTCAATTACTGACTGGGTAGTCAGAAAAATGAATTATGAGGAGGTACCCCTCCTCAAAAGGAAGGTTGAGCAATCTACTTCTGTAGTGATACTGCCTCAAAAACCCAATGAGGGATTGCTGTGAGTCAGATCCGATTCAATGGTCCATAACCACAACAACAACAGCAACAAAATTTTTAAAGTATTTATAATAAGAACTAAATATGAATTGACCCTGGTGACATAGTTGTTAAAGCAGTGGGCTGCTAACCTAAAGGTTGGTTCTGCTAATAGGAAGAAAGAGGAGAGAGTTTGCTTCTGTAAAGATTTACTGCCTTGGAAACCCTATGGGACAGTTCTACTCTATTCTAAAAGAGTCACTACGAGTTGCAATTGACTCAAGAGCAGTAGTTTTAGATATCAGGGGAAGGAAAATATTTCAGTCATGGGAAAAGTCTAAATCAAACAAGAAAGCTGGGATATTCAAAGGAGATTCCAGAAACAATTTGACCATAATGGCAGAAATAGAAAATTGTGCTAATGATATTTTCCTATTCTTTTTTTCAACTTTTTTATTTTGTCTTTCATTCTTTTGTTGTTTATTTGTTTCCCTAAGAAATTTTATAAATAATTACAGGGAATCTCACTTAAAAATATACTTTCCGGTTCAATGTAAAAGATCCTTAACACCAGAGTTCACAAAGATGAACTATGGCAGCTAATGAGCTGTTACAAAGGCAGGAACATTCTACAAATGAGTTTTGAAGATAATATGCATAACAATTGAAAAGTATTTCCAAAATTAAACTCCAAAAAAATAAAAAAGCTAATAAGACCAAAGATGCTTTATTCAATAAAATTTGTTTTATTTCATTGAATTTTAAAGCACAAAAATTAAAAGTCATAAATATTAACTATTCAGTTTGATGAATTTTGAAATTGTATGCTCCATGTAATCTCTGCTCAAAACTGGATACTGATCGTTTCTAGATTGCCAAAATTACTTCTTTCTCTTTCTAGACAATTAAATCTCTCTCTAGAAGAGGCGCTTTCCCATTCTTGTCTATCCTTGAAAGCATACTTTGTTATGTCTGATTTAAGGAGCTTTGGTGGTTCAGTGATTAAAGCACTCAGTTGCTAACCCAAATGTCAGTAGTTAGAGCCCATCAGCTGATGTGTGGGAGAAAGATGTGACAATCTGCTTCCATAAAGATCACAGCCTTGGAAATCCTGTGAGGCAGGTCTATTATATAGCAGCTATGAGTCAGAATCTATTGGGTGACAGTGAGTTAGGATGTCTGACTTCTTTTGCTTAACATTGTATGTATGAGATCATCTATACATTATCAGTTTTCTTGCTTGTTAATAGCTGAGTAGTATTCCTTTTTGTGACTGGAACATAGTATGTTTATTCGTTGTCCTGTTAATAAAAGTAAAGGTTATTTCTAGTTTTACTTTAGAGCTAGAGTTGTAAAGATAATACTACCTAATTGTGTGAACACACTTGTCCAAGTTGTTTTGTGGAAATATTTTTGTTCTTATGAGTAAATATATAGAAATAATTATATATATAGACACACACACACATATGTGTGTGTGTGTCTGTTGTAAATATTTGTCATACAGTTAGGCAAAACACCTAGAATTTAATATAACGAACAATAAACTATACATATTCTTATACATACTTAGTACTCATACAATTCCCTTTGCAAAGTTCCTGTTCAAATCTCCTTCCTAGTTTGAGTTATTAGTTTTATTATAGAATTATAAGAATTACTTATAGCCTATGAATAAAAGTTTTTTCCCAGATATATTTACTGAAAAAAAAAAAAAACAACAAAGGGACACTGCATGGATTAAAATCAAGAAGGGAGTGTGTCAGGGTTGTATCCTTTCACCATACTTATTAAATCTATATGCAGAGAAAATCATCTGAGAACTGGACTATATGAAGAAGAACATGGCATCGGGATTGGAGGAAGACTTATTAACAAACTATGATATGCAAATGACACAATTTTGCTTGCTGAAAGTAAGGATGACATGAAGCACTTACTGATGAAGATTACAGACTACAGACTGCAGTATGGATTACATCTCAATATAAAGAAAATAAAAATCCTCATAACCGATCCAATAAACAGATTCACAATGAATGGAGAAAACATTGGAGTTGTCAAGGACTTCATATGACTTGGTTCTAAAATCAAAACCAATGGAAGCAACAGTCAAGACATCAGGCACTATATTGCATTGGGAAAATCTGATGAAGAGCAAAGTTGTCTCCTTGAAGACTAAGGTGCATCTAGCCCAAGTCATGTTATTTTCAATTGACTCATATGCATATGAGAGCTGGACAATGAATAAGAAAGACTGAAGAAGAGTTGATGCTTTTGAGTTGTGATGATGGAGAAGAATGCTGAGAGTACCATGGACTGCTAAAAGAACTAACAAATCTATCCTGGAAGAAGTTCAGCTGAATGCTCCTTGGAAGAGAGAATGACCAGACTTTATCTCGCCTACTTCGGTCAGGTTGTCAAAAGGAACCATTCCCTGGAGAAGGATATGCTTGGTAGAAGGTCAATGAAGAAGGGGAAGACCCTCAATGAGATGAATGACACAGTGGCTACAAAAATGGGCTCAGGTATAGCAAGGAGAGTGATGGTGGCATAGGACCAGGTAATGTTTAGTTCTGTTGTGCAGAGGGGCACTATGCATGGGAGGTGACTTGACAGCACCTGGCAACAACAACAGCTTAGATGTACTTTTTGTATCTATTCTATTTCACTGTTCTGATGAGCTATTCTTCAAATAATTCTGCATTCTGACATTTTTTCAGCTACCTGGTAAAGATCACTTTATTAGTCCTTCTTTTGTTGTTGTTGTTGTTATGTGCCATAGAGTCAGACCTGACTCATAGCGACCCCTCCTTGGGTTTCTGAGGTGGTATCACTACCGAAGTAGATTGCCCAACCTTCCTTCTTTTATAAAGTACTTATTCAAATCTTCTTCCCAGTTTTTTTTTTTTCTTTTTTTCTTCCAGATATCAAATAATATTCTAAGTACACAATCATAATATTTCTAAATGCAAACAGTTAATCTTTTTCTTTTCTTATTAAGACCTCTCAAAATGAGTTATCATTTTCTGAAATTCAGTTCATTTAGGTTTCTTTATTTCTCATCTTTTCAATGAAACGAAAAAAAAATAAAGAAAATAAATGTGAGTTTATTTTATTTGGCTTTTTCTCAGTGTTTGTGTGGCAGATAATCTGCTTTGGAAATTCCTACCTCCTTGTTGTTGTTGTTGTTGTTATATGCCCTCGAGTCGGACCCGACTCATAGCAACTCCTCCTTGGGTTTCTGAGGCAGTGTCACTAATGATGTAGATTGAATGCCCAATCTTCCTTTCAAGGAATGGTTCATGGGTTTGAACCTCCAGCCTTCTGGTTAGTAGTCAAGTTCCTTAGGCACTACGCTACCAGAGCTCCTACTTCCTTATCACCAGGGAAATCTCATATGTACTTTTTTGCCATATCTGGGAAATTCATTTTTTAAATAATCCATTATAGTTTCAGACTCGCTTAAAATAATTTTCATACACAACATAATAATAATAAAAATAATATTCTTTTAAGTATTGACTGTTTTAACATATAGAATGCTTAAGATCTAGTGATTTTTGAGTTTTCCTTAGAAGGTATTACCATGTTTTACAGTAAGAAAGAAATTATAAGCAATAGCTAGAAACTTGAGGTGTATGTAAAGAACATAGAGAGTTAGAAAGAGTGTGAATTCCACTATTATAACAATGCCAATATTCAAATAATAATCCCAATGAGAAGCCAATACACACTATTAAGTCTAAAACCCAAATAAAACTGATCGTATCAAGTATTTGTGAGGATGTAATTGGAACTCTCATATATTTGCTGGGGAGAATGCAAAATTCCTCATCCACTTTAGAAACGTTTTTCAGTTTCTTAGAAATTTAATGCATGTATACCATCTGATCCAGCAATCCCAGTCCATTGCATTTACCTAAGAAAAATCAAAGCTTATGTGGACACAAATACCTATACTTAAATTTTATTAGAAGCTTTATTCATAATCAGCAAACTCTAGAAACAACATTGATATTATTCAACCATTGAATGAATTAACAAATTGTATGAAATTTATCTATACATTGGAATAGTTCCTAGCAATAAAAATTATGTAAGACTATCAATTCATGCAAGTATGTGGATGAATCTTAAATATATTTCTCTAAGTTCAAGGAGCCAAGCACAACAGGGCACTTGTTATAAAATTCCTTTGTTTTATGCTCATCTGGAAAGAGCAAAATTTAAGTGACAGAAAACGTAAAAGTGCTAATCAAGGGTAGTGGGTAGGTAAAGTGGTTGACTACAAAAGAGATTCACAAGGGAATTTTTAATATGATGAAAATGTTCTGTCTTATGAGCATGGTGGTAGAAAACATGCAATTATCAAGCCCATGGAACTGTGTACTACAAAGAGTAAATGGCAATGTATACAAATTATAAACTACTAATAAAAATAGTTTTAAAGACTAAAAATCAATAAATATTAAAACACTAGCTTCCCACTCTAAGAGAAGGAAAATCTCTCTATTTGGACCCAGCTTCAACATGTGGAAGAAAACAAACCAAGTTCACTGCTATCTTGTCAATTCTGACTCATAGTGACCACCTTTGGGTTTCTGAGGCTGCATATCTTTAGGGAAGTAGATTGCCTCATCTTCCTTCTGCAGAAGAGTGGCTTGTGTTTTTGAACTGCCAACCATCTGTTAGCAGTCAATGCCTTATCCACTATACAACCAGAGCTTCTTGAACATGTTGGAAAGAAATACATAAAAAATACTAGCAAGTGCCCCACATGATTTTGTAGCCCAAAGTTTCCTAATTTACCAGGCATTTTCTTGTCAAAACATTAGGCAATTTGCAAACAATTTACATGATAAAATTGAAAAGTTTGCTGTGTTTGAATAAAACACAGCAAGGATCTTTTGCAAACAAATTAGATGGGCAAGGGAAGGGTTTTGAGTGTGACCACTTCAAGTTGTCTATTCTTATTGCTCAGCAGCATATAATACTCTTGTACTTTTTTTTTTTTTTTAAATGGTCTCTGGTGGCATAAAGATTAAGGCATTTGGTTATTAACCAACTCACACTCACATGTTGTTACATAAGAGAAAGATGAGGTAGACTGGGTCCTGCAGTTCTACTCTGTGCTATTGGGTCACAAAGAGTAGGAATCAAGTCTATAGGAGTGTTTTTTTTTTTTTTTGGTTTCTGGTACACTATCATATCCTTGGGATACCTTGTGGATTAAATTATTTAAAATAAAGCTATTACATAGTAATTAAAATTATTTATTTCAAAGTTAATGTGATGTTAAAATCAAAATCCAGCAACATTTATTTTCTTTCCTTGGCTTCTTTAGCATCTTTCTCTGCTTAGAAAATGGACTCTGCAGCCCAGTATCCTATTTATATCAGGGATGGAGAACTTTAGCTAAATGCCTTCTTTTGTTCAAGTCAGTCCCTTCAGAGAAGTCTTTTCCTAGCATTTGCTTTGGCAAATTTCTCTAATTTCATCAAACCATTTTGTAATAGCAAACTAAGTGCAAGCCCTTAAAATTGCCTTTATCACTTCAAGTAAGTCACTTAACCTTTTTGGTTCATTCTCCTTTTGAGTTGAACTGAGTTAAAATTTGAATTTCACAATTTTGTCCAATATTAATATTATGCAATTCCACAGGTCTTTTCTTTCTTCTCAATTCCCCTTTGAACACAAATACACGCACATACCCCAAACATATCAACAATACCCACAAATGAACTAACTGCCTATTAAAAATAAACAAACAAACAAAAAACAGCTGCTGTCAAGTCAATTCCAATTCATGTCAAACTCATATGTTTCGAATAGAACTGTGCTCCATGGGGTTTTTAACTGGTCTGATCTTTTGTAAGTAGATCCCTAGGTCTTTATTCCAAGACACCTCTGGATGGATTCAAACCTCTCACCTTTTGGTTAGTAGTGCAGTGCTCAATCGTTTGTGACACTCAGAGACTCCACTGACTATTAAAACAGGTTTAATGACATCATTTTACTCAAAAGTTCACCTAATCATTTTTTTCAATGTCAAAAGTCATTATCTTAAAAATTACATAAAATAATTGGAAAATAACACATTCATGAAAAATATATTTTTAAACTTTATTTAAGGCGCTCTGGTAGTGTAGTGCCCAAGGCATATGACTGCTAACACAAAGGCTGGAGGTTCAAACCCATCAGCTACTGCTCTCAGAAGGGAGACTGGGCAATCTACTTCTGTAGAGATACCACCTCAGAAACACAAGGAGGGGTTGCTATGAGTCAGATCAACTCAATGGCAGTGAGTTTGGATTTTATTTACTTAAAATATATATATACATATATGTATATAATGTGTATATGTAAATAATGTGTATATATGTATCTAATGTGTATATATATATACATATATATACACATTAGATACATATATACATTAATATAGCTTCCCCAATTTGAGAGAAAAATTGCTTTATCAGCCATAAATAAGATTGAATTAAAGAAGATATTTTGAGAAAAAATCGCTCTACTAATGAAATATGATTTTTTTCCTCAAATATCTTTATTTGAATAGCCCTTGAATGGTGTTGTAGTGCCTAAGGCATTTGACTGCTAACCAAAAGGCTAGCAGTTCAAATCAACCAGCCACTCCTCAGAAGGAAGATTGGCCAATCTATTTCCATAGAGATGTTGTTGTTGTTGTTATTTGCCATCAAGCCTGCCCGACTCATAGCGACCCCTCCTTGGGTTTCCGAGGCAATATCACTACGGAAGTAGGATTGTCCAACCTTCCTTCTGAGGAGTGGCTGGTGGGTTTGAACCGCCAGCCTTCTGGTTAGCAATCACAGTCAAGTGCCTTAGGCAATATGCTACCAGAGCTCCCTTCCATAGAGATAGCACCTCTGAAACCCAAGGAAGGGTTGCTTGGAGTCAAATCAACATGATAGCAGTGAATTTGGTTTTGAGGTTTTTTTTTTTTTTTTTTAATTATTAAATTTATAATCACAGCAAAGTGTTAGAAAGAAAAAAATGAACAATTTCAGAGTGAAAAGAAAATGCTAATAATTAGTTTTGAGTGCCTTTGAACTAAAAAAAAATTCTTAGACCTCTCATGTTTGTGAGTTACTAGTGAAACCTTTCCTCAGAGTATAAAGAAAAAAATCACAGAAAAGGAAAAAGCAAAGTTAAGTTTACAGGAATATATTAGTCATTTCCTTAGTCTTTCCTTTGTAAAACATGACTCAGAAATATTTCCTTTTGCAACTTTTATTTTTCTTTTCCAGAGTCAGCAAATTCAAGGTTTAACTTCAACATGTTTAATAGTGTAAAGTTTTACTGGATTACAATACACATTTCTTTCTCTCTTTCTCTTTCTTTAGTAGCATTATTTACTTTACAATTGAGTAATTTTTCAAGTACAATTTGTCCTAATTCAATTTATTCTGCTTAATGAACAGAATACTTTTTATTCATTTTGATACAACAGAGTCAATACACCTTCATAACATGAGACATGATGCATAAAAGGAAAAATCTATAATACACATGACCACAAAATGAAAGAAACTAGGTAAAAAGCCACCAAAATGAATTATACTGCCATTGCATTTTCACATGAGGAAGAAACCCATTAAATATGAGAGACACATTATCAATTTTTTTTAACCTATAGCACTTAGTGTTTCTTCAAATGGAGAGTGTATTTCCAAACTCCTAAGAGTTGTTTATTTAAACAATTATATGATTTATAGCTACAATGCTTATTTATACCACTTTGCCAACTGGAAATGACTTATTTCTCCTGCAAGATATAATGCTGACTGAAGACTGTGCATATTTTAGAATTTTCAATTACTGGAAAAAAATTAGAAGAAATTACAATCAGAATATAGCTTTTAATATAGTTTATTATTTTGTGCTTCAGTTCCAAGTATTTTTCACAGGTATTCAGAAAAAGTAGAATGGCATAGTTGTCATGATATAGACTGCTTACCACCAAAAACAGTTTATCTTTGAAAACAGATTTGTAATAATTAAACAATACTATCTTACATTGTTGGAAGTTTTATGTTTTAGGTACACTTTAACAAGCATCTGTTTTGTTTCAGATGTGATGCTAAAAATCAAATGCTATCTAATAACATCAAAGAAAGAAGTTGAAATAGTACATCATTCTTTTGTTTATATATGTACTTCAACAACAAACTCCAAATTTTAAGTTAAATAGTCATGATCAAATGTGTTAATATATGTTTGGCACTTTGAAATAAAAGTGTAAACATTGGAAATTTAAATATATTGCGATTCCAATGCTTTTGATGAGAATATTCACATACTTGAATCAGTATATATTTGTTACAGTACTGGAGTATAAATCAATTGTTCCCTTTGTTTGTCTGCTTTTTAGTTTGTTGTTAAAGATGCAGCATCCTTACTCACCAAATTTTTGTAGATCACCTTCCTTCTATTTATGAGTATGTTTCAATTAATGGAAAATCAGATATTATTCTTTCCCCACTCCTTCAATGTGAGGATTTTTCTTTGAATTGGTGAGATAATATTGTTTATATGAGTTTATGTTTGCAGTTTAATGATTTAATATTAAAGAATTTACAATGCATTTGCTATAGGAGCTTTATGAAATCCTAGCTTGTACATGTCCTTTGGATTCTTAATATTGCTGCTCTTCCAGATCACTTGGAATGATGTGTCATCTTCGTCCAGTGATTACAGAGCTTCTTTTTTCATTTTCTCCTGCCTTGTGTTTAATACACTTATCCTTGTGATGTAAGGAGCTCTGGTGGCATAGTGCCTAAGGTATTTGACTGCCAACCAGGGTTTTGGTTTCATAATGTAAGGTACTGTTTAAATCTACTATCTCACTCTCTTAGGCTATTTTGCAATGTGTGAAGAAATTGACCCTAGCCTGAGACTGTAGATTATCATTTACTATTGACAATTATAAAACCCTCATTTGCCAGAGTTCCAAACAGTTATTATTTAATGCAATCATTCATATCTGCATAAAACTTTTAGCATTATTAACTTTAGCATTAACTAGCACTTAAGCACCAATTAAAAAAAAATCTGTCAATACTGATATTGGATTACTTTTTTTAAATATAAAAGATTCAATGGCACACCCTAAAGTATATAAAAGTATAAGTGATGCAAAATCCAAATTTAGTCTTAATTAGGTGAGGAAGAATATGAGAAATACATTATACATGAAATGGCTTTTGAAGATTAGGTAACAATGTGATGATACGTCAGAGAAACAGAGTGGAGTCTATGTTGGTTAGATTTAATGAGATTTGTATATACATGTTTCCCACTTGACAGTGAGTGATTTTAGGAAGTCATTTAGGAAAAAAAATATATATATATTACTAGTGAATGATATTAATCAATTTAGATAGAATAATAAATGTGAATAATCCAATAAACAGTTTTCTCACATGCACTTTTAGCAGTATATTCAATGCGCTTGTTAAACATAAACATTTAGGAGACATTACTTCTGTCCTCACAGCAAGAAAAAAGTTGAACAAACTGAAAATCACAACTTCTCTCAGACCCATCAGAATTGAAGTCACAGGGAAACCAACACCCTGAAAACTGAGATCAAGAAAATACAGACAATCAAAGCTTACTGCGATTAGAAGACACGGCTGGAAGCAGCAGCTTGCAGGTCTGTTTGAGGAGTAATTGACTAATTTTTGGACAGTGTGATAGTTGGAGCTGTGTGTCAACTTGGCTGGACCCCAGTTCTGTGTGGTTGTTCCCATGATGGGATCAGATGACTGAGTTCTGAGTGGCCAGTCTGCCCAAGGGGAGTTTCCTTCGGGGTGTGGCCTGCTTGCAATGATATCCAAGGACAATCTGGAAGAACGGCATTCCTTAAAGAATTGGAACCCTGTTGTGTGAACTACAGACTTCCTTGAGTGAGCGGCCCACCGCTTGGCCTGGAGATCTCGGATTCATCTTTTACTGGAAACAACAACCAATATACTGCATGCCAACTTGAACCTCTCGGCTCCCCTGTGCTTGCGGAAGCCAAGGCATCCGCAAGCCCCATCTCCTCCAGAGACGGACTTTTCGGCTTGGACTTGTCGGCTGTGCTTGTGGAAGCCAAGGCGGCC
>NW_006922052.1:1307909-1309092 GCF_000298275.1 Orycteropus afer afer | reverse complement strand
TTTTTGCTGGTTTTTTGTGTTTCTCTAGAGAACCCAATCTAACACAGACAGTGAATGTGAATTATCTTGAGTGACAAAAACTGGTAAAGGCCTACCTGAAAAGAACCTCAAAAATCAGTGAGTTTTACCTTTAGGAAATATTAAGTGAAGAAAATACTGCACTAAGAAAAGATAAGCCACATGAGTCTCTCATTTCAAGTTGATCAGACTCATAGCAACCTCTCCTCGGGTTTCCGAGGGGGTATCTCTATGGAAGTAGATTTCCCAGTTTCCCTTCTGAGGAGTGGTTGGCAAGTTTGAACCTCCAGCCTTCTGGTTAGTTGTCAAATGCCTGAGGCACTGCGCCACCAGAGCTCCCTGGTGAAGATTAGAGAACAAGTTTTTCTGTTTCTGGCAGGGGAAAAAGAAAAGTAACTGTTTTCAAACATGCCCAGAGAGATGTGATCACCTTAACAAACACCTGCTCTCCAGAAAACTGTTTTATTAGGGCCTAAGCAATATGAGATTTATCAGCAAATGGTGGTGGAATAACCAGACATCACATCCTCATTGAAAAAGTGTCTAGAAACAGACTTTATCAATTTCACAAAAATTTTATAAAAATACATCATATACCTACATGTAAAATGCACTTCACACTTACAAGGATGGCTGTGATTAAAAACAATAGAAGTTGGCAAGGGTGTGGAAAAATGGAAACTTACTCCATTTGCTTTGGGATTGTAAAATGGTACAGCTTCTATAAAAAACAGTCATCAAAAAGTTAACACATAATTACCATTATTGTTGTTGCTAGGTGCCATCTAGTTGATTCTGGCCCTTATGACCCCATATATAACAGAACAAAATACTGCCCAGTCTTGCACCATCCTCACATTCATTGAGTCCATTGTTCCAACCACCATATGGTCTAGCAGTTCCACTCCTAGATTTAGATCCAAAATACATGAAACTATTCAAAGAGATAGTTGTGCACCACTGTTCATAGAAGTACTATTAACAATAAGTAAAATGTGGAAGCAACCGAAGAGTCCTTCAACAGATAAATGGATAAATAATATCTACTATACTATATATATATATAGGAGCTCTGGTAGCATAGTGGCTAAGTCACTTGCCTGCTAACCAGACGGCTGGCGGTTCAAACCCACCAGCCACTCCTCGGAAGGAAGGTTGGGCAATC
>NW_006922052.1:1245331-1307704 GCF_000298275.1 Orycteropus afer afer | reverse complement strand
ACCTTGAAAACATTAAATAAAATGTCAGGCAAAAAAAAAAAAAAAAGTATGATTTCATTTATGTGAAATATCTAGAATAGGAAAATTCATACAGACAAAATTTATTAGTGATTACCAGGTACTTGAGGAAGGACAAATACTGAGGCATTACTTAAGTGGTACTGAATTTCTTTTTGAGGTTATAAGAAACTTTTTAAAACAAATGGTGGTGATGGCTACACAATATGGTAAATGTAATTAATGACACATAATTCTACACTTATAAATAGTTAAAATGGCAAATTTTGTGTTTCATATATTTTACCACAACAAATTTTACAAACAGATAGTGTATCATTATTGCTTCACAATGATAACAAGTGTACCTTACTAATGCAAGGTATAAATAATAAGAGAAAGTTGTAGGGAAAAAAAGGGATATATAAGGAATCTCTGTATTTCTGCAAAATTTTTCTTTTAAACCCCAAATTTCTCTAAAAAGTTAGTCTACTAAAAGAAATACACATTTTCAAGATATTTTATTCAGCAAAGAGTCAGTATTGGAAAATATTGCACAAAGAAAGGATAAACCACCTTAATTTCTTGAGCAGGAAGATGGCATGGTTAAAGTTGTAGAACATATGGTCCACAAGGGCCATGATATTCCTGGTATTTAGTGCAGAAGGAAACAGTACAAACACAGGCTGTCATCTTTCCCTGTGACTCACAAATGAATTTTCTTAGTTCATTCTTTGACCAGGACAGAGACAAACCCATACCACACTTAGTCTGGGTTACTGGGAGTATGAGAACAGCATTTCTAGCTGTTGCAAAATTGCCTAAAAATAAACACCCTTGAAAAACTCTTTATGTGGCCATAAATTCCCTCAAAGTGAAGGCTATAGTTGCCTGCTTACATGCTCATGCTTCAGGACAAGATATTAAATCTCGGTCCTGTCTCAGATAGTATTGGAAAGTTTCATTAGACAAGAGCCTTCCCAGTGGAAGATGCTCCTGTGTCTTTTGCTTTCCCTCAATAATGATGGGAGAGGTAATGGAAAAAGTCTACTGTAATGTCTAGCTTTGGAATGGAAATGTCATCAGTTACATTCACTGAGGAAGGCGTGGTATGTTGGAAGCCACATCTGAATAGTCAAAATGGAAGCCTGAAGAGCAATCAGAGAATCAGTAAGGAGGTAGGTTCCATCTGTGGGGCAATGTAGCTTTTCTTGATGAAACAAGGGATAGAAAAAAATGAAAATAATAGTATCCCTACAGAAGACTTCTGCCAATGTTTCTGTGCAGAAGGAGATATATCCAAGTTGAGAGTTAGGACCCCAGTTTGAGCCATGAAAGAGTAAGACAAAGAGGGCTCCCAAGTCTGGGAGGATTTAGAATCCCACATAGCAACCCTCTGAGTTCCTAACAGTACTATGAAGAGGAGTGCACGACTTTCTAAAGTTTCCTTAAATCCCAAACGGGATAATAAAAAAATTCTGACTGTGAGCATGATCAATCAGATAAAGTGTTTAATCTTTCTCACATATACCCTAATCTTACTCTCTTAAAAAAAAGAAAAGAAAAAATTTAGGAGTAGGCCAAGGTCTCTGGCTCCCTACTGAGAAATGATGGATCTATATCCCTGCTAGGATGAAGGAAAAAAGGTGAAATCCAAATCTTCATGAAACTCTTAGAGTCTTGTACCCAAGTGACTATAATTCTAGGCCACTTCAATAGCACAGGCAAACTAATGGCACTGGTGAGGTTTGGGGCAAACACAGTCACCAATAGCAGGCAAGTGCACATTTGAGTAGGTGGAAGTCTTTGGCACAATTTGGTAGCCACTGGTTATGGTTTCTACCACTAAGTAGATTATAAGTATTGATATTTTGGCCTCTTGATGAACCTAATATCACCATAGCCTGAGGTATACAGCCACCCACAACAAAGAATTTAACTCATAACCGCATAGTGTATTTATTCACACCCACCACCTGAATACCTAAACCCCTTGGGTTATTCCACAAAAACATTGGAGCATTCCAGGCTGAAAAAAGAACATTATCCTAATGGCTCAAGACTTGCTACACAAAGGAGTGTTAAAATTTACCTTGTCACAGTTTAGCAGACCAATTTTGTCTGTAAAAAAGGCTTGAGTCTATTGATAACGGAATACCACAGACTGATTGCCAAGGTTTCTCTCTTGACCCCTGCAGTACTTTATATTGCCATTACCAGTGGTGGAGCAACCCACACGGAACTCTTACAAAGTTTTTGATCTAGCAAGCACTTTCTTTCCATCCCTTTGTGGAAGGAAGATCACTACCAAGTTGCATTCACATGGAATGGCCTGCAGCACACCTTTAATATACTTTTGAAGTGATATCTCAATTACCATTCAATATTTCACCAGTGTGTGTGAAAACTTGGAATAAGCCCAACTTCCCCCCACGCTCCTGCAACTACTTTGTCATCAATTATATTTATGGCATTCTTTTTGCAGGCCCAAGTAAATAACAAGTTAAACAGGGCATGCATAAGGCCATAGACATTATGACATACAAAGTTTGGACTATCAACTCAGATAAAGTCCAAGGACCTGCTTAACAAGTGAAGTTCCTGGAAACCACCTGGGCTGGGAGCCAGAGAACTATACCTTTAAAAGTCAAGCAAAAATTGTCCTTAGCGGTTCCCATTAATACTTTTTTTTTTAAAGGATCATCAGCTGGTGGACTGATGAGCTCTGGTAATTCAGTGGTTAAAGCATTTGGCTGCTACTCTGAAGACTGGCAGTGTGAACCCACCAGCCACTCCATGGGAGAAAGATGAGACAATTGTAAAAATTTCCAGCCTTGAAATACCCATGGGATAGTTCTACACTGTCCTATAGGGTCACTATGAGTTAGAATTGACTTGATGGCAGTGGGTTTTCTCAACTGGTAGACATATTTAGCTATTGGAAATGGATGTACCTCATCTAGGCATTCTTTTGGACCTTGTAGTTCAGGTTACTCACAAGGCATCCACAATTACATGGTTTCCTCAAAAAATAGCAGGCTCTATTTTTTGTGCAACATGCAACGGAATGAGCTTTGACATTGGGTCTTAGGGACCCTGTCGTCCCTATGGAACTAGAGGTCTCAGTGACTCATACCCATGTGGACTGGAGTCTGTGGCAACAAAAAAACCTTCCCAGGGATGCACCTGCTGCTTGAGTTTTGGACACACAAAGTAACCAAGGAGACCATTAGGTATACTCTCTTTGAGTGGAAGCTTTTATCCTGTTATTGGACCTTAATGAAAACAGAGAGTTTAATGCCCTACATGACTTCACAACCAGAACATCTCATCTTCATGTGGGTACTCTTTAGTTCTTTTAATAAAATAGCATCAGCAGAGCTCAATTATTAAATAAAAATGGTGCACCCAAGATCAACCTGACAGGGACCTTAGAGAGTCAGACAGCTCCATAAACAAATAGCAGCTTTTCCAGTGGGATGGAGAGGCCAGCATGGAGTGCTTCTGCCCTTCTAGTGCCTAAGTGGGATTTGTGGATTAAGAACATCACAGCTGATGCTAAGGCTTGGTTCACTGATGGACCTATAAAGCTCATTGATGAAGTCCATTGGGCCAGTGCAACCAAGCACTGAGTGAGACCATTTTGCTCAATGTGCTGAACTCCCTATGATAGTGATGGCTGTGCAAACCAATCCAGCAGCAATTTCCTGCTACATATTTACAGAGTCAGGGACTATTGCAAAAATGCTAGCCATATGGTCTGATGACTCACAAATTAATCATCGTGCTAATAAAATTTTCCCTGTGTTTAGACAAGAACCATGGCTTTGGCTTGTAAGCACACAAGGAGATCTATCCATCACCCGTTTTAATACCCAAGCCAAAAAAAAAAAAAAAAAAAAAAACAAATTCCCACAAACCAGGAATTAGATTCAAGTCAAAATCATACATGCACACAGATTTTGCCATAATTGCCTTTGAGTCCATTAAAAAATGGGTCTTGATATCCCACCTTAGTTGAAAGAATGAGCCAAATTGTGAGAACTACTCTCTCTGAAAAAAGCAGAAGTCATTGACACATCACAGTCATGTGATTCCTGTCAATGAGCCCATGTCATGCCATGTGGCAAGTTGGATCATATTAGCTGGGGCTTAGGCCCAGTACAAATGTGACAGATTGACCACATTGGGCCACTAGTCCCTAATTACGGATTTCAAGGGTGTGTTACCATTATAGATACATAATCTGGCTGTGGATGAACAATTCCTATGTATCATGTGGATGCCAGAATAACTGTTACAACCTTTGACAAAATACCTCTTCCAGGTATTTGGATATCCACTCATACTTCAATCAGATCAAAGTGTCTCATTTACAGCAGACACATGTCAAGAATAAGCATAGTCCTATGGCATAAGATGGACCTTCTATGCCTCTTCATACCTCAAACAAACAGGCAAATGGGGTCATAAAGCTTTACAAAGGATGGTTCAAATAACAACTATGCAAAGGCCACCAGAAATGGCACTTAGTGGATGGTTCTTTTGTCTATTAAACACTACATTCTAACAGCAACAACAACAACAAATCTGACATTACAATGAATATTGAAAAAAAAAAAAATACTGAGTTTAGAGGGGACAGAGGACCAGGTAGTCACCTAATTAGGCTGTATCTTTAGAATTCCAATACCATTATGCCAAACCAATTTTTTCTTTTTCCCACTGCAGTGAAGTCCCTGGGGACGATTTGTGGTTAGGGCCCCAGATGTACCATCGCAAGCATCCCCTAATTCTGACTTACAGTTAAAGCTATCTGTGGGTGTTTTTATTAGCATTTAAATCAAGTTGACAAGTCATATCTCTGTATCATTCCAGATAATCGGTACACATGGTGAACCATATTAACTTACTGGGTTTAAGCCAAACAAAGAAATCGGTTTGTAGAAGTACATGATAGACTCCACTGAATGTTGGAAAGATCTTTTAAAACCGAGGGCTACCTGTAGAAAGTATCCCAACATTGTAAGATCACTTCTCCCTTTCTATTGAGAGAATGAATGGCTTGAGGTTGTATGCGACAGAAGTTCCCTATAACTACATAACCAAGCAATGTGATTTGATTTTGAGGATGCTATTTTGAGTTTGAGTTTAGTGTCATTATGGACACAGACACTGTTGAAGTACATGATAAAGCTGTTAAATTATAACAATGGCTAATGCTTTATAGAAAATAATTGATTGACAGTCAGTCATCTCAGGAGGTAGCATGTGATCAAGAATTGATGATACAGAAGCAATAAGTCTAAATGTCACTGTAGGCAATGACCAAAACTAAGACTCTGGGAATTGATAGTATACCAATTGAGGTATTTCAAAAAACAGATGCAATGTTAGAAACACTCTCTCTACCATGAAATTTGGAAGATAGCTACCTGGCCAATTCACTGGAAAAGATCCATATTTATGCCTATTCCAAAGAAAGATGATCCCACAGAATAGGGAAATTATCAAATAATATAATTGTTACCACACACACAAGTAAAATTTTGCTGAGGATTACTAAGGAAAAAAAAAAAGAAGAATAACATGGCAAGAAATGAGACTTCCATAACACTTAATTGTGTTCATATGCAACCTGTATATAAACAAGAAGAAATAATTTAAATAGAACAAGAGGATACTGGATGGTTTAAAATCATGAAAGTTGTACATCACAGTTTTATCATCTTGCCATAATTATTCAATCTGTATGCCGAGCAAATAATCTGAGAAGCTGAATGATATGAAGAAGAATGCAGCATCAGGATTGGAGGAAGAATCATTAACCACCTGTGATACACTGACGGCACAACTTTTGCTTGCTGAAAGTGAGGATCATTTGAAGCATTTACTGATGAAGACTGAAGACTATAGTCTGTAGTATGGGTTACATCTCAATATAAACAAAACAAAAATCCTCACTACTGGAACTATAAGCAGCATCATGATAAATGGAGAAAATATTGAAGTTGTCAAAGACTTCACATTGCTTGGTTCTACAGTCAATGCCAATGCAAGCAGCAGTCAGGGCATCAGACAGTTTGGCAGCACTGGGCACGTCAACTGAAAAGGACTTCTTTCAAGTGCTGAAGAGCAAAGATGTCTCCTTGAGGACTAAAGAGCACCTGACAAAAGCCAGGATGTTTTCAATTGCCTCACATGCATGTGAGAGCTGGGCAATGAATAAGGCAGACCGAAGAAGAATTGATGCTTTTGAGATATGGTGCTGATGAAGAATGCTGAAAGTGCCACGGACTTCTAAAAGAACTAACAAATCTGTTCTGGGAGAGGTTCAGCCAGAATCCTCTTTGGAAGCAAGAATGGCCAGACTTCGGCTCACCTACTTTGGTCATGGTGTCATAAGGGACCATTCCCTGGAAAAGGATGTCATGCTTGGTAAGGTGGAGGGTCAATGAAAGAAGGGAAGGCCCTCAATGAGGTGGATTGGTACAGTGGCTGTGGTGATGGGCTTAGGTATAGCAAGGATCGCATAGCTGGCGCAGGACTGAGTGGTGTTTTGTTCTGCAGTGCCTAAGGTCACTATGAGTCAGAGACAACTCGATGACATCTAAAAACAACTGCCAAGGTAGTAAATAAATAATTGTTTTATAAATGAAATTCTGCATTTCTTAAATTATTTTAAGAAGATTAATCAGGAAGTTGCATAAAATTTTAATGGAATGAGAAACTAATGAAATAATAGAGTACAACTATGATATAATGGAATTATATAGCAGGATGCCAAAAATTTGAAAAGTAAGTAAGTAAATAAATAAAAAGTACAGAAACAGAACTAGATTTAATGAATCTCTGTCACTGTTTCCAAGCATTTCTGGCATATTTTAGACATTTGTATTTGACATTGAACTAGATATTGTATTGAAATGTCAATTGTTTACTTTTGATATTTTCTCCAAGACACAGTAGAAATAAAGGGTAAAGAGCCTTAAAGCAATCAAAATTTTATTTGCAGACTGTTGATATTTCATTGTTCCAATGACATGTTGAGATGTTAAGCTGAACACATGGCTCACTGTCACTTTATGTAAACCTATTAACCTTGGTCCTGCTATTTCTCCTATGTGGAAAAACCTTCATCTGCTCTTATTTCTACTAGATGAAGTTTTATCTATTCTTCAAAAACAAATTGGACAGATGGGAAGATGGTGTCTTACCTGTACCACATATATTAGTTCCCTCTAGCATCTTGTTATTGTTGTTATGTGCCATCGAGTCAGACCCGACTCATGGTGACCCCTCCTTGGGTTTCCGAGGCAGTATCACTATGTAAGTAGATTGCCCCATCTTCCTTCCAAGGAGTGGCTGGTGGGTTTGAACCACCAGCCTTCTGGTTAGCAGTCAAGTGCCTTAGGTACTGCGCTACTAGAGCTCCCTCTAGCATCTTAGTGCCTGAAAAACTAGGTGCAGCAGTTTTCAGTAGAGATTCTGGTGCCCTGAACAGTTCATTAAGTTATAGTATGCCAAACTCAGGTGAGTAGGATTAGAAAGGAGGGAGGGGCAGTATAATGACCCAAAAAGGGTAAAACCAGATATACCTGTCCTGCGGAGCACCAAACATCCAGTGAGAAGGGGCACTGAAAGGCTTGCTGGGGCAGTGGAGAGAACCAATAGAAAAAACATGTTAACCCACCACAATACTTTCTGACTCAAATCCTAAATCCCCTCCATGACAGAGACCTGAATCTACATTCTACACAGTGAATCCATCATCACAAAGAAAACTGCAGAGCAACCAGCACACCTGAATTAATAACCAATAAATAAATAAATAAATAAATAAAATACACCAGCTCTACATTTCCAAAAATATTAAATTATGAAACCAAGACAAAGCAGATCAATACATAACTAACTGTTAAAGACAACTCCAAAATGTCTAGCAAACAACAGGCAACCTCAAATCAAATTAAAAAAAAAAAAAAAAGATAAGGAAGTAGAAATAAAATCCCAAGTCTCATTAAACATGGAGGAAGAGGAGGCAATAGAATTATCCAAGAAGGAATTTAGAAGGTATGTGTATAGCACTCTACAAGACCTTAAGGAAACTCCAAACAGAATCAAGGAGAACAAAGACAGTACTCAGGAAAAAGGTTCAAGAACAAAATAAGAATATTAATACCCAATCAGAACTCATGCAAAAACAACATTTAGAAATGCAGAAGATGAATGCCAAAATTATAGAATTACACAACAAAGTGGAAGCACAAAATAATAGCTATAACTGGCCAAAGAACCCATTTCCCAACTAGAAGACAAATCCTTTGACACCAGCCTGTATAAAGAAAACTCAGAACAACGATTTAAGAGAAATGGAGAGAACCTAAGAGTTATATGGGGCAAAATGAAAAGAAACAACATATGCCTCCTTGGCATTCCAGAACAAGAAGAGGTGGGGGAAAAAAAAAAAAAAAAAAACACTGAGAAAATTGTGGAAGTAGATAGATTATATTGTTTAGTTCTTCTGCATCTTTGTAAATTTTCTTTCCAGTTGTTCTATCTTTCATTGAAAGTGGGGTATTAAAGTCTCCCACTGTGACTGTCGAGTCATCTATTTGTCTTTTCAACTCTTTTAAAGTCTGATTTATGTATTTTGGGACTCTTTCATTGTGTCCATAGATATTTATTATGGTTATATTTTCTTGTTCAATTGATCCTTAATCATTATATAACATCCTTCCTTGTCTTGTATGGTGGATTTTCTTAAAGTCAATTTGATCAGAAATTAATATTGCCACTCCTGCTCTTTTATGGTTGCCACTTGCTTGATATATCTTTTTCTAATTGTTCAGGTTACCTCATGCTGCTCTGACAAGAATATACTACAAATGGGGTGGCCATAGCAAACAGGAGTTTATTCTTAGAATTTGTAGGCTTTAAGTCCAAGATCACAGTGTGAGGGCCTAGGGACTGGATAAAAGCCCCTCAGTCTTGGGCTTCAGCTCTGCCTCCAGCCTCTGGCCCACTGAAGATAGAGGCATTTATTCACTCAAACAGCTGCTGGCTGGTGAGGCTGCCAAGCCCAAAGTTGACAAGTAACAAGGCACGGTCCCAATATTACCAAATCACATGGCAGGCCATTAATTCAAGTCCATTGTAAGTCCCAAGGTTGGCAGAGCATGGCAGGATGCTAAACAATGACACTGCACATGTAGGGTTCAAGGTGCCATAAGTTAGAGACCATTCCCCAAGGCTTCTCCTTATATACAGGAAGCAAACCACATTCCTAAGGCAGCTACACAGGTGCTCACAGTAGATTCCACCATGGAGTTGATTACCAGTCTCATCATGGGGAATACTATCCAACTGCCCAGCCATTCAACCAGGCGCAGCCAAGTTGGCACACAAACTGAACTACCACATCAGTCTTTGATTTTTAGTCTATTTTTGTCTTTGCCTCTAAGCTGTGTCTCTTGTAGACAGCTTATTGATGGGTTTTGTTTTCTTATCCAATCTGCAAGTCTCTATCTCTTGAGTGCTGCATTTAATCCATTAACATTCAGTGTAATTATTGACAAGTATGAATTGGTTTCTTTCAGTTTGTTATATGTTTTTTCATGGTGTCCCTGGTTTCTTTGTTCCATATTATTTTCTGTGCTGAGCTTATTATATTTATGAATTGTGTTATCATTTCCATTTTGTTATTGTTTTAGTATTTGCTGAGTATTTGTGCTGTCCTCTTTTTTATTGTGATGTGGAGGTTAATCACTTTACTTTACCCTGTGATTTACAATTTTCTCTCCAAGTTTGGAATAATCCATTCTATCTTGCAACTCTCTTGACTTCCTCACAATTTAGAAGTTCTATAACTACACAGTATTTTCTCTCTTTTTGATTTGTAGTTGCTCTCATTTGACAATTGATCTCTCTAGTTCCCTGTTTACAATCTTGTAAGCTTATTTTACTTTGGATATGTCCATAGCTGTCATTTCTGGTTTATGTCATCTTCTGTGTTAATGGTCAGTTGTTGCTTGCTATTTTTGGTTCTTTGTTCAAAGGATTCTGTTTAGTATCTCTTGTAAGATTGGTATGGTTTTAACAAATTCCCTTAGTTTCTGCTTATATGGAAATCTCCTAATTTCACCATCATATTGGAAGGACAATTTTGCTGGGTATATAATTCTTGGTTGAAAATTTTTCTCTTTCAGGGTTTTATATATACTATCCCATTGCCTTCTCACTTGCATAGTTTCTGCTGAGAAATCATAGCTTATTCTTATTGGTTGTCTCTGTAAGTAACATTTTGTTTTTCCCATGCTGCTTTCAGGATTCTTTCTTTGTCTTTGGTTTTGATGTGTTTGATGATGATATGGCTTGGTTATTTTCTTTTGGGATCTATTCTGTTTGGGGTTCATTGGACTTCCTGAATGGATATATTCTCATCTTTCATCATATCAGAGAATTTCTCTTCCAACAAATCTTGGACAATTTTCTCAGTGGTTTAATTTTCTCTTCCTATTCTGGAATTCCAGTGACATATATGTTATTTCTTTTGATTGTCTCCCACATGAACCTTAGGCTTTCTTCATTTCCCCACATCATTATTAATGGAGAAGCCTCAAAGTGTTCTCCTTATGAATGGGAATGAGACAGGGATGCCCACTATCACCACTCCTATTTAACATTTTATTGGAATTCCTGGCTAAGACAATATGACAAGACCAAGAAAAATAATGTATCCGAATTGGCAAAGAGGAAGTAAAACTATCTCTATTTGTGGATGATATGATCCTGTACATAGAAAACCCAAGAGACTCAAAAAAACAAAACAAAAACCCATTGGAACTAATAGAGAGGTTCAGCGAAGTGACAAGATACAAGGTCAACATACAAAAATCAGTTGGATTACTCTACATCAACAAAGAGACCTCTGAAAAAGAAATAAAGAAAACAATACCATTTACAATAGCTACTAAAAAGATAAAATATCTTGGAATAAATCTTACCAGAGACACAAAAGACTTATACAAAGAAAACTATAAAACACACTACAAGAAACAACAAAGGATCCACATAGTTAGGTAGACCGAATATTGTGAAAATGTCAATGCTACCTAAAGCAATCTACACATTCAATGCATTTCCCATCCAGATACCAAAAAAATTTTTAAGGGCATGGGCAAACCAATTACTAATTTCATATGGAAAGGAAAGAGTCCTTGGATAAGAAGAAACCCTGAAGAAGAAGAACAAAGTGAGAGGTCTTACACTCTCAGATCTTAAAACCTACTATATACCCTACAATATATAGTCAAAACAGAGTAGTACTGGTACAAAGATAAACAGATAGCCCAAAAGAACATAATAGAAAGCCCAGAAATAGACCCATCCATCTATGGACATATGATCTTTGACAAAGGTCCAAAACCCTTATCCCATTATATGGAGAAGAGATAGCCTCTTTAACAGAAGGTGCTTGCAAAACTGGATACCCACTTGCAGAAAAATGAAACAAGACCCATACTTAACCCCATACACAAAAACAAACTAAGTTGGATCAAAGACTTAAATGGAAAACCCAAAACTATAAAATTCATCAAAGATAAATAGGGGCAGATCTAGGAGCCCTAATTTACAGCATAAATAGACTATAAAACATAACCCAGAATGCACAGGATGTAAAAGAGAAGCTACATGACTAGGACCTTTTAAAAATTAAATTCTTATGCACATCAAAAGATATCATCAAAAGGGTAAAAAGAGAACCTGACTGGGAAAAAATGTTTGTCTATGACATATCTGACAAAGGACTTATCTCCAAAATCTATAGAAAATGTCAACACCTCAACACCAAAAAGACAAACAATCCAATTTAAAAATGGGCAAGAGACATGGACAGACACTTCATTAAAGACAATACACCAGTGGCCAACAAACACATGAGGAATTGCTCACGATCCTTAGTCATTAAAGAGATGCAAATCAAATCAACAATGATATATCATCTCAGTCCAGCAATAATAGTAAAGTTCAACAACATAGAAAATAAAAAATGCTGGCGATGAGGTTGTGGAGAGATTGGAACTCTTATACACTGCTGATGGGATTGTAAAATGGTGAAACCATTGTGGCAAATGGTATGGCATTTCCTTAAAGAACTGAAAATAGAAATACCATTTGACCCAGCAATTCTATTACTAGGAAAATATCCTAAAGAGGTGAGAGATAGCACATGAACAGACATACGCACATCTATGTTCATCGCAGCACAATTCACTATAACAAAGAGATGGAAACAACCTAAATGTGCATCAACAGATGAATGGATAACCAAATTATGATACATTCACACAATGAAATACTATACTACATTGAACAACAATGAAGGATATGTGAATCATCTCACAACATGGATGAGCCTGGAGGACATTATGCAGAGTAAAATACATCAATTGCAGAAGGAAAAATATTCTATGAGCTCATTACTGTAAAGAGATAATGAAAGGTTTGCTTAAGGAAGGTCACTCATTTTGTAGGTTACTGGGATGGGGAGGGAAGGGGAAGGAATAATTTCAAGCTAGTTGGGGGCCACACACTGTGATGGTTGAGGGGAGGGATGGTATGGAAAGAGTCTGTGACCACCATGATAACATTAGGGAAGGGAGGACACCAAATTGTGGACATAGGGTATAGACGACCGAGGCTAATACCAGTATATCCACAATACTGCATTACCATTAACACCAAACACCAGACTACAGATAAACACATAAACATTTGAGATCAGATGGGGGTCAGTGAACAGAATTATACTCTAGACCAAGGTTAGATTCAACTGAGACTAATCTTGCAACAATACCAGTGATACAAAATACCCCAAATCCTTACAGAAACAATAGAAGACAGACATAGAGCAATCCCTCACAGACAGCCAGACACTGTGGCAGAGAGATCTGATGGATCTACTGACTCAGGACCACAGTATTGGGGGACACCAGACTCAATTGGCACAACAAAACACATAGAAGTCTTGTTCTACAACCTACATTGGTGAATAGCAATGGGATCTTAAAAACTTTTGAGCAGCCATCTAAGATGCAGCTAATGGTCTCCTATCATTGGAAGCAAAGAAGAGTGTGAAAAACCAAGGGCATTTGGAAACAATTAGCCCTAGGACATGATGGACCTCGAGACCAGAAAAACTAGATGATGCCCAGCTACTAATGCTAACCACTGGGAAAAGGATCAAAACTGGAGGTCCTGGATAGAGTGGGAAGAAAAATGTGGAACAAAATCCAAAAACACAGTAATGACTAGAATTACTGGTTGAATGGACTCTGATGGGACCCCCAATACTATGGCCCTGGGATATACTTCAGGCCTGGAATAAAACTCACTCCCAGAGGCTGGCTTTCAGCCCAATAGTAAATAAGATGTACACTCAGACCAGTCAACCCAGGGTGAAACATCCACATACTCTATGGAGACACATCCCTTGGAGCAATTGACCACAGGGCACCAGACAGGCAACATTCATGGAGGAAATGCAGGACACACAGGAGTGTATAACTATGAGGGGGACAGGGGGTTGGTTACTGGGAAGGGACGGGAGGACAGTGGGTTAGGGTTGGGGATGGTAACTGGGAAGTGAAACCAAATGTACATGAAATATTGAATGTAAAACAAACTCTGCTCTGTAAACTTGCATCTAAAGCACAATTTAAAAAATGAATAAGTGTGAATCATTGGGGAAAAAATAATAAATTGGAGTGTTGCATCATCATTTTAACTGTGTATTTATCCATAGAAATAAAGTTGACCTACAATCTAATAAATACAGACTTTAATACAATTATCCCTCATTTTTTTCAAAGTTCACTTTACCCATTTAACTTTTATAGAAGACCTACATCAGCATCTGTTTTCACTAGAAAGAAATAGAAGAGGATATTCAGTTTTATTTGGCAAAAATTGAAGCTAGCATTATGCATTTGTTTTGCAGTGAGCTGTAATATAGACAGCTCACCGACACAGTGGCATCACAAATTTCCTTCCTCATGAACTATACTGTACATGAATAATTTCTACATTATACAGGCCATATACTTATAATATCACTTCTGCTTTTACTTTATGTTAGCATTATTTTAGTTTTGATGTGCTATTTGGTATGATTTGATAGATTATATTTTGGATCTAGGAATGCTTGAAAAATTTTCTCATATAAAATAGTGATAATTACTTCTTCACTTTCTATCATTTTGTCATAAGAAAGTTATAGGGATGCTCTACTTTTGGACAGTGGGAGGAACCTGTGCTTCTTTCTTTTACAATATTACATCATGATTTACAATCTAATAATTGTGCACATAGATGTCTTATACATTAGAGTTGAAATTGTCTTTTATCTTTCCATCTATTATAGTCTTTATCTTCAATATTTTGCATACAATAGTTTTCAGTTGACATATTCAATAAACAAAAATAGTGGATACATTAGGAAAGAAAACCATGGCACTCTAATAGCTCTTCAATTCTCTTCCATAACAAAAAGAACTGAAAAAAGAAACCTTAGTGTCATTGACTATTAATTTGATGCCAAAATGGGTTTAGAGTTTGTTTTTAATATTTATTTTATTTTACTTCTTTTAATTTTCAATTATTGTTTTCAATAATCTTATATGAACAAAAAAATTTGCATTAAGAAATTTTTTCTTATTACCTTAAGATAAACTTTGCCTAGGCCACATACACATGGCAATTGAAGAAGTATTTTTCAGAGCAAATGTACTATAATGTTCTGATATTCAATGACAATTTTGAATGGGGCTCTAAAGCAGTACTAGTTTTATGTAATTGGAAGCATATGTGGTAGTAATTACTAATTAGATAATTGGAAGCATATGGCAGCAATTACTGTCAATCAAATTATGCTGTATCCCAGTAGGTAAAGTAATACCTTCAGTGCAGAAATGTCTGCTATGTATATTCTCAATTCAATCAGAGGATTAACGAGAGAATTCTATGCTATAGTTTGAGTCACTACCAATGAACAATGCTTTAAAGCAATCTATAACTTTAATTGAGGTGGCTACAGTATGTGACAGCAGCTATGAACTGGCCTGTCCAATTTGCTGTGGCTCATTAAGACATTCTCTGCTCAAGAATTGTATAGACAGGTCACAACAAATCATATCAAGTGAATTGTTCAGTTAGGTAGGATACTATTGTACAGACATGGCCTGAGGCCAGGTTTATGTATCATAAGAAAAATGCCCATGATATAGTACATACATTGTATCCAGGTCTTAGCTGGATTGTCAGATGCATCATGTTCTCTGGCAGCAATAGCTCATTAAGATCTATATCTAGAGAATAATGGTGCTAGTACTTACAATATGTCATGCTTCTCTGGAAGCCCATAGATACACCACTATCAATCTGGTATGAAAAGTAAATCTAGTTTTATATTGGAAGCCAAAGCATTATACTTTCTGAGATACTTTAGCTACACAGACCATATGAATAGGTAGGTTTCATTGCTCTTCTTGATCAAATTCTCCCTTCAACAATACACTCTCAATATGCTTAGAAACATTCCAAGTCCAGCTTAAGAGATGATTCATTAAATCAATTATGTAGTGATCAAACCTCAGATCAAAGAATCCATAGTTGTTCTTCTCTTTTCTACATCTGCACATAGCCCTAGTCCTTCTGTCTCCATCATTGCCAAAGTTAGAACTTGCTTGTGTATTTATTCCTTTCTTTCATTTTTCAGTGTTTGTTTAATGATTACATCAAATTTTAACACCACACATAGCACACACTCACACAGAGATACACACACACTACACACTTTATCATAACATGAGATTATTACCTGAACTGGAAATCTAGAAATCAGAACTTCAACGGAATCTAATACATCATCTTCGTTGGTCTTAAGAGATAGTCTGTTCTCCCTTGACAAATTACATATATAATAGTGATAAAAACTATAGATCTAATATTGTAGAACATATAGTTATATTGATTAACATTATGTATGTCTTCATTGTATAAAAATACTTCACTTGGTAGATATTATATACATCAGAAAAAATGGCAATAAATAAATAGGATTTCAATTATCTTGATCTTTGAAACTACAAATCTGCTTAGGCTATTATTATCCTTCCCTTACATTTTAAACATATACATACTTAGTTTTAGGTTCAACAAATTCATTCCACAGATATTTGTTTAATATTTAATGTGTTCCATGCAGTATTGTAAGGCTTGTGTATACAAAGTGAACACAACATGCAAAAAACCCATTGCCTTCATGGGGCAATCTCGTGGGGGAAAACAGGCAATAAAGAAAATAGATAAATGAATGATAAATTATGGGATATTGTCATATGTGCTAAAGAGGAGACAGAGGCAGTGGATATGGGGATTGCTAAGGAAGTAGCGTGGAGAAAGCACTTTAGCAATGACTTGAAGGAGGTGAAGTAACAAGCCGTACATACTAGCTAGGAAAGCTTCCCAGATGGAAAGTTAAACAAATGAACAAACTCACTGTCAAAGAGTTGAGTCCAACTCAAAGAGACTCTATAGGACAGAGAACTGCTTCCTAGTGTTTCCAAGGCTGTAAATCTGTCCAAAAGCAGACTGCCTCATCTTTCTCCTAGGGAGTGGCTGATGAGTTCAAACTGCTAGCCTTTTGATTAGGAACCAAATGCTTTAACCACTGCACCATCAGAAGTAAAAAGTTAGGCAAGCGTAAAAGCCTTGGGACAAGGGTAAAAACCAAAACACAAAAAGCTACAAAAATGAAGAAAAACCTGTTGCCATTGAATCAATTCTGATCCATGGCTTATGTTAAAGAACAGAACTAGTCCATAGAGTTTT
Organism: Orycteropus afer afer; assembly: GCF_000298275.1. NCBI lineage: Eukaryota > Metazoa > Chordata > Mammalia > Tubulidentata > Orycteropodidae > Orycteropus > Orycteropus afer. The sequence continues at coordinate 1,290,814 of NW_006922052.1, read as the reverse complement.
CTTGGCTATCATCTTTAAGGAAGGAGCCCGTGTACTACGGTTATTCTCTAGGTTCACAATTGGAAAGGGCTGGTTTTCAAAGACACACTGAAGCTCTATAAGAGAAAGATCTGGTGATCTGTTCCTATAAAGATTATTGCCTAAAAACCCAAAGAGGGCACTTCTACTCTATCGCATGGGATCACTATGAGTCAAAAGCAACTCAATGACACCCATCAAAAAATAATCTTTAAGGGAGCAGATTACCAGGTTCTTCTTACGAGGAGCCTAGGGTAGGTTCAAACCACCACCAACTTTTAGGTTAGTAGTCAAGTGCAAAACATTTGAGGCAGGAGTATGCTTGGGCTATTTCAGATAAGTCAGAGGACTAACATGGCTGGAGAGGAAAGTGGAAGGCAGAGAAATAAAGAGTAAAGTTAAAGAGGTTATGGGAACAAGTTTCCATTTTATGTTTAAGACACTATAAAGACTTTGACTTTTACTATGAGTGAAATGGGAAGGCACTGGAGGCTTTTGAGAAGAATGAACATATATTACAATTCTTAAGAGGAATCATTGTGGTTAGCATGTTCACAGGAGACTGAAGGGGAATGGTTGGAGGAGAAGATTAGTTAGGACAATATTCCAAACATGAAGAAACCCAAAACGACATGAGCAAGTTGATTCCTACTCATAGCTACCCTTTTGGACAGAGTAGAACTGTCCCCACAGAGTTTCTAAGATTGTAAATCTTTAGAGAATCAGACTGCCTCATCGTTTTCCTGCAGAACTGCTTGCAGGTTCTAACCACCCACCTTTTGGTTAACAGCAGAATGTTTTAACCACTGAGCCATGAGAATTCCTCTGCAGATACTCAGGCAAAAGATAAATCATGAAAAGTAACTTCCAGGTTTGGAAGTGAATTCCAGGTTTATGTTGAAGTTAAAATTATCAGAATATGCTACTAGATTATATGAGCTGTGATAGAATGGAAAAGACAAAACAGTTTTGAAGTTTTTAACCTGTAAAAACTAAAAGCATATTTATCATGAACATGGTGGAGAAGATTACAGAGAAGCAAGTTTGGGTTGTTTAATGTTTTGTCTTGTTTGGCTCTTGTATATTCATGTGTTGGTTTCTTACTGGAGAATGGAATGCTAAATTTGGAAATATTAAATATAAATCCCTGGGTGGCACAAACAGTTAATGTACTTAGCTGCTAATGGAAAAGTTGGAGCTTTGAGTCACCCACAGGCACCTTGGAAGAAAGGCCTGCCATCCCCTCCTGAAAAGTTAGCCATTGAAAACACTATGGAGAACAGTTTTGTTCTGACACACATGGACCACCATGAGTCAGAGTCAACCTGATGATAACTATTTTTTGTTTTTCAATTTAAGCTATCATATAGAGTCCATGGAGAGATGTAACATAACCAACTAAATATTGTGGGAAAAAGGTTAACAGATCTTTTCCTACTTGTCAAGAGAATATTGCTTTTGTTTACCTGTCTATTTCTGTTTTCCTAGAAACCTGATAAGGATAATATGTTAATGATGTTACTAATGATAAAGTGATAATATACTGACAGACAGTAGGTGGAACTGAAAATGGAAACGGAAATTATAATATTTCAAAATAGACAGCCGCATGACCTACAAAACAGATAAATGTGCTAAACCAAAATGATGATGTTTATTACAAATTCCCTGTGCTCAAATTCTTTTAACATCAGCTTGTTCAGATCCATATGTCCCAAGAAAATACCCTGAACAAATTGAAGTAACAATGATGCTTCATAAACTCATATGTTTTAACAACCACCAACTATTCCAGCAATTCCTGTCTCCAAAAACTTACAAATCCAAGACCATATACCATGACTAACTCCAGTCCTCAAAATCTTGTAAATACCCCTTTCTTAACTCTCCCTTTCTGAGACACACTCTGGTGTGCTCTTTGTTACAGCAAACTCAATAACCCTATTTATTTATTTATTTATTTATTTTACTATAGGTTTATCAGTCGTGGCCTTTGGCAAATATACTTTAACACAAGGCAATGCTGCTTGTGGTAAAAGTAACATTAATTGGTCAGCTCCATCTGGACTGGGAAAACTGTTAGAGGAAGACAAAGGTTTTTCCCTTCCCTTGGTGGAGCATCAGGTAATTGGGCCTATCTTTGTGGAGACTCTGGAAACTATGTCTATGAAATCAAAACAAAAATATTTTTCCAGTGATATACGGTAGATCCAGTAACCTCTTGGTTTGAGTTTTGTTATCTTATACCTAAGTTGTGTGAACTGCTGCTGGGACTACTACTAGGAAGTTTTCAGATGAGGAACACCTGATGCTGTCCAATGACAAGCTATGGTTTCTGGTCTTTTTTCTTCCCTGTAGGCTTGTACCAAGTATAGCCAGTGGGAGATTTTCAAGTGAAAAAGTTTAGCTGAACTTTGGCATATCCTTTAATGGGCATTGTAGAGACTAGCCTGCTAGGAATTCATGGGGATGTTCTTTGTTGTAGTTAAAAATGTCATTGGCATCATTTTATAGGTGATATTGGAAGCCAGAAAGAGATGATATCTTAAAGAGTGAACCCAAGTTAAAAAAAAAAAAAAAAAAGAGTCCAAGGACTGAAGCCTGGGACAGTCTAATTTTCAAAAGTTAAGGAAATAAGCAGAACTAATAAAAGGTAGTTTAGAAGAAACTGCCAGGGGTGAGTTTCTGCATGCTGGAAGCCAAATGAAGCATAGATTAGAAGCAGACAGAAATCAAGGTCCCCCCCCACACACACACACACATGCTTCGAATAGATGAAGATAATGAATAATTGCCCAGTCTTCCTTCTGAGGACTGGATGGTGAGTTTGTACCTCCAGCCTTCTGGTTAGCAGTTAAATGCCTTAGGCCCTATGCCACTAGAGCTCCCAAATGAATATAGGATGTAGCAATTTCAAGATGAGTGTTCACTTAAAATGAGCTCATTCAGTGAACTAAAAGCCAAAATGAGCTGCTATCTAAGGTTCAATTCCAAATCATGGTGACCCATGTGTTTCAGAGGAGAACTGTGTTACATAGGTTTTCAGTCACTGATTTTTTGGAATAAGATCAACAGCCTTTCTTCCTAGGCACTGCTGGGTGGACTTGAACTGCCACCCTTTCAGTTAACTGCTAAGCATGTTAGTTATTTGCATCATTCAAGAACCTTCTTCAGTGGACTACACAATACCAAGCCCATTCCTGTCGAGTTGATTCCAACTCATAGTAACCCTTAAAGGACAGAATAGAGCTGCCCATAGGATTTCCAAGGTGGTGTAGTGCCTAAGGCATTTGACTGCTAACCAGAAGGCTAGCGGTTCAAAGCCACTCCTTAGAAGGAGTAGTGATATCACCTTGGAAATCCAAGGAGGGGTCACTATGAGTCAGATCAAACTTGATGGCAGTGAGTTTTTTGCTGAGTAATCTTTATGTAACCAGATGCCACATCACTCTTCCATGGGGCTTTTGGTGGGTTTGAACCAATGGCATTTCAGTTAATAGCCAAGCACTTAACCACTGTGCCACCAAGGTAAATACCTATTTGGAGAAGGTTCAAGTGAAAATATAAGGGGGTTATACAAATAAGAATTGTAGATAACAGCTTTTGAGGAGATTTGTTGTAAAGAAATAAAAATGGGCATATAGTTGGAGAATAAAGTTAGGCTAAGAGAACTTTTTTTGTTTATTTTTGTGCTTTTTCATTCCCTCCACTTTATAATGGCTTTAAAAAATGTAAAATAGATTATATGTATGCTAGATGGATGGCACTCTAGAGGGCAAACAATGCCGATGCATTAGAGAGAGAGGGGGAGATTTGAATGCTTGGAGTAGATGAGAAGGGGATAGGCATAGGTATAGCGGTTAGTCTAATAAATATGTATTTATCTATAGTTACATCTATTTCCTAGCACTTGCTTATCAGTTTGCCATACTGTGGTGGTTTGTGTGTTGTTGTCATATTGGAAGTTATGCCTTAGGTATTTCAAATACTAGCAGGATCATCCATGGGGGATACATGTTTCAGTGGAGCTCTCAAGCTAAGACAGAGTAGGAAGAAGGACCTGGCAATTTACTTCTTAAAAAAAAAAAACAATGCCTAGTGAAAACCTTATGAATAACAACAGAGAATTGTCAGATATAGTGGCAGAAAATGATCCCCTCAGGATGGAAGACACCAAGAATAGGAATGGTGAAGACTTGCCTCCTCAAAGTGGAGTTGACCTTAACAACACAGATGGGGCAACATTTTTTTGACATTGATATGCTGATGTGTCATGCTTCAAAATGAAAAGAAATACCTGCAAATACCCAATGGTGATTGGAATGTGGAATGTATGAATTATTAACCTAGGAAAACTGGAAGTTCTGAATGAAATGGAGCTCTGGAAGATAGGTATCCTCGGCAATAGTAAGCTGAAATGAACTAGTATTGGCTATTTTGAATCACACAATCATAGATTCTACTATGCCAACAACAAATTGAAGAGTCAAAGAACATTTGTTAAAGTACACTATTATTTACAGAATAGATGGGGCAGTCTACTTCCGTAGTGATACTTCCTTGGAAACCCAAGGAGGGGTCGCTATGAGTTGGGTCTGACTCAACGGCACACAACAACAACAACATACATATTGATACAAGAGAGATCAATTAATTTGACTGTTATTCAAATCTGCACACCAAACATTGTCAAAGATGAAGAAATTTATGACTTTTACAAACTTCTGCAGTCTAAAATTCATCAAGAATTCTATTAAGACCCTACTTATAGCCCCCCACCTTGCGTTTCCTAGGTGTATCACTATGGAAGTAGATTGCACAACCTTCCTTCCAAGGAGTGGCTGGTGGGTTTGAACAACCAGCATTCTGGTTAGCAGTCAATTGCCCTAGGCACTATACTACTATGTGAAAATTATTAGTGTTTGGAATTTAAAAGCTGAAAACAAGAAGGATCAGTAACTAGAAAAATAAGTCTTTGTCATAGAAGTGGTACTGGAGATCCCATGCCAGAATTCTGCAAGACCAATGACCTACTCACTGGAATACTATTTTTAATATCAGAAATGTTGACTGTACACATGGACCTCACCAGAGGTCTCTCTTTTCTAATTATCTATATATTTGTGTGAAATCAGATTTTCTTCCTATACATCAACCAGAACAAAACATCGCGATAGACTCAAAGCAAAAGCAGACATGAGAATCTAGCCATCTTAAGCCAGAAATGAAAAAGATTTTTAAAAATGTAAACCAATGTCACTCTTCTCAATATTTTTCTTTTTGAAAATATTTTTAAAAGCAAAAAATCCATGTTAATATGCAATGGATTTATTGTTAGTTTTAAATTATTTAATAAATAATTGAGGAAAAAAAATAAAAAAAAAGAAATGGAAGGAATACATGTTGTCCCTTTGCCAAAAAGAATCCATAGATATTCTACCATTTCAGGAGGTAACATATAATCAGCAGCTGACAGTATTGAAGGAGGAAGTCCAATTTGCACTGAAGGCACTGGTAAAAAGCAAAGCCCCAGGAATTGACAGAATGTCAATGGAGATGCTTCAACAAACAGATGCAATGGTGGAAACACTCATTCTTGTGTGCCAAGTAATTTGGAAGATAGCTACCTAGCCAACTGACTGGTTGTTGTTGTTGTTGTTATGTGCCGTCGAGTCGGCCCCGACTCATAGTGATCCCTCCTTGGGTTTCCGAGCCACTATCACTATGGAAGTAGGATTGTCCAACCTTCCTTCCACTCCTCGGAAGGAAGGATATTTGTTTCCATTCAGAAGAATGGTAATCTAACAGAATGCAAAAATTGTCAAATTATATGATTAATATCACACTCAACTAAAATCTTACTGAAGATAGTCTAAAAAATGTTGTAGGAGAACTTTTAATGGGAACTGCCAGAAATTAAAGCTGGATTCATTACAGGGCACAGAATAAAGGATATCATTCCTGATGTCAGACAGATTTTGGCTGAAAGCAAAAAGTACCAGAAAAATCTTTACCTGTGTTTTATTGTCCATGCAAAGGCATTTAACTGTGTGTATCATGACAAATTTTGGATAACATTGTAAAAATGGGATTTCCAAAACACTTAATGGTGCTCAGGCAAAACCTGTACATAGACAAATAGGAAGTTGTTCAAAAATAATAAAGGGATACTGTTGCTGTTGTTATGTGCCATCAAATCAGACCCGACTTATAGCCCCCCACCTTGCGTTTCCTAGGTGTATCACTATGGAAGTAGATTGCACAACCTTCCTTCCAAGGAGTGGCTGGTGGGTTTGAACAACCAGCATTCTGGTTAGCAGTCAATTGCCCTAGGCACTATACTACTATGTGGTTTAAAATCAGGACAGTTATGCATTAGAATTATATCCGTTGATCATACTTAATCAACTGTATGTTGAGTAAATAATCCTAGAAACTGGACTATATGAAGAAGAATGCAGCATCAGAATTGGAGGAAGACTCATTAGCAATCTGTGATATGCAGATGATACAACCTTGCTAGTTGAAAGCAAGGAGGACTTCAAACACTGATAAAGATCAAAGACCACGGCCCTCAGTCTGGATTCTACTTCAATATGAAGGAAAAAAAAAAAAAAAAAAACTTCACAAATGGATCAATAAGTAATGTCCCAAAAAACAAAAGTCATCAAGGATTTCATTCTATTTGGATCCAAGTCCATGCAGATAGAAGCAGCAGTCAAGAAGTTAAATGATGCATTGCATTTGGTAGAACTGCTGCAAGATCTCTTCAAAGTGTTAAAAGCCAAAGATGTTACTTTGAGGATTAAGATGCAGCTGACATAAACCATGGTATTCTCAATTGGCTCACACACAAAAGCTGGACAATGAGTAGGGAAGACTGAAGAAGAATTGATACAAAGCAATTATGGTGTTGGTAAAGAATATTGAACATACCATGGACTACTCAAAGAATGAACAAATCTATCTTAGAAGAAGTACAGTGAAAACATTCCTTAGAAGCGAGGATGGTGAGAGTTCATCACACATAATTTGGACATGTTAGCAGGAAGGTCCAGTTCCTGGAAAAGAACATTATACTTGGTAAAGCTGAGGAAGACCCACAATGAGATGGGTTGACATTGGCTGAAATAGCAATGACTATGAGGATGGAACTGAACTAGGCCGTGTTTTGTACTGTTCCGCAAGCGGTTGCTGTGAGTCTGAACTGACTCCAGGAAACCTAACAGTGACAACGTGTCTGCTTAAAAATATTTGAAGGAAAGCTTTTATTGTTCTCTTATTTCAACTTCAACACAATTATTTTCTGTTATTTGTTCATTTAACAAATATTTATTCAGTACCCTCCACACATCAGCACTAATTTAACTACTGGGATTCAACAGTGAACAAACAAATTAAAAACAGTCCTGCCTACATAGAGTTTATCTTTTAATCAATATTTTGCCATTGCAATGACAAATCAAAGGGTAAGAAAACCTGCTACTATTTTCATCCAATATATTAAAACAAAACAAAACACTTTGTTGGAGCCTTAGTTGTCTTTGTTAAAATTTCAGTCTATCTATTTTCTCGAAAGAGAAGCATGAAGGAAACAGGTTGGGTAATATTTCTTTTAAGAGAACTCCTTATTCAGCTGACAGAAGTGATTGTGTCTGGTAAACACTGTTTGCAAAGAACTGATGAGATCGTGTCAGCAGAGGTTTGAGAAAAACAGAAAACACTTCCAGATTCAGTCAGTAAGTTCTTTCCTAAGAAGGGCCAGGCAAAATCAATATCAAACCTCCATTGGTTTCTTCTCACGTCCTATGGAAAAATAACTAACTGGGTAAATACTATTCTCAGTTACATCTTTTCAACATCAGAATCCACTGTTACTACTAGATAAGGCTTCTAACAAATATTTGGATAAAAGCAATTTCAACATTTGCTGCATTAATTTTTGTCAAAGAAGTTTATTTAGAACTACCACCTCGGAAACTCAAGGAGGGGTCGCTATGAGTCGGGTTTGACTCAACAGCACATAACAACAACAACAACAATTTTTATCAGGGAACTCTGATAGCATAGTGCCTAGGATACTTGACTGCTAACCAGAAGACTAGTGGTTCAAACCCCCCAGCCACTCCTAGGAAGGAAGGTTGGGCAATCTACTTCCGTAGTGATACTGCCTCCTCGTAAACCCAAGGAGGGGTCGCTATGAGTCTGGTCAACTGGACAGCACATAACAACAACTACAACAGTTTTTATCATGAAACTTTGACACCTCTTGTCCATTTCTTAATCTTTCTGTAACTTAATTTCCTTGCTTGTGATTCTGTAGTGTGCATAGTTGGACTATTTTAGCAAACTGCTTTTATCAATGTATTTCCCAAATTCTAACTTTGACGGCAAATCCTAGACTGTTGTTTCAAAAATGTTATCCACATGTTGCATCAGAATCTACCTGACAATTGCTATGAAGGAAAAAAATAATAATAGAGTTTCTGAGAGTTAGTGTATAAGAATATGTGGGAATATGACGTGAAAGAATAGGCACACATGAAAAGGCCTTAGACTTGGGAACAAATTGTGTAATTTTTCAACAAATACCACATTTTAGAAAATACTATATTTTATAGCTTTCATTGAAGAGCTATTGGATCAGAATTTCTTGGATGTAAGGAATTTGGGAATCTTCATTTTAAACCAACATTGAAATAATTTATAAGCATATTAGTGTTTAAAAAATTGGGACTTTTTATATAAAATTGGCCCACAGTTTAAGGAATGCTGTTGCCCAAGAGATAATAATTGAGAATGGTTTACATGAGCATTTGACTGCTAACCAGAAAGCTGGCGGTTCAAACCCACCAGCCACTCCTTGGAAGGAAGACTGGGTCACCTACTTTGATAGAGATACTGTCTCAGAAACCCAAGGAGGGATTGATATGAGTTTTAGCAGCTCTGGTTGTTGTAATTTTTATTGTTAGGTTCTGTTGAGTAGTCTTCCACTCATAGTGACCCTATGCCTAGCAGAAAAAAAACACCCCATGGTCCTGCACCAGCTCTGTGATCCCTGTTATACTTGAGCCCATTGCTACAGCCACCATATCAATCCATCTCATTGAGGGCTTTCCTCTCTTTCGTCGACCCTCCATCTTACCAAGCATGACATCTTTCTCCAGAGAATGGTCCCTTCTGACAACATGACAAAAGTAGGTGAGGCAATGTCTGGCCATTTTTGCTTCCAAGGAGCTTTCTGGCTGCACTTCCTCCAGGACAGATTTGTTAGTTTTTTTTAAGCAGTCCAGGTACTTTGAGCATTTTTTGTCAGCACCACAACTCAAAAGCATCAATTCTTTTTTGATCTTCTTTATTCGTTGTCAGGTTCTCACATGCATATGAGATGATTTAACATTTTATGGCTTGTGTCAGGCACACCTGAGTCCTCAAGGAGACATCTTTGCTCCTCAACACTTGAAAGAGATCTTTTGCAGACAACTTTCCCAGTGCTGTATGTCACCTGATGTCCTTACTGCTAATACCATTAGCATTAATTGTAGAACAAGCAGTGCGAAGTCTTTGACAACTCTGGTGGCTTGGTGGATAAGGCATATATATAATGCTGCTAACCAGAAGGTCAGCAATTCAAACCACCAGCTGCTCTACAGAAGGAAGATGGGGTGATCTACTTCTATAAAGATTTACAACCTCAGAAACCCAATGGGGTCACTAGGAGTCAGATTTGACTCGATGGTAGGAATTTCTTTTGGGAGCTCTGGTGTTGTTGTTGTTGTTATGTGCCGTCAAGTCAGACCCGACTCATAGTGACCCCTCCTTGGGTTTCTGAGGCAGTATCATTACGGAAGTAGGTGGCCCCATCTTCCTCTTGAGGACTGGCTAGTGGGTTTGAACCACCAGCCTTCTGGTTAGCAGTCAAGTGCCTTAGGCATTACACTACCAGAGCTCCTTCCGGTGGTGTAGTGCCTAAGGAATTTGACTGCTAATCCCAGAAGGCTGGCAATTCAAACTCACTAGCCACTCCTTGGAAGGAAGATGGGGAAATCTACTTCTGTAGAGATATTGCCTCGGAAACTCAAGGGGTTGCTATGAGTCTAACAGACTTGACAATAGTAAGTTTTTTTTTTTTTTTTGACAATGGTTAAGCACATGGCTGTTAATGAAAAGACTGTCAGTTCAAACCTATGCAATGGAGAAAGCCCTATGGGGAAGTTGTACTCTGTCATATAGAGTCAATATGAGTTTAAAAGGATTTGACAGTTCTTAACAACAACAGAATCATTTTGGTTGCCACAACTGGGAACATACGATATCCACATAACAATGCATAGGATACAAAAAATGTGTAGACAAACTTGGAACATCATAGAGGTTTAGAAATCATACTTCAAAGGAATTGGCAAACTTTTGATAATTTCGATATGCTTCTTTGTCTATTAAACTCAAAACTTGTGTGTTGTTGTGGTTCTTCTTATATGCTGTCAAGTCAGACCCGACTCATAGAGACCCCTCCTTGGGATTCCAAGGCAGTATCTATGGAAGTAGATTGCCCAACCTTCCTTCCGAGGAGTGGCTGGTGGGTTTGAACCACCAGCCTTCTGGTTAGCAGTTAAGTGCCTTAGGCATTACACTACAGGATGATTCTATTTTTAACTCTGGAAATTATGCAGGGAAAGAGTTACATACTCCTAATGTCTTGTTTTTCCCCATCACATGTAGTACAGACAGTTGAAGTTCACATGCAGATAGAGAGGGAAAAAAAAAAAAAGTGAAACACTATTCTAAAGGATGTAGTATAATATAATCTGAATGCCAACATGGCAAATGCACAAGGCATAAACTTTAAACATTTGTGTTTATATTTCTGGTATTGAACACATGATTAATAATAGGATCTTACTGTTTTGTGAGTCATAAACTAAACTTTTAATTAAAAATAAAAACTAGAATGAAAAGCAATAAATGATGCTGAAAAAATTTCCTCTTGGCCAATTAAAACAAGGATGTTTTGTCAATTTGTGTAAAATTTTATACTTTATATGACAATGATTTAGAAAGTTTATGATAGACCTCAGTAGCATCTGGGATTTTCTAGTTAAGTATAGTGACAACAACATAGGGGAAAGTATAGTAAAAAAGAACAGTGCTTTACGTCATCGTAATGTACTAGCAGAGTCTTAGAAATCAATAATACATTGACATTCCAGAAAGAATACTCAAGAGAGCAATTCCAGAGCTACAAGAAACTTGTCCCTGTAGTAAAGGAATTTTATTCTATAAAAATATAGTAAAATTTTTAAAAAATGCTAGAAATTGAATAAACATAAAGAGGCTTCAAGTGCTTATTTTAATTATGAAACTCTGCATTAGGAATTAGACATCTCTTATACTGAGTAATAACAGAATTTCTAATTTAACAATAAATAGTAAAAACAAACAAACAAAAACTTGATGTCTCATATAAGGTTATTCTTCCTCAAATATATAATTTTATGTTTGTAATAAAAAAGAATACCTTGAAGAATAGTTTTCACAAATATATGTACAAAATGATAATCCAAGAAAAAGAAAATTATGGAATAATGAAAATTACTTCTAATTTGAATCCCAAGTGTATCTCCTACAAATTTTAATTTACTCATTAGTGTGACAATTATTGGTTGAATGTCTATCATATACCAGGTTTCATATATCTGTTGGTGATAGAACTGTCAGTTCAAACCTATGCAATGGAGAAAGCCCTATGGGGAAGTTGTACTCTGTCATATAGAGTCAATATGAGTTTAAAAGGATTTGGAATTTAAGTTTCATGAGGGAGAAAAAAAGTTTAAAATAAGTGAAAAATAAACATTTTGTCAGGAAGAAACATAAAATATGTGAAAGCTTATAAGATTAGTTATTGGTGTCTCTCAGGAGGTATTTGATACTATGCATTGTCTTCCTTATATTTGTACAATGAAAATTTTACCTACTGAAAAAGATTTCAAAATATCACATAATATTCTATCATGTTAAACTTGAACATGAATAACAGTGTCATAAAACTAAACCAAACCAAACCAAACTCGGTGACATAGAGTCGTTTCTGACTCTTAGTGACTCCCATTGGATTTCTGATGCTGTAAATCTTTATGGAAGTAGATGGGCCGGTCTCCCCTCTGCAGAGTAGCTGGTGCATTTTAATCACTGACCTTCTGATTAGCAGTCAAATGCCTTATCCATTATGCCACCAGAGATCCAAATATATACATACATACTTTTATTTTTCAAATAATTATATTTTTTCCAATTTTCATTGGTAAAAAAATGCTTAATATTTTTTAATTCACATATTTTTTGTTTACTATTAGGGATGGTTGTCACCCATGATGGACAGGTTTCAGCAGAGCTTCCAGACTAAAACAGACTAGGATAAAGGAAGAGGCCATATACTTCTCAAAGAATCGGCCAATGAAAACCTTATGAATAGCAGAGAAACATTGTCTTATATGTTATGAATGGCCCTGGGACCTTGTCTGATATAGTGCCAGAAGATGAGCCCTTCAGGTAGGAAGCCATTCAAAATATGACTGGAGAAGTGCTGCCTTCTCAGAGTAGAGCTGACCTTAATGATGTAGATGGAGTAAAGATTTTGGGACCTCCATTTGCTGATGTGCCACAACTCAAAGTAGGAAGAAACAGTTGCAAATATCCATTAATAATCAGAACATGGAATGTACGAAGTATGAATCTAGGAAAATTGGAAATTATAAAAAATGAAATGGAGCACATAAAGATAGATATCCTACACAGTAGTGAGCTGAAATGGACTGGTTTTGGCCATTTTGAATCAGACAATCATATAATCTACTATGCTGAGAATGACAAATCAAAGAGGAATTGTATGGCATTCATTGTCTCAAATAATGTTTCAAGATCTATCCTGAAGTACAATCCTGTCAGTGATAGAGCAATATCCATATACCTACAAGGAAGACCAGTTAATACTACTTACTATTCTTCAAATTTGCACACCAATCACCAAAGCCAAAGATAAGGAAATTGAAGATTTTTACTAACTTCTGCAATCTGAAATTGACAAAACATGAAATCAAGTTGTGTTGATTATCACTGGCTGATCGACTACATCTGCAGATAGAGGTGATGATAAACCTCAACATCTTCAGTCAAAACAAGGCCAGGAGATGACTATGGAATAGACCATCAGTTGCTCATATGAAAGTTCTAGTTGAAGCTGAAGACAATTAAAACAAGTCCATGGTAATCAAAATATGACCTTGATTATATCCCTCCTGAATTTAGAGATCATCTAAAGAATAGATTTGATGCACTGATCACCAATGACAAAGAAACAGAGGAACTGTGGGATGGCATCTAGAACATCATCCATGGAGAATACAAAAGATCATTAAAAGACAGGAAAGGAACAACAAACCAATTTGGATGTCAGAAGAGATTCTGAAACTTGTCCTTGAATGGAGAGTAGTAGTAGTAGTAGTAGTAGTAGTAGTAGTAGGTTTACATTTAGGCATGCAATTGTACTTCATGTAAATTAGCAATATTTTTGATCATTTTAAAATTATAATATGCAATTATAATAATAAAATATTGATCATTGGCTATACTACAACTATTTCTCATAACTTGATCATTTTGATTCTATGGATGTTTTGTCATTATCAGGTGCTGTCGAATCAGCTTTGACTCATCATGACACCGTGGGCAAAAGATTGAAACACTATCCAATTCTGTGCCAGCCTCACAATCCTTGCCACACCTGAGCCCATCATTGCAGCCACTGTGTCAATCCATCTTTTTGAGGGCCTTCCCCTTTTTTGTTGACCCTTCATTTTCCCAAGTATGATAGCCTTCTCCAAGGAATGGTCCCTACTGACAACATGACCAAAGTATGTGGTCATTTTCACTTCCAAAGAGCATTTCAGATGCACTTCTTCCAGGATCAATTTGTTCATTCTTTGGCAGTCCACAGTACTTTTCACATTCTTTGCCAATACCACAACTCAAAAGCATGAACTCTTCTTTGGTCTTCCTTGTTTGTTGTCCAGCTTTCACATACATATGACATGATTGAAAACACCATGGCTTGGCTCAAGTGCACCTTAGTCCTCAAGGAGGCAGTCTTGTTTTTCGGCACTTTAAAGAGGTCTTTTATAGCAGATTTGCCCAGTTTAATACATTGTCTGATATTTTGACTGCTGCTTCCATTGATCTTCATTGCATAACAAAGTAATATGAAATCTTTAACAACATCAATCTTTTATTGATTTATCATGATGCTGCTCTTTGGTCCACTTGTGAGGATTTTTGTATTCTTTGTGTTGAGGTGTAATCCATACTGCAGACTGTAGTCTTTAATCTTCAGCAATAAGTACTTCAAGTCATTCTCACTTTCAGCAGGCAAAGTTTTGTCACCTGTGTATAGAAGGTTGTTAATGAGTCTTCCTCCAATCCTGATGCCACAGTCTTCTTCATATAGTCCAGCTTCTCAGATTATTTGTTTAGCATACAGTTTGAATAAGTATAATGAAAGGATACAACCCTGACTCTCTCCCGTCCTGATTTTAAACCATGCAGTATCCTCTTGTTCTGTTTGAATAACAATCTCTTGGTCTATGTACAGGTTCGTGATGAGTGCAAACAAGTGTTCTGGAATTCCTGTTCTTCTCAGTGTTATCCATAATTTGTTATGATCCACAGGGTTGGATGATTTTGTATAGTCAATAAAACACAAGTGAACATCTTTCCTGCATTCTTTGCTTTCAGCCAAGATCCAACTGACATCAGCAATGATATCCCTTGTTCCACATCCTCTTCTGAGGCCACCTTGCATTTCTGGAAGTTCTCTGTCAATATACTGATGCAGTCATTCTTGAATTATCTTCAGTAAGATTTTATTCATATGTGATATGATGTTGTTTGATAGTTTTCACATTCTGTGGGATCCCCTTTCTTTCGAATGGGTACAAATATGGATCTCTTCCTGTCACTTACCCAGAAGGCTGGCATTTCAAATCTACCAGCTACTCCTCAGAACGAAGATTGGGATATCTACTTCCATAGTGATAATGCCTTGGAAATCCAAGGAGGGGTCTCTGTGAGTCCAATTGACTTGAAGACAGTAACTTTTTTTTTTTTTTTCTTTCCCAGTCAGTTGGCCAAGTAGCTGTCTTCCAAATCCTTGGCATATTCAAGTGAGTGCTTCCAACATGGGATCTGTTTATTCAAATATCTCAATGGGTGTTCTGTGAATTCTTGGAGCCAGTTCTTTGCCAGTTTCTTCAGTGCAGCTTTGACTTCTTCCTTCAATATCATTGGTTCTTGATCATATTCCACCTCCCAAAATAGATAAGCATCAACCAATTCTTTTTGGTACAGTGACTCTGTGTTTCCCTTCCATCTTCTTTTTATGTTTTTTCCTGCATCTTTCAATATTTTTCCCATAGAATCTTTCAATATTGCAACTCAAGGCCAAAATTTTTTCTTAAATTCTTTCAGCCTGAGGAATGCTGCGTGCATTCTTCTTTTTTGGTTTTCTGACTCCAAGTCTTTGCATATTTTATTATAATATTTGACTTCGTGTTTTAGAGCTGCTCGTTGAAATCTGTTCAGCTCTTTTATCTTGTCATTTCTTCCATTTTCTTTAGCTACTCTCCATTCAAGGAAAAGTTTCAGAATCTCTTCTGACATCCAAATTGGTCTGTTCTTTCTTTCCTGACTTTTAATGATCTTTTGTTTTCTCCATGGATGATGTTCTAGATGCCATCCCACAATTCCTCTGGTTCTTGGTCATTGGTGATCACAGCATCAAATCTATTCTTTAGATGGTCTCTAAATTCAGGAGGGATATAATCAAGGTCATATTTTGATTCCCATGGGCTTTAATTGTCTTCAGCTTCAACTAGAACTTCCATATGAGCAATTGATGGTCTATTCCATAGTCAGCTCCTGGCCTTGTTTTGGCTGAAGATATTGAGGTTTTCCATCACCTCTTTCCACAGATGTAGTCGATCAGACTCCTGTGTACTCCATCTAGTGAAGTTCATGTGTATACCTGCCATTTATGTTGTTGAAAAATTGTATTTACAATGAATAAGTCATTGGACTTAAAAAATTCTATCATGTGATCTCCTATACAATTTTTATCACCAAGGATGTATTTTCCAACTACTGGTGATCCTTCTTTGTTTCCAACTTTTACATTCTAATCACCAGTGATAATCAACACAACTTGATTTCACGTTTTGTCAATTTTGGATTGCAGAAGTTGGTAAAAATCTTCAATTACCTCATCTTTGGCTTTGGTGATTGGTGTGCAAATTTGAAGAATAGTAAGTAGTATTAATTGGTCTTCCTTGTAGGTATATGGATATTGCTTTATCACTGACAGGATCTTACTTCAGGACAGATCTTGAAACATTCTTTGTGACAATGAATGCCATACAATTCCTCTTCAATTTGTCATTCTCAGCATAGTAGATTATATGATTGTCTGATTCAAAATGGCCAAAACCAGTCCATTTCAGCTCACTACTGTGTAGGATATCTATCTTTATGTGCTCCATTTCATTTTTTATAATTTCCAATTTTCCTAGATTCATACTTCGTACATTCCATGTTCTGATTATTAATGGATATTTGCAACTGTGTCTTCCCACTTTGAGTTGTAGCACATCAGCAAATGGAGGTCCCAAAATCTTTACTCCATCTACATCATTAAGGTCAGCTCTATTCTGAGGAGGCAGCACTTCTCCAGTCATATTTTGAATGGCTTCCTACTTGAGGGGCTCATCTTCTGGCACTATATCAGACAAGGTCCCAGGGCCATTCATAAATTTTTCCAGTAATATATAAGACAATGTTTCTCTGTTATTCATAAGGTTTTCATCGGCCAATTCTTTGAGAATTGTATGGCCTCTTCCTTTATCCTAGTCTGTTTTAGTCTGGAAGCTCTGCTGAAACCTGTCCATCATGGGTGACCCTGCTGGGTTTTGAAATACAGATGTCAAGGCCTTCAGCCTCATAGAAACACACAAGCCACTACTGTATGACAAACTAACAGACAATTGGTAGATTCTGCATACAGCATATTTCAATTACTTTAACAGCCATTTGACTACTCTCTTTAATCATGAAGCACTTTTTACACTTGATAGAACACTTAACAGATAGATAGACTATGGTCATTTATACTTCTTTTAAATGAGGAAAATGGGCCTGCCAATCAAGGACAACAGTAGACAGTATTTACTACCAATGACTACACCCTGTGAGGTTGTCTTAGACTAGACTCTCTAGAAGAGGAAAACCAGTGAAGCATATATTTAAATATGTATAGATTTATTTCAGGAAAATGGCTCCCACAATTTTGCAGTATAACAAGTCCCAAATCTAGAGATCAGGTAGAAAGCTTTAGGCTTTTCCTGCCTTATTTGGTTGTAGATGCTGACAAATCCAAAGTCTGCAGGTCAGGCAGCACACTGTTTGCTCATGAGGTTGCAGAAGCTGGCGAATCCAAAATCTACAGGTAAGGTAGCAGGTTTCTTGTATTTCTAGAACCAGAAGTCAGAAGATCATGAGAGAAATGCAAGATTGAGAGAGAGAGAGAGAACATTTCTAGAACATACATTTATATGATGGATGCAGGGCACACTCTCAAGGAAATGGCTCTTCAAACTAATACATCAAATCATGAAATGGAAGGTGATTACATACTGTCAGACAAACCACTGAGAATCATAGCCTAAACAAGTTGACACATAAAATTTACCTTTAGAGCAGCTTAATTTAGAAATTAAGTAAACAAACATGCAAGTATACTATGTATAAACTCGTTTAGTTTGTAGCAAGATAGTCAAGATAGACAAGAACTATGATAAGACCATTAGACATTCAAGTAGGACCAGATAATCATGAAAATATGAAGTTAATACAATGGTTAGAGTCCAAACCATTAGACTTGAAACGTTTACCTTTTACAAGTGATCTCAGGGGAGGGCTTGACCACAAGTCTGGTGCTCAATGGAGAGTCTTCAAAGCTGGGGTTCAAGAATGGTGATGACTGGCAAAAATCGTCCTTGGCCTTCACTCAATGATTTGTCTTATGTTCGTTGTTTGTATTCAATTTTCTCACTTTGGCTTCACACATTTAGGGATTTCATTGTTGTTGTTAGGTGCTGTCAAGTTGTCTCCAACTCACAGAGAACCTATACACAGCAGAACAGAACACTGCCCAGTCCTGTGCCAACTTCACCATCCTGGGTATACCTGAGCCCATCATTGTAGCTGCTGTGTCAATCCATCTTGTTGAGGGGCCCCCCTTCTTTGTTGACCCTCCACTTTATCAAGCATGATATCCTTCTCTAGGGAATGGTTCCTTCTGACATCATGACCAAAATTGTGAGATGAAGTCTGGCCATTCTTGGTTCTAAGGAGCATTCCAGCTGCACTTCTTCCAGGACAGATTTGTTAGTCCTTTTAGCAGATCATGGTACTCCAACACCACAACTCAAAAGCATGAACTCTTTTTCAGTCTTCCTTATTCATTGTCCAGCTCTCAAATGCATAAGAGACAATTGAAAACACCATGCCTGGGTTAGGACACCTTAATTTTCAAGAAGAAGACATCTCTGCTCTTCATCACTCGAAAGAGGTCTTTTGCAGCAGAATTGCTCAATGCAATACGTCGTCTTCCTCCGTCCTGACGCCACATTCTTCTTCCTATAATCTAGCTTCTTGGATTATTTGCTCAGCATACAAATTGAATAAATATGGTGAAAGACATTTAGGAATAGGTGATATAATTTAACAAAGAATAGTGTTATACTTCTTTTCTCTAATTTCAGAGATTAGCTGCATTTCATTGTGCATGAGTGTGTGTATATGTTTTAAGATTACAGTTTAAAGTAGTTATTTATGACTTATTTAATGTCTCATAGCCATGTTATAGGAATGTAGCTGTATGTTATATTTCCGAAGTTGTTTATATGGGTTTTTAATGTGTCAAGGCCACCTTTCAGAGATTTAATGATATATTACATTTACTTCTTGAAGCATGCTGGTGCAAAGCCCATTTACAGAGGTTGTTTATATGACATATATCACATACTTTGTATACCTCTGCTTTTCTATTTCTGAATTCATAAATTTTCTATTTCTAGTGTCACATTGTAAGTGGCTTATCATATGTGGTGAAAAAAAAAATTCAGAGGCTAGCAAAGCAGTGTTTTGTACATTTGTCCTTTGTGAATATTATAAAAACATACACAAGAGATAATATTCAAAATTTCAAGCAAAATTAGTATTTTGGACATCTTTCACCTGAAACTCTGGGGTTGACAGTTTCTCAATATGTCAAGATTATTCTAATGAGATCATTGGTGATATTAAGGAAAATGATTTTTTTTTTTATATTATCTAATGAAAGTTCTCAATATTTGGAACATATGTGTAACTCTTTGAATCAGTGTTTTCCAAGTGACTGAGGAATGACATTATAAAATTATGCTAGCATAGTTCTGCTCCTACTAGTAATTTTTAAAAAATATTAGAATACATTTATTTTCTAAAATTTGTAATTATTATGGTTAGTTCATAATTCAGGTAAGTATTTATAAGTATATCAATAACAGATGAATGAGAAAATAAAATCATTCCTGTGAAAGCTGGGTTGATTGCCTTGCAATATTCTATATTGTTAACCTGCTTAAATATGCTGTAAAATTTGCAGTAATCAGGATAAATTATTGAAGCAAGGGAAGGGAAGAATTTCTTAAAACTATAGAATAATTTTGTACTTGTATATCTTCATCTTTAATTTTTCATTCTTCTTTAAGAAACAAAACTGTAAAATGTGCTAAAACGTTATTGTTGTTGTTGTTACGTGCCATCAAGTCAGACCTGACTCATAGTGACCTCTCTTTGGGTTGCCGAAGCAGTATAACTATGGAAGCAGGTTGCCCAACCATAGGCCTGTGATTTTTGCAAAAATGCACATGGGAAATGAATTTCAGTGGACCTGTGATCAAAGGTAATTAAGGCCTTGGTCACATGACAAAAGAACTATAAATAAGTTTTCAAATTTAAATTAAATGCTTAAAGTATATTTTTGGCATTTCTTAGGACTTTATTCTAAATTCCTTTAATTAATTTTTCAACTAACCTAATTTTGATTAACCAAAGTGTTCTTTTTTATTTTTTTTTTCCTTTTTTATTGCTACATGATTGCAGCACCTGGACTTGTGTCTCTGATTTCTGTGACACCAAGTGAAGACTAATAGTAATTAGTATTTCTATAATAGAAATAATACTATTTCTATAATAGTAATTAGTATTTCTATAGCGGCTTCAACAACTCCCCACTCTGTTGCAGAGTTTCTCAAATTGAGTCCTCAGACGTTGCATAGAATTGCTAAATATTTCCTATAAGACCTGTGAATTGCCATTGTTAAGAACACTGGTTCAAAATATGATTCTCAAGATAGGGTGTTATGGAAATGGCAAGGAGGGAGAAGAAACTAGTTTGAGATAGCATTCAAAATGCCTATTGACGTCATAACACAAAAACCACGAGGGCAAGATCAGAGAAATACTTTTACCTGATGGGCAGTCACAGAAGACCAATTATAGCCTGGTCATGGGAGGTCAAGAATGCATGAAAGATTTTACTGCCTGACTTCCATTTAGAAAATTTGGAGGGCCAGAAGCTGGTTAGAGCTAAAGACAGAGGAAGTAGGGAAAGCAGCAAGAGAGAGAGATTCTGTGTCTCCCTGGGCCAAGCGAATTGACAAAAAAGAAGCCAGTATCAAGAGGCTAGAAATGTCAGAACACTGGGAACAGGAGCTTTGGTGGGACTGATTACAAAAGATTGCCTCATTCTCATCCAGGGACTACATAGTGCAGAAATAAGAATTTTTAAGTTGCTTAAAGTCTCTTGAAAAATGATGTTGCTTGAATGATCACAGAAATTTTGTAGATGATTCCCTCTTTCAATGTTTGAACAAAGAACTACTAAGCCAGAAAAGGGTCCAAAACAGATTCAGAATACTCAAAGTATTTGAAGGACATTTCTAATAATTATTCAATTCATTAACTAAGTATTTAAAAAATAAAGCTTTAGAAAAGCAGTATGTTATTAGTGAACTACACGGACACAGTCTTCCATCACTCATTTAGTATTCTAGAGGGAGAAACGAATGTTGTATCAGATTACATGTTAAATCTCTAGTATATTGGGAAGCCTGTAGTGCAGCCACTATTCTTTCCTCCTGAACAAAGGATATAAGTAAGAAAGGAATCAGATATACAGCAGTAAAAATGGGTTTGAGAATGGGCTGGAACATGTATTCTTTTCTCAAAATCTCAATCCTACAAATTATCTGAGGAGGGAGAGTCTTTAAAGCTAAGGAGAAAAGGGAATAAGGATGACACCCAAGTTTCTGGTTTGTTAGCTCTGCAAAGGTCCTACAAAATTTTGCCATTTTGAGATTCCTTAAAAAGTTGGAATTAGAAATACCATTTGACCCAGCAATTTCATTACTAGGTATGTATCCTAAAGAAGGGGGAGCCAGGACAAGAACAGATATATGCACACCCATGTTCATCACAGCACAATTTATACTGGCAAAAAGAAGGAAACAACCTACGTGCCCATCAACAGAAGAATGGATAACCAAACTATGGTATATACACACAGTAGAATTCTATGCATTCCTAAAGAATAGTGTAGAATCTGCATAACATGGATGAACTTGAGGACATTATGATGAGTGAAATAAGTCAATCATTGGACAAATATTGTATTAGTTTATTATTGTAAACAGTCTAGGAAGGGTTTATATATGGAAGGAAACTTTGTTTCTTGGTTACCAGGGTTAGGAGGGGAAGAGAGGGAACATTACTAGATAGGTGGAAATAAGTATTGATTTGGGTGAAGAGAAAGGCATTGTACCAAATGTGAGTGATCAACACAGTGGCACTGAGAAAAAAAAAGACATAGAGAGGTTCACGGGAGGTATAGACAACAAAGATAAACCCTTTTGACAATGCACGATACTGCATTGTCAGAGATGGTAAACATTGATATACAGGCAGATAGATGGGTGGACAGGCTGAACCATTATATATGTCTAGGCATGGGGGAGTGTGCCCATGATCAGGTATAGGGTTGGCAGACAATGTTTCTAAAATGTATTTATATGTTCTATAGGAATGTCCAGGTATGTAGTAGAGATGACGAGGGATAAGGTTGTAGTCACTCTTGGCCATAGTCAGTTATCTGCAGGGAGTGAATAATTGGACCTGTGGGCTTGGGACTATAGTTGCAGAGGACATTGAGATCAATTGGCATGACATATTATGCAGAAACATTGTCCACATTCTACTTTGGTGAATAGTGACTAGGATCTTAAAAGCTTGCAAGCAGCCATCTAGATTCAACAATGGGTCTCTCCTAATCTGGAATAAAAAAGAATGAAGACAGCCAAAGACTCTTGGAAAAAATTAGATCCACCATGTGATCCTCAGCCTATATGACTACGAGACCAGAACTACATGGTGCCCAGCTACCACTGTCCAACAATCAGAGGTGGATCTATGTAGGAGATCATGAATAGAGTGGAAGAACAATGTGGAACAGAACTCAAAATAATTTGGGAAAAAAAAAGGGACCAGGTTTGCTGCTCTGATAGAGCCTGGTATAACCCCTGAAACTATGGCCTCTAGCTGCCTCTCAGGTCTGCAATTGGACTCACTCCTTTAGCTTCCTACCAAACAAAAGACAGGCATATGAGCTGAACATTTACATTAGGTAGATACACTCCTTGGAGAGATCAATCATGGGAGAAAAGAAGGTCTGTGTATGCACAGGGAGATAGCACAAGGATCAAGAGTACATGGGAGGGAGGGACACAGGGAAGAGGTAACTATGGGGAGGAAGTGGGAAAGAACTGTTGCATTGTGGTAAATTGTAGTCAATGACATGAGACAAAGTATATGTCAACTGCTGTATGGTAAATGAATTTGTTCTGTAAAGTTTAACCCAAATCACAATAAAAATTAAAAAAAGAAATTGCCATTTTGCTATAATACACGCAGAATATTAACATAGTCTACTATGCATAACTAAGAGTTCAGAGGATAATTCAATTGATCAGAAGCCAAGTCAATTTCATTTTCTTTTCACTTCTATATAGCTATATTATATTCTCTTCCAAATTAATCAAATAATTGAAAAGATTGAATTTGGATGATACCCATACCCTCTTTTAAACTGCTCATATCTGAGGGAATGCATTGGAAAATGTATTGATGTCTTACTTTGTTCTAAAAGTATCTATGTCTTGGGCAGTAATTCCTAGTATTTTAAGCGAATTCGTTCCCAAAAGGCTTTTGCAGTACACTATTGCAACAACAAATCACACTTCTCCATGAAGTGGCATTCTGTACAATCATAGCACACTCCCCAAAATCATTTACTATGTGGCTGTCACTACTAGTTTAGAAAAATATATACATACAAGCACATGATAGGCTCAAGCACTTTTTTTTTTTTTTTAATTGTGATTTTGGTGAAAGTTGTGATTTTGGTGAAAGTTTGCAAATTTGCTTTCCATACAGTAGTTCACATGCACTTAGTCTCATGACATTGACTATAATTTACCACAATGCAAGAGCTCCCCTCCCACTTCTTCCCCATAGTTACTTCTTCCCTGTGTCCTTCCCTCAATGCACTCCTGCCCCCTGAACTATGTCCCTGTGCATACATAGCCCTTCTTTTCTCCCATGATTGTTCTACCTAGTTTAATGTTCACTTCATATGCCTGTCTTTTGTTTGGCTGAAAGCCACGGTGTGGGTTCAATTCCAGACCTGAAGGGCAGCTAGGGGCCGTAGTCTAAGTGGTTCCACCAAGCTTATCAGGCCAGCAAACCTGGTCCCTTTTTTTTTTTTTTTTCCTTCAAATGATTCTGAGTTTTGTTCCACATTGTTCTCCCACTCTACCCAAGAGATGCCTCTCTGTGGGGTTGACAGTGGTAGCTGGGCACTATGTAGTTCTTCTGGTCTAATAGTATTAGGAGCTCTAGCTAATACTCTCTAATTAGGAGTATTAGCTTAGTGCCTAAGGCACTTGACTGCTAACCAGAAGGCTGGCAGTTCAAACCCACCAGCCACTCCTCGGAAGGAAGGTTGGGCACTCCTACTTCCGTAGTGATACTGCCTCGGAAACCCAAGGAGGGGTCGCTATGAGTCGGGGCCGACTCGATGGCAAATAACAACAATAACAACAATAGTCATATAGGCTGAGGATCACATGATGTACCAGTCACTCAGTTCAAGCACTTTGACAGATGGGAATATGAGACTACTCTATGCAAATCATTACCCTCTACCTGGCCTTTCAAAAATATGTTTATATCCCAGCATTCTGAGAGAATAGTATAAAAATAACTTCAAAATTTATATGCTTAAAAGATGAAAGTTTTTGAGAAATTTAAATTTTATTTATGTTATATCCTTCGGTTTAGTTCACATGTGATACAATTCGTGTTTTATTCATATATATGCCACTGGCATGTTTTATAAATTTGGTCTAATTAGATTACCTGTCTGAATATCAGCCTTCTTATTTGTAAAATGATTTTAATTGACTGGGGGAATGGTACACACATTGTGTTTCCTTGTAAATAAAAGTGATTACTAGGTAGAGAGAGTATGAAATATTAGTGGTCAATGCCTAGGATTTCTTATTTGTGAGATACACAGCCATTCTTCTTAAACCTGTTGTATTTCTGGCCTTGGAATAAGATGCCTTTGAAAGATAGTTCTGTCTGTAAAAAAGATTCCTCAAAGTCTAAAGAAATTAATTTAGAAATTAACTAAAGGATTTTCTTAATCTAAATAGGATTCCTGACTGATAAGTATGCAATTAGTATTATACCACTTCTCTTTTCTATTTGATTGGAACTATATTAAATTATGCTTTTTTGTAAACAACAAAAACAAAAATGAATCACATGGTTCAATTTAATGCACTAGCATAAAACAATGTCAGTCCTTACTCTGTTTTTACTTTTATAGAAGTAATTTGAGTGAAATAAGATTTTGAAGGTTTTCATCAACCGAGGCCTGTTTTTATAACATTTGCACTGACTTTGGAAAATTACAAGTAAATGTCAGAGGCAAGAATGTAAATTTTTTTAAGGATATCTTTTTGAAGTTAGAAATTATAGGAGGTATTAGTTTTTAAAATATAATAGTGAAAATTTTAAACCTTGTTTACCCTAAGAGTCAGCTTTTAGGACTTAGTGACATTATAAAAATTTTATGACAAGAACTGTGCATGATGTTAAAAGACCATTTGTGAAATATATTTAAATCATAACATGAGCCATACTATTTTCCATATATAAACTCATATTGGTATATCTTTTAGATCAATGATTCTCACTGTATGTCAACTGAAAATAATTGCAAAATATTCTTAAATCATCTTTGAAAATTCCAAGATTACCACTGATAAATTTCATTGAGCTTTCCTGCATAAAGTCTGTCATGTTCATGAAAAGAATAGGCAGCTAATGCCAAAAGTGTCTAGCAGCAGGAATCATACTCAAGCAGATTTGCAATCAAAATCATAATTAAGTAGGAGCACACCAGAAGGATACAATTTCAGGTAGAGATGGAGAGTCTTAGTGCACAAAAACTGAGAGGAGATTTCTCTGAAAGCAGACCAGACAGAAAGGTACTGTTAACAGTCACAGTTTCTATCTATACTAGTAGTTTGTTTCTGTGTTGTTAAGCTCAGAATCCTATAACTTTATCTATTACAAGAACATCTTGCCTTCTGTCTCTGACCATATCCGGGGCTTTATTAGTTTTCAGAGTAAGGTTGGCTGTGCATGGAAAAAAAAAAAAAATACCACTAGCAATTAAATGATTTCTCAGTCCAGGCCTCAATTAGCAGAAAAGTAAAGTGGATTGGCATTTACAAGAGTGATGAAATTAATGAGTCCCTGCTGTCTTCTATCACATTACTCATAAACATGCAACCTAAGACTTTAAAATATGATCTTGGTCCCAGAGCCCAGTTTACTAAATCACTAAGATTGTTTATTTTTCCCTATCCTGGCAGGGATGAATCCTACTTTTACCTGTTACACCCCAGGTCAGTGATGCCTGCCACAGAGTGCTTCCACAGCTGCCGCTGCCATTGCCTTCACATGACAAGTATAGGTGTTAGTAAAGGCCATTCCACACCCATCATAATGAAAGGAATTTCTCACATCAAGGATTATAGATATTTATAGTGTTCCCCAAAAGAGAGCCAACATCTTTGCTTTGGAATTTTAGAACTGAATAAATTTTACCCCAAAGCACCAATGCCATTCAGTATCATTTCAGCCAACAATGACCTATAGCTATTGAATAAATTGTAGGGCCTTGTAAGGTCTTAACCCCAGCAACTTCTCTGATCTTATCTCCTACCATTCTCCTACTTTTGCTCCTCCTTAAAGCTACATCTGACCTTTTTTTTGTTTTAAAAATATATCTAGTATATTTCCATTCCATGGGTTACTTAGAGTTCCTTTATCTGGTGTGTGCATCCTGCAGATAGCCACAAGGATCACTCCCTTATTTCATTACCTTCATTATATCCTGTTAAATATCATTTTATCAGCACTGCCTTCCTGGATGACCCTACATAAATTAGCAACCTGACACTTCTCTTCATATCTTGCTTGTTGTTGATGTTGTATACCCAGAGGCACTTCCATGTGTTCTGTTGAGTAGATTCCAATTCAAATAAGACAGAACAGAACTGCCCCATAAGGTTTCCTAGTCTGTACTCTTTACAAGAGTAGATTGCCAAGTCTTTTCTCCAACATAATGGCTAGTGAGTTTGAACTGCCATTGACCACTGCACAATCAGGGATCCTTCATATCCTGCTAACCTACCTTATTTTACTCAATAACATTTATCACTCTCTCCCATTATCTATCTATCTATCTATCCATCTATTTTTTAATTCTTAGTTATTCATCCCTCCTCAAATAGAATGTAAGCTCCAGGTGGGGAGTGGCATCATTTGTTCATAACTACATAACCCTGACATCTGATGCACTGCAATAACTGACATACACTGTGCATAAATAGACATGGTAGAATGAATAAATGGCCATCTTGAGACATGGCTCGGCACTATTTCCGTGTCTCACATTGGAAGAGAGTTGCCCAGAGACACATCTCTACTAAGGTTATGTGTAGATTTCTTTTTACAAAAAGTTCAATATGTTATCACAAGCACCAATTCATCAAATGAAAATTACACTTGTGATCCTTAAAGCCTTGAAAAGTCAATATCACATAAACTCACATTTGCATTTCTGAGTACTCAATATACGTATGTTATTCAAAGTTGTGATGTAAATTTTTTCTTTTTGGAAAATTGCCTCTTTTCTTCCTCAGAAAAAGATATTATCTAAAATATTTTCTTGTCACTTTTTGGGGCATTATGTAACACCTAGATATGTGCTTTTGCGTGGAAAATTAACATGGTCTGTCACTAACTTTACTTCTC
Source organism: Orycteropus afer afer (assembly GCF_000298275.1). Classification (NCBI taxonomy): domain Eukaryota; kingdom Metazoa; phylum Chordata; class Mammalia; order Tubulidentata; family Orycteropodidae; genus Orycteropus; species Orycteropus afer. Next base: position 1,263,199 of record NW_006922052.1, on the reverse strand, counting down.
ATACCATCTTTTTGTTTTGTTTTGTTTTTCCCTAGTGATCTGAATAAATAAAGATGAATAAAATAACTGTACAAAGGAATATTTTGAGCAAAACAGATCATTTCTTTATCTCACTTACAAAATTGTTTCCAAAATACAAGCATCTTTGAAACAATTCTACTTGATGTCAGACCTTTTCTAAAAGGAATACTTTCATCTGAGTTTATGGCAGCCTGGCAATAAGCATTTGAACTTTTAGTCAAATGTGTGTTTACCTCTGTGGACTCTGGATTTTCAGGTTTACAATTCTACTGTGAATTATTTGATTATCAAATTTAAAGTTTATTTTTTTTTGAAAATAGATCTTTAGTTTTTAATTGTATGGTTTAAACAATACCCGTGAGTTGTGCTGTTACCATAATGCAGGCAGTTCCCAGGTTATGCATGACATGAGTTCCTATGCATGCCTTTAAGTTGAATGTGTACATTAAATAAATGGAACAGGTGAATACTATTCTTATTTAGACATTTAGTGTAAGAAAAAGTTTGAAACCTTTTCAATGATTTAACAACTGCACAGGCTGCAAGTGAGGGTGATTGTAAAAAATAATTTGTTGTGAGTAGGGGTTGATTCAATTATTCCAAAATGAGGACAAATTTAGAAAACATTAAAGAGCAAGTATGAGTTGTTCATAAGTCAGATGTTTGTAACCACCTGGCGACTGCTTGTACAGCATTAGGAAAGAACAGAACACAATATACAAATATCCCCTTCGGGTGAGAGAATGTAGCTCAAATATATATATACATCCCCAGTAGAAATGCTCTAATGCAATTTTCCCTTCTCTTCACTTAGCTATGACCTGTCATCTATAACATGTGACAGTGTTCCAATTTAATCACCTAGACATTGATTAATCATTTAGGTTCTACAGTTAAAAGGAAAGCATTTACTAAAGGTAATATAGAGTCAAGATGATATTTGGGGACTTTGACCTGTCTTTTGAATTTAAGGAATGATGCTGTCATATTTCTGTAGGAGACAGCGTTTGGTATGCAAGGTAAAATGTTGTTTCTCTAATATGTACCAACCCCAAAGAACCAGCTGATTAGAATCCTGGATGTTTGTATGACAAGCTTAGATATTTGCTTGCCTCTATGAAAATTAAATTGTCATTGTGCCAAGGGTATACAGAGAATATCCATTAGCAATTGATGTCAGTTTGTTTATGTAGAATTTGAATGGGCTCTTTATACAAATCAAAATTGGCTGTGTGGAAAGAAATTGAGATCAATTATAGACTTGGAACCTAAATTTTTAAGTGAACATCAAGCCAAAACAATGATAAAAAAGAGTTCATTTCTTATTTACTTCCACCCTTGAAGCTCTAATACACCAAATTTCTTTTCCCTTATATGAAAAATGATCATATTTTTCACAGAGGTGGTAAAAAAAAAAAAAAGCTGAGATTTGTATATGAAAGTTCTCTGAATTGCTGATGGTTAGTTGATATCAATGTTACTCTATCTAATTATAAATTGAATTGTATCAACTTGTGTAGGTCATAATTCTTAGTATTATGCACTTATCCTCAATTTTAAGATCTGATGTAATTCTTTTATGTGTTGTAAATTCTTACCTGTATGATGATAATGAGACAGGACACACTGGATTAGGCTGTATTTGGAGTCAATCTCTTCTGAGATATAAAAAGCATCAAACAAGCAAGCAGAGATTAGAGCGAACTCAGTACCCCCAAGAAAGAAGAGCCAGGAGTGAAATACATCTTTTGAAACCAAAATCCCAATGTTGAGAACCTCCAAGAGCCAGGGCCCAATTTATGCCAAGATTTGTGGAGTTCTCCAACGAACAGAAGGCCTACAGATGTTGAAAGGGACAAAGATAGTTCCCTAGAGCTCATAGAGAGATGAAGTCTTCCCGTGGAACTGGTACCCTGAATTTGACCTTCTGGACTCCTAAACTGTGAGAGAACAAATTTCCATTTGTTAAAGCCATCCACTTGTGGTAGTTCTGTTATGGCAGCACTAAATAACTGAGAAAAATACAGCAGTAGTTCAAAAGAACTGATCATAACATGAAGCTGAATTCAATATATTCTATATGAGATTTTTTGTTAACACATGTATTTAGAAATATACCTATATATCTGGACCATAACATTTGCTAATTATCACTTCAAGATTCCCATGTTCATAATCATGACAGGCTGTTACCACTTATTCCCTCTGTTGAATTGATTGTATGAAGTAATATCTTTTAAGTTTGTGCAAGACAGGAATAGTAGAGATTTAAGACAGTTGGAATTGTTATTAACATAACCAAAACTGAATGATAAAAGAAATAAAATGCCACAGATGGGGACATGATTATACATAATCTTTCAAAAGTCTCCAAAAGACTGGCATGTTTATTATTACATCTTTCATATTAGTTGGGAGGTATTGAGAAATAGAGAAAATTAGAGGAGCTCTAGTGACACAATAGTTAAGGCATTTGGCTGTTAACCAAAGGTCAGTGTTTCAAACCCACCAGCTGCTTTGTGGGAGAAAGATGAGCCAATCTGCATCCATAAAGATTTACAGCCTTGAAAACCTCTAGGGCAGTTTACTCTGTCCTATATGGTTGCTATGTCTTGGGTCAACTCTATGGCAATGGTTTTGTTTGTGGGTGGAGAAAATGACAACGTCTTTAAGGCCACCGTGGGCCAGGTGGTATTTTGGCATAGAGCCTGTGAACATATTTCCCATTTGTTCTTAACAATCATTCTATTAGATGTATAATAGTGTTTCTCTTTTAAAAAAGAGAAACTGGAACTGAGTTTCTTTAAACTTCGTGTTAGCATATGACGTTCTTGTTGTTGGTAGATGCCATTGTTTCAGTTCTGACTATAGCAACCCTATGTAGAAAAGGATAAAACACTGCCTGGTCTTGCACCATCATCATCATGTAGCATATGATAAAGCAGTGATTTAAACTGAATTCACTTTAATCAGTAAATCACCACTTTCTATATTGTCATGAACTCTAGGACACACACACACACACACATATACACAAACATCGTGTTGTTGTTAGGTGCCATTGAGACAGCTGCAGCTTATAGTGGCCCTGTGTACAACAGAACAAAATATTGCCTGGCCCTGGGCTATCCTCACATCCCTACAATATTTGAGCCTATTTGGTAGCCATTGTGTCAATACATCTTATTGAGGGTCTTCCCCTTTTTCACTGGCCCTCAACTTCACCAAGCATGACATTCTTCTCCAGGGACTGGAACTTACTAACAACATGACCAAAGTATGAGAGACAAAGTCTGGCCATTCTTGCTTATAAGGAACATTCTAGCTGAACCTCTTCTAAAACAGATTTGTTTCTTTTCTTCTAGCAGTCCATAATATTTTCATTGTTCTTTGTCAACACCACAATTCAAAAAAGACATCAATTCTTCTTTGGTCTTCCTTATTAATTGTCCAGTTTTCACATACATAAGAGGTTATTAAAAATACCCTGGCTGGGGTCAGGTACACTTTTGTCTTCAAAGTCACATGTTTTCACTTAAGTACTTTAAAGAATTCTTTTGCAACAGATTCGCCCAGTGTGAATGATTTCTTGACTTCTGATTCCATGGGTGTGGATTCCAAGTAAAATGAAATCTTTTACAATCACGCTGTTGATTATTGTTCCTCAAACACAGCTACTACTCGTCAGTGACAGCTTGTGTGTTTCAGTGATGCTAAACAAGTTTCAGTGGAGCCTGCAGACTAATATGGAGTAGGAAGAAAGGGCTGGTGATCTACTTCTGAAAATCAACTAATAAAAGCCCTAAGGATCACAAGCGTCCACTTTCATGGTGCTAGAGGCGGTCATGATTCAGGGAAGTGCTTGAAGCAGCTAACACAAGCTACACGTGCATAAGAATCTTTCTCATACTGATTAACTTTCAATTGCACAAATAAATGTGTATGTTGCTATACAATTAATGTAAATTTTTAAAAAATTCTTACCATTACTTTTTTTGATTTATTAACTAGATTTCTTATATGTGACTGTATAGTGTTTCTAGTTACCAAGATTAACATATCAGAAATCAATTAATTAAATTTGTATTACTGATATGGCCAACTGCTGTTAATAAATGCTCCATTATAGTTAGCTTTCAGCTATTATTGCAAGGTAAGTCTTAACATTGGAGCACTGTCAATATTCTATTAGGAGGCATTGTTTAAGGAGATCATTTATATAAGATCAGCAATGCAAACAACACATCAAATGTTTATGTAAGAATGAATATTTTTAGTATTTTAATTTTTAATCCAATCTATCAGTAACAATATCACTGGAAATAAATCTGTAGCTATGCTTAAAAAGCAAACATACATAGATATTTTCTACTATAGCCCTTGCTTTCAGGCATTTCCAAACTTTTCTTGAAATATTGCCCTTTAGGACAAAATTCTCTATACTTGTACTCAGCTTCAAGCTACAAGATTTGGAAAGGTTAGTAAAATTCCATTAAGTCATTTTTAGTTATATAAAAGTGAACTTTAAGAAATTGTTCAGACAGTTTTAATATACTTGAAGAGTTGAAACATAGTATTGTTTTTAAAGTTCACACTTGGCAAGTATTTAACTTGCAGTGAAGTACTGACACCAGCACTTTTTAGGGCAAGGAGAGATAGTTCTAGAGCAATCCTGAAATCTCTGTACCTTCTGTCTGATCTCGAAACTATATAAGATTGATTGCAGACCACGTGAGGCTGAAGACCGAGCCAAACTAAACTTACTGCCATCGAGTCGGATCTGACTCATAGCAACCCCTCCTTTGGTTTCCAAGGCGGCATCACTACGGAAGTAGATTGCCCAATCTTCCTTCTGAACAGTGGCTGGTGGGTTTAAACGGCCAGCCTTCTGGTTAGCAGTCAAACCCGTAGCCACTATGCTACCAGAGATCCCTGACACTGAAGAGAGAGGGACATTTCATTTCTGGCCTATTAATATCCTTATGCTTTTTTGTCTATCCTCATACATTTTTGCATTGATTCATCTTTTCTCTCTGGGCCATCCTGTTAACAATCAGAAATCTCATAATGGGTATAAATACTGACAAAAGAGGAAGAAAAATATTTTATACAGACAAAATGATTCATCTCTTGATATGTTTTAAATTGTCTAGATTCTGTTTATTTTTACATCCTACTACTCTGGTAGCATAGTGCCTAAGGCATGTGACTACTAACCAGAAGGTTGGTGGTTCAAACCCACCAGCCGCTCCTTGGAAGGAAGGTTGGGCAATCTACTTCCATAATGATACTTCCTCAAAAACCCAAGGAGGGGTCACTACGGGTCAGCTCTGACTTCACAGCACTGGGTTTAGTTTTATTTTATACTCCTGGAAACCATCTGTCAGTGTGCTGTTCTGTGATGCATTATGTGTTGCTGTGAGGCTGGAGTTTATGCCACCAGTATTTCAAACACCAGTGGGGTCATTCATGGTGGACGGGTTTCAGCAGGTCTTCCAGACTAAGACAGACTCAGAAGAAGGAAGAGGCCATCTACTTCTCAAAAATTGGCCAGTGAAAACCTTATGAATATCAGTAAAACTTTATGTGATATGTTACTGGAGTACCTTATGAAAAGCCTAGAAACATTGTCCAATACAGTGGAAGAAGATTAGCCCCTCAGATTGGAAGGCCCTCAAAATACCACAGGGGAAGACCTGCCTCCTCAAAGTAGAGTCAACCTTAATGGTGCAGATGGAGTAAAGCTTTCAGGACCTACATTTACTGATGTGGTTCCACTCAAAATGGGAAGAAACAGCTTCACATATCCATTAATAATTAAAATATGGAAAGTACGAAGTATGAATCAAAGAAAATAGGAAGTTGTCAAAAATGAAGTAGAATGCATAAAGATCCATCTCCTATGCATTAGTGAACTGAAATGGACTGGTTTTAGACACTTTGAATCAGACGATCATATGATCTGCTATGCCCAGAATGAAAAATTGAAGAAGAGTGGTGTACATTCATTGTCACAAAAAATATTTCAAGATCTATCCTGAAGTACAATGCTGTCAGTGATAGCATAATATCCACATGTCTACAAGGAAGACTAATTAATAGTACCATTATCCAAATTCAAGGATCAACCACCAGAGCCAAAGACAAGGAAATTGAAAATTTTTACCAACTTCTGCAGTATGAAATTGATGAAACATGTAATCAAGATGTATTGGTTATAACTGGTTATTGGAATGTGAAAGTTTGAAACAAAGAAGAATCACCAGTAGTTGGAAAATATGGCCTTGGTGATAGAAATGAGGCTGCAGATGGCATGATAGAATTTTGCAAGACTAATGACTTATTCATTGCAAATACCTTTTTCAACAACATAAATGGCAGCTATACACATGGATTTTGCCAGATGGAATACAGAACCACACTGGTGGAAAGAGGTGATGAAAAAGCTCAATATCTTCAGCTAAAATAAAGCCAGGAACCGATTGTGGAACAGACCATGAACTGTTCATAGACAAGTTCAATTTGAAACTGAAAACAATTAAAACAAGGCCACGAGAGACAAAATATGAAATTGATTATATTCCTCCTGAATTTAAAGACCATCTAAAGAATAGATTTGATGCATGGAACACCAATGACCAAAACCAGAGGAATTGTGGGATGACATCAAGAAAATCATCCATGAAGAAAGCAAAGGGTCATTAAAAAGACAAGAAAGGAATAAAAGACCAAAATGCTTGTCACAAGAGACTCTGAAACTTGCTCTTGAACAGAGAGTAGCTAAAGCAAATGGAAGAAATGACAAGTTAAAGAGCTGAACAGAAGATTTCAAAGAGCAGCTCGAGAAGACAAAGTCAATTATAATGAAATGTGCAAAGACCTGGAATTAGAAAACCAAAAGGGAAAATGCACTCAGCATTTCTCAAGCTAAATGAACTGCAGAAAAAAAAAAAAAAAAAAATCAAGTCTTGAGTTGCAGTATTGAAGGATTCTATGGGCAAAATATTAAATGATGCATGAAACACCAAAAGATGGACAGAATACATCACAGTACCAAAAACAATTGGTTGATGTTCATCCATTTCAGAAAGTGACATATGATTATGAACTGATGGTATCAAGGGAAGAAGTGAAAGTTACACTGAAGGAATTGGAGAAAAACAAGGCTCCAGAAATTAATGGAATACTCATGGAGATATTTCAACAAATGTCTACCACACTGGAGCACTTACTTGTCTATGCCAAGAAATAGCTACCTGGTCAGGTGACTGGAAAAGATTCATATTTGTACTTATTCCAAAGAGATAATAAATCCCACAGAATGTGGAAATTATCAAATAATATAATTAATATTATTAATAAATATTATTTATAATATAATTAATAAAGAGGTGGGAGGCAAGGCTAAGCCCCAAGACTCCTAGAACCAGGAAAGGGGGGGAGCAGTTGCAGCCTCAGGGACCTCGAGAGCAGTAGGATATCCAGTTAAAAAGAGGCAGAAGGCAAGGCTAGGCCTCAAGCCGCTAGAGCCAGGAAAAGGATGGAGCAGGAGTGGCCTTGGGGAGCTCAGGAGTGGCAAGATATCCAGGTAAAAATGGGTGGGAGGCAAGGCTAGACCCCAAGCCCCCTAGAGCCATGGAAGGGAGGGAGCAGCTGGGGACTGCAGAGTGGTAGGTTCCAGGCAGGAATTAGGTATGGGGAGGGTGCAGAGGTTTCCCACAGCTAAGGGAGAGACATTTTTCTGTCAGTTTGTCATCCTGTGAGGCTTGTATGTTGCTGTCAAGCTTGAAGATGTGCCATTGGTGTTTCGGACCCCAGCAGAGTTGCACATGGTGCACAGGTTTCAACGCAGCTTACAAACTAAGACAGACTAGGAAGAAGGAAGAGGCCATACACTTATCAAAAATTGGCCAGGGAAAACCTTATGAATAGCAGAGAAACACTATCTGATACATTACTGGGCAACTTTATGAATAGCGTGGAAACATTGTCCAACACAGTGCAGGAAGACGAACCCTTGGGTTGGAATGCACTCAATATAGGACTGGGAAAGAGCTGTCACATCAGAGTAGAACCAACCTTAATGATATGGATAAAGTAAATCTTTTAATACCTCCACGTGTTGATGTTGCATGACTCAAATTGAGGAGAAACAGCTGCAAACATCCATTAATAATCGGAACATGGAGTGTATGAAGTATGAATCTAGGAAAATTGGAAGTTGTCAAAAAATAAATGGAACTCATAAAGATTAATATCCTAGGCATTAGTGAGCTGAAATGGACCAGTTTTGGCTATGTCAAATCAAACAACCATATGATCTACTATGCTGGGAATGACAAATTGAAGAGGAATGGCGTGGCATTCATCATCACAAAAGATGTTTCAAGACCTGCCCTGAAGTACAATGCTGTCAGTGATAGGATGATATCCATATGTCTACAAGGAAGATCCATTAATACTAGTATTATTCAAATTAATGCACAAACCACCAAAGTCAAAGATGAGGAAATTGAAGATTTTTATCAGCTTCTGCAGTCTGAATTTGATGGAACATGTGATAAAGATATGTTGCTTATCACTGGTGATTGGAATGCAAAAATTGGAAACAAAAAAGAATCACTGGTTGTTGGAACATTTGGCCTTGGTGACAGAAATAATGCTGGAGATAGCATGATAGAATTTTTCAAGACCAACGATTTATTCATTGCAAATATCTTTTTTCAACAACACAAATGGCGGCTATAAACGTGGATTTCAACAGATAGAGTGCAAAGGAATCAGATTTAGTACATCTATGGCAATTGGAGGTGGAAAAGCTCAATATCTTCAGCCAAAACAAGGCCAAGAACTGATTGTGAAACAGACCATGAACTGTTCATATGCAAGTTCAACTTGAAGTTGAAGACAATTAAAATAAGGCCATGAGAGCCAAAATATGACCTTGAATATATCCCTCCTGAATTTAGAGACCATCTAAAGAAAAGATTTGATGCATTGGACATCAGTGACTGAAAACCAGAAGAATTGTGGGATGACATCAAGAGCATCCTCCACGAAGAAAGCAAGAGGTCATTAAAAAGATGAGAAAGAAACACAGACCAAAATGGATGTCAGAAGAGACTCTGAAAATTACCCTTGAGAGAAGAGTAGCTAAAACAAATGGAAGAAATTACAAGATAAAAGAGCTGAACAGAAGATTTCAAAGAGCAGCTTGAGCAGACAGAGCCAATTACTGTAAGGAAATGTACAAAGATATGGACTTAGAAAACCAAAAGGGAAGAATACGCTTGCCATTTCTCAAGCTGAAAGAACTGTGGAAAAAATTTAAGCCTCAACTTGCAATATTGAAAGTTTCTATGGGCAAAATATTGAATGATCCAGGAAGCATCAAAAGAAGATGGAAGAAATACAAAGAGTCACTGTACCAAAAAGAACTGGTCAATCTTCATCCATTTCAGGAGATTCAAGAACCAATAGTATTCAAGGAAGAAGTCAAAGCTTCACTGAAAGAATTGGAGAAGAACAAGGCTCCAGGAATTGATGGAATTCCCACTGAGATGTTTCAACAAACAGATTCCCCGCTGAGGGCACTGACTCAGTTTTGCCAAGGGATTTGGAAGGCAACTACCTGGACAACTGACAGAAAAAGATCCGTATTTGTACCCATTCCAAAGAAAGGTGATCCCACAGAATGTGGAAATTATTGAACAATATCATTAATATCGTATACAAGTAAAATCTTACTGAAGATAATTCAAAAATGGTTGCAGGAGTATGTTAACAAAAAACTTCAAGAAATATAAACTGGTTTCAGAAGAGGAGGTGGAACGAGGGATATCATTGCTGATGTCTGATGGATCTTGGCTCAAAGCAAAGTGTACCAGAGAGATGTTTACTTGTGTTTTACTGACTATGTAAAAGCATTTGATTGTGTGGATCATAACAAATTTTGGATAACATTGAGACGAATAGGAATTCCAGAACACTTAATTGTACTCATAAAGAACCTGTATAGTTCGGGAGGCAGTCATTAGAACAGAAAGAGGGAACACTGCATGGTTTAATATCAAGAAGGGAGTGCATCAGGGTTGTATCCTTTCACCATATTTATTCAATCAGTATGCTGAGCAAATAATCCAAGAGACTGGACTATATGAAGAAGAAAGTGGAATCAAGATTGGAGGAAGAATCATTAACAACCTGTGATATGCTGACGACACAACTTGGCTTGCTGAAAGTGAGGATGACTTGAAGTACTTACTGATGAAGATTGAAGAATACAGTATGCAGTATGGATTACATCTCAATATAAAGAAAACAAAAATCCTCACAATGGGACCTATAAGCAGTATTACAACGAATGGAGAAAATATTGTAATTGTTAAAGACTTCACATTGCTTGGTTGTGCAATCAATGCCAATGGAAGCAGCAGTCAGGACATCCGAGATGTATAGCACTGGGCAAATCAGCTGCAAAGGACATCTTTCAAGTGCTGAAGAGCAAAGATGTCTCTTTGAGGACTAAGGTGCACCTGACATAAGCCATGATATTTTCAATCGTCTCATATGCATGTGAGAGCTAGACAATGAATGAGGAGGAATGAAGAAGAGTTTATGCTTCTGAGCTGTGGTGTTGGCAAAGAATGATGAAAGTACTGTGGACAGCTAAAAGAACCAACAGTTCTGTCCTGGGGGAAGTGCAGCCAGAATGCTCCTTGGAGGTGAGAATGGCCAGACTTTGTCTCAAATACTTTGGCCATGTTGACAGAAGGGACAATTCCCTGGAGAAGGATGTCATGCTTGGTAAAGGAATGGTCAATGAAAGATGGGAAGGCCCTCAACAAGATGGATTGACATGGTAGCAGTGGCGATGGGCTCAAGTATAGCAAGAATCATAGAGCTGACTCAAGACCGGGCTGTGTTTCCTTCTTCTGTGCATAGGGTCGCTATGAGTCGGAGATGACTCGATGGCACCTAACAACAACATAATTAATATCACATGTAAGTGAAATTTTGCTTAAAATAATTCTGAAACCATTGCAGCTGTATATAGAGAGGGAAGTTCAGAAATGCAAACTGGATTCAGAAGAGGACGTATAATGAGGGACAACATTGCTGATATCAGAAAGATCTTGGTTGAAAGCAAAGAATACCAATAAAAGATGTTTACTTATGTTTTATTGACTATGCAAAAGCATCCAATTGTATGGATCATTACAGATTATGGGTAACATTGAAAAGAATGAGAATTCCAGAACACTTAATTGTGGTCATGAGGAACCTGTACATAAACCAAGAGCCTGTTGTTTGAACAGAAGAAGGGGATATGATACTGCATGCTTTAAAATCAGGAAGGGAGTCTGTCAGGGTTGTATCCTTTCACCATATTTATTCAATCTATATGCTGAGCAAATAATCTTAGAATCTGGAGTATATGAAGAAGAGCACAGCATCAGCATTGGATAAAGAGTCATTAATAACCTGTGATATGAAGACAACACAACTTTCCTTGCTGAAAGTGAATATGACTTGAGGCACTTATTGATGAAAATGAAAGACTAGAGTCTTTTTGAGATTACATCTCAAAATAAAGAAAATAAAAATCCTTACAACTGGGACAAGTAAGTAGCATCACAATAAATGGAAAAAAGATTGAAGTTGTCTAAAACTTCATATTACTTGGTTCTACAATCAAAACCAATGGAAGCAGCAGTCAAGAAATCAGACTTCATATCGTACTGCACAAATCTGCAAAATACTTTTTTAAAGTGCTGAAGACCAAAGATGTATGTTTGAAGACTAAGGAGTGCCTTAACTCAAGCCATGGTATTTTCAATCACCTCATATGCATGTGAAAGCTGGAAAATAACTAAGAAAGAATGAAGAGTTGATGCTTTTGAATCATGGTGTTGGTGAAGAATCCCGCGAGTACCATGGATGGCCAGAAGAGTTAACACATCTGTTCTGGAAGAAGTGCAGTCAGAATGGTCCTTGGACGTGAGAATGTCCAGACTTCATCTCACCTACTTTGGTCATGTTGTTAGAAGAGATCATTTCCTGCAGAAGGATATCATGCTTTGTAAAGTGGAGAGTCAAAGAAAAAGGGGAACATTAGAAGAGTAAGAAAAAAGAAACATCATACTTTAGGTAATTATCCAAGTTGCAGTATTCAGACAGGAGGACAAACAAAGTATTTGAAGTTCACTCACAAAGACAAATAGGCTAATTTTAGGAATCAGAATTCTATATTCTAAAACATGAGTTATTTACTTTGTCCACATTGTATGGTGTAGCCTTCCAACATATGCATATCCCTTAACAATTGAACCATTCATGTCATGAATAAAACCATGATTTGTTATCAGTGAACCTTATCTTCCATCTATATTACTCTAGGTCCAAACATACAATAATAATAATACTAAAATTATACATCATTGAACCATTAAAGCCAAAGATGAGCAAATTAAAGGTTTTTATCAACTTCTGCACTCTGAAATTGACCAAACATGTGATCATGATGTATGGATTGTTACTGGTGTATGGAATGCAAAAGTTGGAAGCAAAGAAGTAACATTGAAGGTGAAAAATGTGATCTTGGAGATATAAATGACACTGAAGATCACATGATAGAATTCTGCAAGAACAATGACTTATTCATTGCAAATATCTTTTAACAACAACATAAATGGTGGCAATACACATAGACCTTGCTAGATGGAATACACATCTTCTGATGGAATACACATCAGAATCAAATTGACGACATCTATGGAAAGAGACAATGGAGAAGCTCAATATCCACCAAAACAAGGCCAGGAGCTGATTGTGAAAGAGACTATCAATTTCTCATATGCAAGTTCAAGGTGAAGCAGAAGAAAATTAGAACAAGTTCATGAGAGCTAATATGACCTTGATTATATCCCACCTAATTCAGAGTCCATCTGAAGAACAGATTTGATGCACTGGACACCAATGACTGAGGACCAAACAAGTTGTGGGATGACATTAAGAACATAATACATGAAGAAAGCAACCACTTAAAACCAAACCCATTGCCATCGAATCAATTCTGACTCATAGCAACCACCAGAGGGTTTCTGAAATGGAAATCTTTACAGAAGTAGATTGCCCAGTCTTCCTTCCACAGAATGACTGGTGAGTTTAGATTAGCAGTAAAATACCTTAGGCACTATGCCATCAGAGCTCCAAAGAAAGCAAAATGGTCACAAAAAAAAAAAAAAAAAAAAAAACAGGAAAGGAATAAAAGACCAAAATGGATGTTGGAAGAGACTCTAAAGTTTGTTATTGAATAGAGAGTAAAGTCAATGGAAGAAATAATGAAATAAAAGAGCTGAACAGATATCAAAGGACAGTTTGAGAAGACAAAATAAAGTGTTATAATGAAATGTGCAAAGACCTGGAGTTAGAAAACCAAAAGATTAGAACGTGCTCAGGATTTCTCAAGCTGAAAGAACTGAAGAAAAATTCACGTCTCCAGTTGCAATATTGAAGGATTCTATGGGAAAAATATTAAATGATGCAGGAAGCATCAAAAGAAGATGGAACGAATACATGTAATCATTGTACCAAAAAGAATTGATCCACGTTCAACTGTTTCAGGAGGTAGCATATTGAAGGAAGAGAATTCCAAGCTGCACTGGTGACAAACAAGACTCCTAGAGCTTGGAATACCTATTGAGATGTTTCAACAAACGGATGCAATGCTGGAGGTGCTTACTCATTTATGCCAAGAAATTTCAAAAACAGCCACTTGGCCACCTGACAGGAAGAGATCCACATTTGTGCCCATTCCAGAGAATGGTTATCCAAAATATGTGGAAATTATCAAACAATACTATTATTATCACATGCAAGTAAAATTTTGCTGCAGGTAATTAAAATATGGTTGCAGTAGTTTATTGAAAGAGAACTTCTAGAAATTCAAGCTGGATTCAGAAGAAGACATGAATTGAGGGATATCACTGATGATGTGAAATGGATCTTGGCTGGAATCAAAGAAATCAAAATCAATGTGTTATTGACTATGCAAAGGCATTTTGACTATGTGGATCACAACAAGTTTGAATAACATTGGGCGGAACGGGAATTCCAGAACATCTAATTGTGCTCATGAGGAATCTGTACATAGACCAAGAGGCTATAATTTGAATAGAACAAGGGGATAATGGATGGTTTAAAATCAGGAGGGATGTACATTAGGACTGTATCATTTCACCATATTTATTCATACTATATTCTGTGCAAATAGTCTGAGAAGTTGGGCTATAAGAAGACAAATGCAGTGTCAAGATTGAAGAAAGACTCATTAGTAACCTGTGATATGCAGATGACACAACCTTGCTTGCTGAAAGGGAAGATGTCTTGAAGCACCTACTGACAAAGATCAAAGACCCCAGTCTTCAGTATGGATTAAATCTCAACATAAAGATAACAAAAATTGACTTGAATAAATGGCATTTGCCAACCTACCAAACTAATGGATTGTGCTAGACACTCCACCAAAACAGTCAAGGCACCAAGTTGAAAAATTATGAGGCTTGCCTATTGAAACATACTGTATAAATGGTAAAAGACAAAAAATATTGATTATTTGTGAGGTGCTTTATTATTATCAGTTTTGTGAGGACCAAATAGGAGCTGAAGAAAATGAACTTTTTATTAAAATATCAGATTTCAAAATCAAATCTCTCATTATTATTTTTCAATAAACATAAGCAAAGAAATGTAAGTCAGTTAATATTTTCTTCAGGAGATCAAGTGGTATTGACTGTTGGTTCTCAAAGAAAACATGTATTCTTCATTATTGTTTCCTATCTCTGTAAACTGAAAGACCATTTATTGCACTGATTATGCCAACTCCTGGAATCATCTCCCATTGCTCTTTTTCTTTCATACCTAAAATAAGCAAATCCTGTTACATCTACCATCAAATATTGTGTATAAACTTTTCCACTTTCACCAAGTACACATTTAAACAAACCACCAAAATCTCTCATCTGAATTATTGAAACAGCCTTGTAATTTGTCTCCACTATGCCATTTCTGTAATTTTACAGTCTATTCTCCACTTAACAACCAGAATAAGATCTCTTCCCTATTTCTCAACTATCAAGTCACTTTCTCATCTGAAATAAAAAACAACTTGCCATACCCTATTTAATATCAGTCTTATCCTTATTTCCTGCACACTCCAGTCATACTGGCCTATTTGTTTCTTCTGAGTTGCAACAGTAACATCCATCTCAGGACTTCACATATGTCGGTGCCTCAGCTTGGATATAGATGAGATGGTGCTGAGTTCTGAAAGATCAGAGAAGATAGGAAATATAAGAAATAAATATGAATTAAAACAGAATTATTTTGATGGTTAAACCCAAGCCTGAAATATAATTTTGAAAATTATACTAACTTTACACCAATTCTTTTAGTATACTAAACCAGATAGAAAGGAATCTTGAAACTTAGTCTTGCTTCTTCCAAGCTCTAATGTCATTTTAATACCAACAGAATTTCAAAAGTTAACTTTGAAATAGGCTTTGGCTATTGTTTGAATTTCAAGGTGATTTAAAATGATTCTCACAATGATAATAATACTGTAAAGTTTTGTTTTTCTTCCCTTTTTTTTTCTTTCTGTCATTAAAATACCTGATATTACTTTATGTACAGATATTCTTTTTTCATGATTTGTGAGAACTTCAAGTACAAAATTACAAATACACTAAACCAAAAAGGTGGGAAGCTTGATCCAAGCCTTAAATGTCTATTTGTTAGTCCTCAATGAAGGCAATTTCCTCTACTACGTAGGACCAAAAACTGTGACAACACACAATTGAAGATTTCTTCTATATTGGTGATTTTCAAGGCAATTGTTGCAAACCCCGTAGGCTCAGATCTTCAAGTCATTTGTCAATTCTGATGTGATGGTAATAATTTTTATTCACTAGATGATGGAAACCAGTATTTGTATTGACTCTCTGAGAAAGTTCAACATTTAATTTTTAATTCCTAAACCTTTGTGAAACTTGAATTAATCAAATATATAGAAGTGTTTACTTGTTTTCACAAGGAAAGAACTCCAAATATTGATTGTTTTTTTCTAACTCCTATCATGTTAACTGACAATATTTGCAACTAAATTGATAATACCTTAAAACATTTTTAAAGAGTTTTATGTATACTATTTTCCTCAAAACTTTTCTCAATAAACAAAACTTGATTTTTAAAAGAAAAATTTGAAGCAGAAAATAAGAACAAAGAAAATTGAAAATACCTTATAGAGCTGCTATAAAGGTTAACTGATACAAGAATGGCAGTAATGGTGGATATGATAAGAGAAAAAGGTCAAGCCCATATTATGTTATTAAAATAAAATGTGTTATTATGGGATCTGGTTTGGTAAATCATTGATTAAGTAGCATTGAAATCAAGTTAAAAGCAACAACAAACCAATACAAATTCTATTTACCATGCAACTCTTTCTTGTTTTTATTTAAAATATTTATTGTCTAATATCATCACACAAACTCTTCTGTTAATTGAATCTTAATTTTAGATAATCATTTTCAAGTTTTGCTAACTTGATACATTATTTTCAAGGCACCATGTTTTGTATATTGGTTTTAGTACCTTCTCAACTCTCCCTGTATACAAATTACAGTGAATCCTGTGAGAACCAGAACTTGATGGGGCTGCCTTGTTTTTATGTGTCTCACAAATTTTCTGCCTTTGACAGAGTGCAGTCTTACTGTTTTTCTATTGCTCTCTATTAGTGAAAAATATTTGAGTTTTACCTCTCTGACAGGTTTCCACTTTGCACAGGTTCTGCCTTTTATAGGTTTTACTGTAGTAGAATTTCATTGTATATTTTTAAGAGCTTTACTATTCCCTGAGTATTTTATTCAAAATCATTTATTTGTCATTCTGTTACTTTCCTTCGGTGCTTTGGGTAATCTTCAAATAGCTCGTGATCCTTGGTGGTTTGAAGGGATTAGTTCATAGCTCCTCTCTTATTTTTCTAGTATATGTTGAAACTTCACAGGTATTTGAAAATAAGGGATATTCTGTAAGCACTGGGGGCATGGAATAACATATAGCCATTAGATTAAATCTCATAATTATGTCCTTTCCATTTTACAGGCTAACAAGTATTCTTGGCTTAATCAGTCAGTATGGAGAGAAATATGTTAAATTATTCTATTATGATTAAAAAAAAAATCCTTTTGCATTTTTCAGTGTAATCTGAGATTATGTTATGATGTACACATAAATCCATAATTTCTATATATTATTAGTGATTTTTTCTTTCAGTCATAATTAAGAGATATTTCTAATCACTAATGATGTTTTTGTTTTGGCTTGAAATTTACTTTTCATGGTAAAATGTAACTACACTAGAATTTTTTTAGTAGTATCCATATCCCTCCAAATTTATTTAATCTCACTTTTATTTATTTATTTTTTATTTTGCCATCTTTTCTTGTTCCCAGGAATTAGTTGCTTTTATTTGCCAATCTAAAAAAATAATAATGTATGGCTCTATCGTTAATTATTATCTGTCTTCTTAATTTGTTACTTGTTAGACTAATTTAACAACTCCATTGTGCTAATTTTTGTCACACATTTTTAGAACATGTTCTTAGATGTATAATAGACCAGTTACCTTTGTTTTTGGTCAATAAAACATTTTATTTTATTTATTTTATTATTATGCAATAATCCTGTTTCAGGCAATATTTTTGCTTTAATATGCATTTTGGTGATATAAATATATATATTTATTGTTGTTGTTGTTGTTATGTGCCGTCGAGTCGGACCCGATTC
>NW_006922052.1:1223814-1245138 GCF_000298275.1 Orycteropus afer afer | reverse complement strand
GTATGTATTAAAATTTATTTTATCATCTTATCTGGAAAACTAATCTTTAAAATTCTAGAGCTTACTTCATTCACATTTATTGTGATTTATGAAATAAAACTACCATTTTAATGAGTATTATTTCCTTTATTTTTTATGTTTTTCTAATTTTAAATCATGTTACTGCCTTTGGATTTATTGTTTTCTTTCAATTAAATGATTTTTTTTTTCTATAAAACTTATATTGTACAAAATTTAGATGCTGACTCAATCAGATACTTAATTTCTCATAAGTATTTAGGTTATATTCCTGAACTTTAACCAACACAGTGCTGTTTTAAATTGAGGCTTTATAACATATATCTCTATCATGTATAACTTATACTAACAAACAGTTCTTAATATTAGTAACTTTTCCTTGTTTTATTTTCCTTTTTGATTTTTCCATTTTTTCCACATGAATATTTTAACTAACCTGTCTCAAATATGTGCCAGTACTCCTACTGAGAATACATTACATTTAAAGTTTAACACAGAGGAAATTAACATGCTATACCTAACATTATGGGAGCTCTGGTAGTGTAATGCCTAAGGCACTTGACTGTTATACAGAAGGCTGGTGGTTCAAACCCACCAGCCAATCCTTGGAAGGAAGATGGGGCAATTTACTTCTGTAGTGATACTGCCTTGGAAACCCAGGAAGGGGTTGCTATGAGTCAGGTCCAACTCGATGGCACATAACAACAACAACAATAACCTAACATTATAATAGATATTAGTAAGCTATTTAAGTCTCCCATACAAGATTGTATGACTTTCCATTTGTGTACTTCTATTTTTATGTTAGTCAGTAAGTCTCTAGTTGGTGTTATTAAATAACTATTTTTTTTTCTTTTTATTTTCCATCATTTTTCATCTCTATAATCCAAACCAAAAAAAACACAAACTCACTGCCATCAAGTCGGATCCAACTCATAGTGACCCCTCCTTGGGTTTCTGAGGCAATATCACTATGGAAATAGATTGCCCAACCTTCTTTCTGAGGAGTGGCTGGTAGATTTCAACCACCAACCTTCTGGTTTGCAGTCAAATGCCTTAGGCACTATGCCACCAGAGCTCCTTATTTCTATAATGGGCATGCATTTTCTAATTGGGTCTTTAACTGTCTACATAAATTTATTTCATAAGTCTCTTTTATTATCTAAAACCCTATAATATGTTTAACCAAAATGTGTTACTAACAATAAATATTTTAGTAGTGTATTTTGTAATATTGAATTGTAATCTATTTTTGGCAATATGTTTCTTCAGAATCCTATGCAGTTTGTTTTGAGTGTATTTTCCTATAAAATGGTTATTTTCTCTCTCTCTTCACAGCCCATATTATCACTTCCTTAAGGCTATTTTTAATTTCATTGTTTTCCTTATAGTTTCTATGTCACATAGGTATTGTAAATTCAAATATCAAACCTATATTAAAAAAGTTGTTATAAACTGTCAGGGGATTTGTTTCTCCACCCAGATGTCAGGCAATGAAAGAAAAAGCTTCTTCCTCTTGTACCTGTGTAAATGAGCACAATGTTTTCTTCAATATTTAACTGAGGATATAACATTTCATGTCCTTAGCATGAAAGGTAGAAGAAGAGACAACTTTTCTAAGGATATAGCATTTCAAAGTACCTTTGGTGATATAGTGGTTAAAACATTAGGCTGCTACCCAAAAGGTCAGAGTTTTGAACAAACCAGCCACTCCACAAGAGAAAGATGAGGCATTCTGTGTCCATAAACATTTACAACTTTGAAAACCTTATGCGGACAGTTCTTGTTGTCGTTGTTGTTGTTATTAAGAGCCCTCGAGTTGTTTGTGACTCATAGCGACCCCATGCACAGCAGAACGAAACACTGTCTGACTCCGCGCCATCCCCACAATCCCTGCTATACTTGAGCCCATCATCGCAGCCACCGTGTCAATCCATCTTGTTGAAGGCCTCTTCCTCTTTCGTCGACCCTCCACCCTACCAAGCATGATATCCTTCTCCAGGGAATGGTCTCTTCTTACAACATGACCAAAATAGGTGAGACGTAGTCTGGCCATTCTTGCTTCCAAGGAGCATTCTGGCTGCACTTCCTCCAGGACAGATCTGTTAGTTCTTTTAGCAGTCCATGGTACTTTCAGCATTCTTCGCCAGCACCACAACTCAAAAGCATCAACTCTTCTTCGGTCTTCCTTATTCATTGTCCAGCTCTCACATGCATATGAGGTGATTGGAAATATCATGGCTTGTGTCAGGCACACCTTAGTCCTCAAGGAGATATCCTTGCTCCTCAGCACTTGATACAGTTCCTTTGCAGTTGACTTTCCCAATGCTACACGTCGTCTAATGTCCTGACTGCTGCTTCCGTTGGCATCGATGGAAAGTTCTACTCTGTCCTAAAATGTCATTATGGGTTGGAATTTACTTGATGGTAGTGGGCTTTTATAGCATTTCAAAGTACTTACTATTGGAAAAGTCTCATTTCCACTTCTAAAACAGTAATATCATTTCCTGGCCCTTTTTGTATATCAAAACACATATACATGACAAATAAATTCATAAAAACAAATAAACATTAGAGATAATTAGTAATGACACATTTTTCCCATCCACAGAGCTTCTTAACCACTGCATCATCTCTTTAGCTCACAGCTACAGCAACAATTTCACATTTTTCTCTTCATTTCCAGGGAGTGGCAAAATGGAGTAATAACAAAGGTAAAACAAAGAAACAATAAATAAATTAAAAAACAAACAATTTTAAAAAGCTCTAGTTTAACATTCTATTATCTATTTTAGGACAATTGTATTAGTTTCTAAAGGCTGCCATAACAAAGTAGTATAAACTAAATGACTTCACAGAATAAAACTTTATTCCTTCACAGTTAAGAATGTTAGGATTATGGAATCAAGCTGTCAGCTGTGTTGAAAAGCCTACTGAAGATTAGTGATAATTTGTCCCCTGCCTGTCTCATAGAATTTGGTGACAGTTGATGATACTAGAGTTTCCTGGCTTGCAAGCCAAATTTCTGTCTCCACTGCTTCATGGCCTCATTCTCCAATAAAAATGTCTCTGTGTCTCTTCTCTTTTAAAAGGACACCACTCAGATAAGATTAAAACTAATCCCAATTTATTACAACTCAAAATGTCACCAGGAAAAATCTGCCTTTTCAAAGTAGAATCAATGTGAGTGACATGTACGGAGTAAAACTATCAGGGCCATCATTTGCTGACATGGTATGACTCAAATGAGAAGAAACAGCTACAAATATCTATTGGAATCAGAATGTGGGTGCATGAATCTAGGAAAATTGGATGTCATCCAAAATTAAATGGAATGCATAAAGGTGAATATCCTAGATATTAGTGAGTTGAAATGGACTGATCTTGACCATTTTGAAAGGGGCATACATGTTCTAATATTCTGGGAATGATGAATTGAAAAGGAATGGTATCACATTCATCTCAGAAAGAAGATTTCAAGATCTATCTTGAAGTACAACACTGTCAACAATAGGATAATATCCATATGCCTACAAAGAAGAATAGTTAAATGCAATTATTATTCAAACATAGACAACTATTCATGCTAAAAATGAAGAAATTTAACATTTTTACCAAATTCTGCAGTCTGAAATTGATCAATTATGCGGTCAAGATGCACTGAAAATTACTAGAGATTGGAATGTGAAATTTAGAAAAAAGAAGGATTGATAACTTGAAAACATGCCCTTGGTGTCAGAAACAATGCTGAAGATTATATGATAGAATTTTGCAACACTTATTCATTGTAAATACATGGACATCACTGGATGGGATACACAAGAATTAAATTGAATACTTCTTTGGAAAGAGACAATGAAGAACATCAATATCATCATTCAGAACAAAGCCAAGGGCTGATTGAGGAACAGATCATCAATGTCTCCTATGCAGGTTCAAGTTAAAGCTGAAGAAAATTTAAACAAGTCCATGAGAGCCAAAGTATGATCTTGAGTATAATTTATCTGAATTTAGATATCATCTCAAGAAAATATTTGACTCATTAAACACTAATGAGCAAAGACCAGACTAATTGTAGGATGACATAAAGGACAACATACTTGAAAAAATCCAAAGGTCCTTAAAATGGCAGGGAAGAAAGAAAAGACCAAATGGATGTCAGAAGGGACTGTGAAATTTGTTCTGTAACATAGAATGGCTAAAGAAAATGGAATAAATTAGAAAATAAAAGAGCTGAACCGATTTGAAAGAGTGACTCAAAAAGACAAAGTAAAATATTATAAGAAATATGCAACGACCTTGAGTTAGAAAAACAAAAGGAAGGAGCACTCATTTTTAACTGAAAGAACTGAAGAAAAAATTCAAACCTTGGGTAGCAGTATCAAATGATTCTATGGGGAAAATAGAGCAGATGAAGAAAGCATCACAGTAAGTAAATAAATGAAAAGAATACACAGTCATTGCACCAAAAAGAGTTGTTCAACATTCAAAAATTTCAGAAGGTAACGTAATTAAGAATCAATGGTAATGAAGGAAAAAGCGGACGTTGCACTGAAGGTAGTGATGAAAAAAGGCTCCAGGTATTGACAGAATAACAATTGAAATGTTTCAACAAACCACTTGAACACTGAAAGCTGTCACTCATCTATACCAAGAAATTTGGTAGAGAGCTAACTGGCCAACACACTGGAAATTATTAATATTTGTGCTTATTCCAATAAAAAGTGATCCAACAGAATGTGGAAATTATTGAACAGTATCATTGATATCACATCCAGATAAAATTTTGCTGAAGATAATTCAAAAATTGTTGCAGAAGTACATCAACAGAGAACTGTCAAAAATTTATGGGGCTATCATTGCTGATGTCTTATAGATCTCAGCAGAAAGCAGAGACCAGAAGGATGTTTACTTGTATTTTATTGACTATACAAAAGTATTCGACTATGGATCATAATAAATTATGGATAATGGTGTGAAGAATGGGAATTCCAGTACACATATTTCTGATCGTGTGCAACATTTGCATAGACCAGAAGAGAGTTGTTTGAACATAAGGGAACCATGAGAGATACACATCAGCCTTGTTTCCTTTCACCATGCTTATTCAATATGGATGCTGAGCAAAAAATACAAGAAGATGAATAATATGAAGAAGAGTATTGCATTAGTATTGGAAGAAAACTCATTTACAACTAACAATACGCAGATGACATAAACTTACTTGCTGAAAATGAAGAGGACTTGAAGCCCTTACTTATGATGATCAAAGACTACAGTGTTCAGTATGGATTACACCTCAACATGAAGAAAACAAAAATCTCACAAATGGACCTATAAGCACCATCATGATACATGCATAATATATTGAAGTTGTCAAAGTTTCATTTTACTTCAATCAAAAATCAATGTCCATGGAAAAAACAGTCAAGAAATAAAACAACTTTTGCATTCAGCAAATCTGCTGAAAAGCACTTCTTTAAAGTGTTAAAAAGCAAAGATGTCGCTTTGAGGAGGACTAAGTGTGCTCGACCCTAGTCATGACATTTTCAATCATCTCATATTCATGGAAAAACTTATAAATGAATAAGAAAGACCAAAGAAGAATGGATTAATTTAATTGTGGGGTTGGAAAAGAGTATTTAGTATAGCATGAACTGCCAGAAAAATGAGCAAGTATGTCTTGGAATAAGCATAGCTAGAATGCACCTGAGAAATCAGGATGGAAAGACTTCTCTCCCATACTTTGAATATGTCATCAGGAGGGACAAGTCCTTGGGGGGAAAAAAAAAAACAAAAAACATTGTGCTTGATAAATTTTAAGAGCAGTGAGAAAGAGGAAGACTCTCAATGTTTAATTCATACTGTGGCTGCAACAAAGAGTTCAAGCATAGCAACTATTGTGAAGATGGTGCAAGACTGGGCAAAAGTGTTTTAATCTTTTGTACATAGTGTCACTATGACTCATACCTAACTCAACAGGACTTAACAACAACACACACACACACCTCTCTCTATTTTTACTTACCCATTGTGAAAAAAAATAGTCATTATTCATATATTTCTGTGTATTACTTTTTATATGAGTACTCAGAAACAGTGGGCTTCCTTCTACCACATACCTTCACCACTCTTTTAGTCAAATGAATGTATTTGGTTTTGCTGTTGTACCCCCTCTACTTACCTCCAACATGAATTTAGATATGAAATTTAGAAGTGTTACTACAAGGTTCTGCTTAGTCTCATTACCATACTTGATTCAGCTTTGCCTATGACATGCTTATATTATTATTTTGAGCTTAACATTCATTGTATAATGAAGAGTGCCCATATGCTCCACGTGTGGTGGGGCAAAGAGTGAGTCCACAGGATGTTGCCAGACGCACCAGGATCCCTAAATCTCAATATGGAGCATATGTTAAGCTATATGTTGGAACAAATTCACTTCTACTTCAAAATATGTAGACAAATTCTTTATATAAATTAATCCGGAAATATTTATTTGAAATTTAAGACAATAATTGCTTTCTTCTACAAAATTATACTGTAACACTTTTTTCATGCCTATTTGGCTTTATTTTAAAAACAAAAACATAAAATCCTTACATGAGGCACTAAAGTTTATATTATATAAATACCGACCACTTGGTAAATTACTTTTAACTTTACATTTAATAAAAAAAGAACATTTTAATGATGTAAACAGTAATTTTTACATAACACTTCCAATAGTATGAAAAGGAAGTACAAGTCAATTAATTAATAAAATAAAAATATTTGGAAATACACTAACTATTGGTGTATATATTTAAAAAAGTTCTTGGTGTGAGGGTGGTAACAGAGGCATATCAAAGCTATAGCAAGTATGACATATGCTCTGGGTGCCACTTGAAGGGGAGCATCACTGACTAGTTCTGATTAAACAAAGCAGTTTCCACTGCCAGCTCTGAGACATCATTCAGCAATCTGAAACAAAGAAAATCTGAAAATCTGAGGGCACTTTCATGACTTCAGGGCTTTCTTTCCTGCTGCCGCCCTCTGCAGCCTGCCTTCCTTGCCAACCTCAATCCACTCTCACAGTTATGCAGTCTCTGCATCCCAACATGCTACCCTGCCCTGATCATTCATAGCTCCCTTTATATGGGCCCAGGCCTCCTATGCACCCACCCCCATATCAAGTGCCCTCTTTCTCCTGAGAAGTTTCTGCATATTAGGCACTATTTTCTCCTAATATTACCTTCTACCAAACTATGTTTTTTTTTTCTTCTGTTTCATTTTTCAAAAATGATCTCTCTTCCATGAAAATGAGTAATTGAGTTCCCAGTGCAAAGTTTTAATTGTTGGCTTAACTGTCCAAGGTGCACAATGATGCTAAATATTTAACATGGTTTTCAGTTGTAAGGACAAATGCACAATTTCAGTGTTGTCATAGGTGTTATTTTCCATAGATAATGCCCCTGCAGTAGAAACTAGTTGTATTGAGCACCTGTATTAAAATATGCCTAATATAAATGGTTAAATATGTATCAAGAATAAATACAGACATTGGTTCCTAAATTATAACCTAACTAATCATGCAGGCATAATAATGTTCAAATTGTAATGAAATCTGAAAAAAAGTCTATAATTTAATGTTAAAATGAAAGGACTCAGGGAAGTTAATAATGTAATTATATTAAAAACCCAAGATTAATTTATTTAATATAATTAACAATGTAATATAACTTAGCTTCATGAATCAGCATTTTTTAATATTTCTATTTTCTATTACTTAAAGGAAAATTAAAATTAAAAAACAATTTCTGATATTAAAACAAACATAGAATTAGGAAATTAATAAACTAGTCATTAAGAATATCTGCATATTATGTTGAAAAATACATATGTAAAATATAAATAGTTTTAATTGACAAACAATATTAATATTCTATCATATTGGATTGTTTTCCTATTTTATTTCATACAATCAAGGTGATGATTTCTTTGCATTAAGGTTAAACTTCAGGGCATGTGTCATGGTTACATTAAGGTAACATGTTGAAACATGATGGTAACTTCTAAAATGCCACAATTAATTGTTTTACGTTTTCTTGATTTCCAAATGGATAATTAGTATGAATTAAACATGAAGTCAAGATAATCAACCATAATAAAGATTGTGTTGTGTGCTATTGAGTTCTTTCTAAACCATAGAGTGTTGTATAATTTTATATAGGAGATTATAACTTACCTCATTTAAAACATATTGTCCGTAAAATATTGTAATGCAACACAAAGATTACAAGCCAAAATTTGAATTATTACATCTGCCTTGTAACTAACATGGATAACTAAATGCTATTACAGAATAATAAAGAAGCTCTGGTGGTGAAATGGTTAAACTCCTGGCTATTAACTGAAAGGAAGTGGTTTGAATCCACCAGCCACTGTGGGGGAGAAAGATGTGGCTACCTGCTTCAGTAAAGATTACAACACTGTAAAACCTATGGGGAAGTTCTACTCTGTCCAATAGGGTTGCTGTGAGTCAAAATAGACACAATAGCAGAGGAGACAGAATACTACAATTCTTTCTTTGTATTGTTTTTTTCTCTTCTTTCCTGTTTTTCCTCCACCTCATCCTCTGAACTCCTCTCCTCCTTGTCTTCTATCTCTCTTCTTCTTCTTTCTTCTTTTTTTTCTTTGTTATTTAAATAGGACTATTTGATTGTATAGGAGGAGCTCTGGTAGCATAGTGCCTAAGGCACTTGACTGCTCACCAGAAGGCTGGCAGTTCAAACCCACCAGCCACTCCTCGGAAGGAAGGTTGGGCAATCCTACTTCCATAGTGATACTGCTTCGGAAACCCAAGGAGGGGTCGCTATGAGTCGGGGCCGACTCGATGGCAAACAACAACAACAACAACAACAACATTTGATTGTATTTGGACAAGTTTCAACTCCATTTGCCTGCTTTCTGTTCACTACCTTTCTTTCCTCAGTTAACCCCATTTGCTTAATCCTGTACTGAGTATGTTGTATTGAAATCTGCAGCTAAGGATGCTTATACTTGCCTTCTAAGTATGACTGCCACAGCTTCTCATCCTGCAGCTGGCTTAGATTTTACCCTAGGAGTATCCCTACAGTAAAAATAAGGTAAAATAAAATAAAAATACAACATCAGGACTCAGATAGTTACTGCAATAAAATAAATATTTGGAAAACACTAACATTTTAAAAATACTAAACGTTTCAATTCATGAAAAAGCAATATCTGTTAATAGGATATTATTATTTTATTTTATATATATATTTATGTTTTGCTGTGTATATTTTCTTTTTTTATATTTCTCTTTTTTTAACTGTAGTTTGTGTGGAAGTTTTCAGAGCAAATTAATTTTCCATTCAACTATTTATATACATTGATTTTACATTGATTGTGATGTCCTCAATATAATAACTTTCTTCCCACATCCTCTCTGGGTTCCCCATTCCATTTATTTTTTTCTTGCCCCTTCCTGCCTTCTGAGCTTTGTTAATAGGCAAATAATATGCTTTTGGTCTCATAATTGTGGCGTGCACTCAAGAGTAATCTATTGTTTGGCTGAAAATTGATCCTAAGAGTGGGTTCAGTTCTACGCTTGAATATTGTCTTAAGGCCAGAGGATCTACCAGTCTCTATCAAAACAGTAACTCTGGTCTTGTTTTCAGGATTTTGAATTTTGTTGTACTTTTTTTTTTTTTTTTTTAAATCTCTCTCTCTCTTTCTCTGCCTGGGACTGTGTATAGTGATCATGATCAGACTTGTCAGTAATGGGTGCCGAGCACCATCTAGTTCTTCTTCTGATCTCCAAGTGCTGGAGGCTATGGTTCACGGGGTTCATTAGTCTTTTGGACTAATTGTTTCCTTGAGTCTTTGATTTTATTATTATTATTGTTATTATTATTATTTGCTCCAGATGAGGAGAGGCCAATAGTTCCATCTTAGATGACCACTTGCAAACTTTAAGATCCTAGTCACTACTCACACACCAGAGCAGGATATAGAACATTGCCTTTTGCAGAATGTTATGCCAATTGATGTAGGTGTCCCCCAAGGCTGTGGTACCAAGTCTTCAAGCCCTTCAAGGTATTTGGTATAGCTAAGTTTTCAGAACTTTGCCCTTTGTATGCTCTACAATATCCTTAGATATATTTGTAACACCTACAGATAAATAGGTAGAAATATCCTCTGCCCAACATATACTTGTAGATATACCCTCATTCACCTTCTCTTATATGTTCAGCTTGCCTATCTACCTATGTATCTACTTGTAGTTATTGTTGCTATTAGTATTATCGCAGGATTGTGTATGTAATAGTATTTATATCTGTTGCCTTTACTCCTGTGAACTTTTTTTTTTTTAATTGTTAAATTTATTTTTATTTTTTTAAATTGAAACAGAGGCATAATGTGTCCTAGAAAAATAAAGATTTAGGATACAAATGACATGGGCAGGCAGGGGCCAGGGTTTCCCCCAGAGATGGATGAGATCTTTGGTCTGGGGCTGAAAGTGAGGACCAGGGGAAGCCAGGCACTCGTGTCCCAGTACCCTCCCACACCTGTGTCCTTTTCAGCAGGAAGTGCCCGGCTGGGGAGGCCTGCCAGTCCTCCTGGGTTCCACACAGTTCTGGGGACAATGGCTAACAGTGGATCTATTTCCTTTGCCAGTGGTCACCACTTGTCTAACAGTTTCTCATACTATGGTGGTTTGCAAATTGCTGTGAGGCTGGAAGCTCTGCCACTAGTATTTCAAATACCAGCAGGATTATCCATGGTGAGCAGGTTTCAGCAGAGCTCCTAGTTTAAGACAGACTAGGAAAAAACAAAGAACCATGCAGTTCTGAAAAAATTAGACATTGAAAATCTTATGAATAGCAGTGAAATATTGTCTGATACAGTGATGGAAGCTAAGATACAGTGATGGAAGCTAAGCCCCTCAAACTGCAAGGAACTCAAAATACAATTGGGGAAACACTGCCTCCTCATTGTACAGTGACCTTAATGAGTTTGATGAAGTCTTTGCAGACCTTTATTTGTTTTTATGGGATGACTCTAAATGAAAAGAAACAGTTTCAAACATCCATTAATAAACAGAATGTGCAATGTACAAAATAAGAGCCTAAGAAAATTGGAAGATGTCAGAAATGAAGTGGAATCTATTGGAATTGGTATCCTAGGTATTATTTGAGCTAAAATCCACTGGTAATGATCATTTTGAATCAGGCAATCATATGATCTACTATTCTGGTATGACAAATTAAAGAGGAATGCCATCACATTCATAATCCAAAAGAATATTTCAGTATCTATTCTGAAGTATAATGCTGTCGGTCATAGGATAGTATCCTCAGATATACAAGGAAGACTATTTAATACTACTATTTCTCACATTTACACAGTAATCACTAAAGTAAAAAAGCGAAAAAATTGAAAATTTTAACAACTTCTGCAGTCTGATAGAGCAAGCATGCAATCAAGATGGAATGATAACTACTAATGATTGGAATGCAAAAGTTAGAAACAAAGAAGAAACCTTTGTATTTGGAAAATACGGCCATGGTGATAGAAATGACACTGGAGACCATATGATAGAATTTTGCAAGACCAAGGATTATTCATTGCAAATACATTTTTACAATAACAGAAAGGGTATCTATACACATGGACCTCACCTGATAGAATACACAGCAATCAGTTGGCTACAACTGTGGAAAGAAATGTTGGAGAAGCTCAATAACATCAGTCAGAACAAGGCCAGGAGTTGACTGTGGAACAGACCATCAATTGCTTCTATACAAGTTCAATTTGAAGCTGAAGACAATTAAAACAAGTCCACAAGAGCCAAAACATGAACTTGATTATTTCCCAACTGAATTTAGACACCATCTGAAAAATAGATTTGACACATTAAACAAGAAGGACAAAAGACCAGAGACGGGATTGATAGGGTGACATCAAGAACATCATATATGAAGAAAGCAAAAGGTAAATAAAAGATAAGAAAAAAAAAAAAAAGAGACCAAAATAGATGTCAGATGAGATTCTGAAACTTGCTCTTGAATAGAGTAGCTAAAGTGAATGGATGAAATAAAAGAGATGACTAGAATATTTCAAAGAATGGTGTTCTGGTTACCTAGTGCCACTGTGACAAGAATATACCACAAATGGGATAGGTTGGCAGAGCACAGCAGTCTGCTGAACAATAACATGACTACATGCAGGGTTCAAGTGTGCCATAAGCTAGAGACCATTCCCAAAGCTCCTTCTTATATATGGGAAGCAAACTACATCCCTAAAGCAGCTACTCAGCTGCTTGTGGTAGCTCCCATCATGGAGTTGATTGCCAGTCTCGTCATGGGGAATATTTACCACCAGCTGCCCAGCTACTCAACCAGGCCCAGCCAAGTTGACACAAAATTTTAACTACCAGAAATGATTTCAGAAGACAAAGTAAAGTATTACAATTAAAGACCTGGAATTGAAAAACAAAATGGAAGAACATACTAGGCATTTTAAGCTGAAAGAACTGAAGAGCAAATTTAAGATTCAAATTGCAATACTGAAAGAATCTTCAGCAAAATGGTCAATGATGTGGGAAGCATTGAAATCTTAGTATTAAGTCTTCTCCTCATCATGCTCAGTATGTGACTTTTTTCTCTATTTTCTGTTTTTATTCCTTTGTGTTCCAAATTCCTCTTTTTTTTTTTCACCGATTCTCTGTTGTGCTGTTTTAATTTATTGCCAACTCATCTACTAAGTCCTTAATTTCATGGTTTTTTTTTTTTTTTTTTGCTTAATTCTAGAATTACCACTGGCTCTTTTTTTTTTCTTTTTTCTTCAGATTTTAAGTACCTGATAAGATTCTTCAACTTATAATATTTTCCTAGACGTATTAATCATAATTATATTAAAATTTCTTTCTCATTGCTGAAATTTATATGTAGCCTAAGAATCTTTTTCAGGGTCTTTTTTCCTCTTTTTCTTCCTTTATTTTAGTTAATTATTTTTAGTATCACTCATAATTTTCTTTTTTTACTGGAAGCCAGATATTCTGGATGAACAACTGTAAAATGTTAGGGTAATAATATCTTTCCCCAAAGAATACTAAGTTTTCTTCTAGTCTACAGGTAGAGTACAGCAGTCACTTTGAATTTTATTAAAGGTTGTTTTTTTTTGTTTGTTTGTTTTTTAAGCTAGTAATTTAAAGATTTACCTTTATTCTTATGGTATAATTATTATTTCTTTATCTTTAGGTCCTTATCTATAAAAAATGGATGAGATCCTACAGTCTTTACCAACATTGTTCCACCATGATGAGACTTTGTCTTTCTACCAATTTCTTGTCTCTAAAATTCTACTTAGATCTTTTAGCTTATTTACTACTCAAACCAAACCAAACTCATTGCCATAGTCGATTCTGACTCATAGCAACCCTTCTTTGGGTTTCCAAGGTGGTATCTCTATGGAAGTAGATTGCCCAGTCTTCCTTCCAAGCAGTGGCTGGTGGATTTGAATTACCAGCTTTCTGGTTAGCAGTCAAATGTCTACACCATGAGAGCTCCCAATAGTAAGTGCTGTTTTTTTTATTTTGTTTGGTTTTGTTTTATGGAATCTCACTCTTTGTTTGTGCAGACAATGGCCTAAACTGAATTTGCATTCAGATTTGCTGGCTCATTTTCTGTGATTCTCTCTTCTCCAGAATTATATCCTGTTATTGGCATCCTCTTTGTTAGCCCCCAAATCTGATCTCTGTGTCCTCAGTACAATAATACAGTGGCATGTACCATGATTTGGAAAAATGCACCAAGGGAAATAAACTGGAGCTGTTGTGGAACTCATCTCATTTTGTTTTCCTTTTCTTGATTATTACAGGCTTTCATGTCATTCTTGAGTTGCTTGTTCTTCATTGCCTTTAAAGAGTTGCTTTATATGTCTTCTCCAACTTTTGCTATTGGTAAGGAGGTTAATACAATATAAACAATTCTAATCATGTCAGAACTAAAATTCTGAATATATTCTTTATTTTTTATAATATAACTATATTATTTGATAGGGAGCTCTAGTAGCGTAATGCCTAAGACACTTGACTGCTAACCAGAGGCTGATGGTTCAAACCCACCAGCCACTCCTTGGAAGGCAGGTTGGGCAATCCACTTCTGTAGTGATACTGCCTTGGAAATCCAAGGAGTGGTCGCTATGAGTTGCATCCGACTCATTGGTGCATAACAACAACAATAACATATTATCCGATATATAAAAATAAAGAATAATACAATGAATATGCTTCTATACTTGGCCTGGATTAAGAAATTAAATATTGAAATCATGAACATATTTGCTGTGTATTTCTCATTGATTTTATCTTCTTTCCTCCTCTCACCCACATATGTACATATGTGCCCAGTGCTATGCATTTACTGATTTTTATTTCAGTGTATGTTCACATGGATGCTTAATATAGGTATGTTTTAAAAATCATGTATTTCATATTATTATAAATGCCATTCTATATTATGATTTCCTGAAATGTATTCATTTTTGTACTATGTTCTACTTATTTTCACTCTTATTTAATAGTCTATTATATGAATATATCAGTTTTTATTTCAACATTTCCTATTCCTATGCAGCTTATTCATAAATGTGTATTTCCTTTAAAAGCATTGTCCCTATTAACAAACTTATATATTTCTCCTGATATGCATATATGATGATTCTTTTTAGGGTAGAATTTCTGCCTCATACAGAACATACACCCAGAGATGTGAACATGTTTCCCAAAGCCTCCTTTAACATTAAAGATATAGAAACCCTACATTTTAGTTGAAAACGTGTGTTGTCGGGAAAAAATAACTTCCTTGCAGCTAGATCGTGTAATTAAGCTTTTTTCTGATAGGGTATGAGAGTAACCATTGTGTGCGAGTTTCAGGTACTAATCTCAAAGGAAACATTTCTTTAGGCTTCCTTCTTTTTTTCCCTTTTCTCTTTTCTACTGGTGTAATAGGGATATGATGATGGTGATCCATCTTAGACCATGTGGGTGATGGTGTGATAGATAGAGCAATGACAGAATCATTAGATATGAGGCACTGCAATTTTTGCTCTGAACTGCTGATGCCTAGATAATTATTTAAGAGAGAAAAGCAATGATGTCACTTTGAGAATTGTGGGACACCTGACCCAAGCCACTGTATTTTCAATCATCTCATATGCATGTGAGCAGCTCTGCTAGCATAATGACTAAAGCATTGGGGCACTAACCAAAAAGTCTGTGGTTCAAACCCACCAGCTACTCCACAGGACAAAGATGAGGCAGTCTGCTTCTGTCAAGGTTTATAACATTGGCAACCTTATAGGGTAGTTCTACTATGCCCTACAGGGTCACTATGAATTGGAATTGACTCTAAGGGAGTCAATAATTATTTATTTATCTATTTTCCTATGTATGTGAAACCTGGACAATGAATAAGGAAGAATAAAAGATTGTTGAATTTAAATTATTGTGTTAATGAAGAATATTATAGGCACATTAAAACCTGTGAAGCTGCAGTTTGTGTAAGGCAGAAATGTATGGGAGAACCCACTGCCATCAAGTTGATTCTGAATCATAGTGACCCTACAGAGTACAATTGCTCCATATGATTTCCAACTCTGTAAATCTTTATGGAAACAGACTGTTGCATCTCTTTGCTGAAGAGCTATAGGTGGGTTTGAACTGCTGAGTACTTATTCACAGCACCAAAAGGTACTATCCCCTATCAGAGAAGGAAAACTTAAATATTTTCCACAAAAAATGAGAGATACAGAAAAATGGTTAAGACTACACTCTATTAAAGGTGGAAATTCTTTAGAGAAACAATGCAATTTTGTCAATGTCTGGCTCTCACAGGCCTCACTATACAATGGACTGCCAGAAGAATGAACAAATCACCCTTGGGAGAAATACAGTCAAATTGTAATTATTACTTGGGACATGTCACCAGGAGGAAGCAGTCCCTGGAAAAGGACATAATGCTTGGAAAAGTAGAGGGTCAGCAAAAAAGAGGAAGCCCCTCAATGAAATGGATTGACACAGTTGCTCCAACAATGGGCTCAAACATAGCAGTGATTGTGACAAGATTTCATTGTTATAGGTAGGGTCACCATCAGTCAGAACCAACTAACGGCACTGTGCAACAACATTTTAGCCAATGTCATTTTTTTGTTGCAGTTAAACAACAGGACCTATATTATCACTAAGGAATGTGTATCAGCTGCATTAGATGTTACCATAAAGGTCTACAAAATGGTTGTACAATATTTTTCCATGAGAAGTTACAAAGTTTCAACCATTGTACCACTTGCCAATGGTTATTGTCAGAGGTAAAATTTTTGTCAAAAATGATAGGTATAAAATGTTATTTCATTGTGATTTTATTTGCATTTTATTATTACTTGTGGTATTAAGATATTTTACAGGCAGGCACATGTAGATAAACTGTTTGGAAAGTCTGTTAATATTTTTTTCCACTTCTCATATTTGTTGTTTACATGTACGATTGTAGAATCTCCTTGTGTGTCCCCTTCAAGAATTTTCATGAAAGTATTGAATAAGACTTGTACCCATCAGCCACTCTTTGGAAGAAAGACTGGGAAATTTACTCCCATAGAGATACTGACTCAGAAACTCAAGGAAGGGTGGCTATGAGTCAGAATCTACTCAATGGCTGAGTCAGTTTTTTTTTTTTTTTTTTTAATAGTATTTTAGTGATAATAAAACTGGAGAATTACTTGTAAATATATTTTGGACTTTTGTGTTGAGATTTTTTTTATCAAGTTAAATAAGTTTAAATGTTGTTGTTATTAGGTGCCATCGAGTCAGCTCCGACTCATAGTGACACTGTGTACAACAGACCAAAACACTGCCCGGTCCTAAGCCCAGCATTGCAGCCACTGTGCCAATCCATGTCGTTGAGGCCTTTCGCCTTCTTCACTGACCCTCCACTTTACCAACCATGGTATATCTCTCTCCAAGGAATGTCCCTTCTGACAACATGATCAAATTGTGACAAATTCTGGCTTGCCATTCTTATTTCCTAGAACCATTCTGTTATATTTCTTCCAGGAAAGATTGTTCATTCATTGGCAATCCATGGTACTTTCAGTATTCTTCTCCAGCACAACTCAAAAGCATCAACTCTTCTTCAGTCTACCTTGTTCCTTGTCTAGCTCTCTAATACATATGAGGTGATTGAAAATATTATGGCTTGAGTCAGGCACACCTTAATCTTCAAGGAGACATCTTTGCTCTTGAGCAGTTTAAAAAGATCTTTTGCAGAAGATTTGCTCAGTGCAATATGTCATCTGATGTCCTAACTGCTGCTTCCATTGGTGTTGATTGTGGATCCAAGTAATAAGAAACCTTTAACAACTTCAATCTTGCCTGCATTTATTGTGATGCTGCTTATTGGGCCTGTTGTGAGGATTGTTGTTTTCTTTATGTTGAGATGTAACCCATACTGCAGATTGAAGTCTTCAGTCTTCATCAGTAATTGCTTCAAGTCATCCTCACTTTCAGCAAGCAAAACTGTATCTGCATATCACAGGTTGTTAATGAGCCTTCTTCCAATCCTTATGCCACGTTCATCTTCATATAGTCAAGCTTCTTGGATTATTTCCTCAGCATACAGATTAAATAAACATGGTGAAAGAATACAAACCTGATGTACTCCCTTCCTTATTTTAAACCATGCAGAATTTATTTGTTCTGTTCGAAAAACAACCTCCTGGTCTATACAGGCTCCTCATAAGTACAATTAAGTGTTCTGGGATTCCCATTCTTCTCCATGTTATCCATAATTTCTTTTGAGCCACACAATCGAATGTCTGCATGGTCAATAAAACACAAGTAAACGTCTTTCTACTATTCTTTGCTTTAAGTCAACATCCATCTGACATCAGATATGATATCCCTCACTCCATGTCCCCTTCTGAATCCAGCTTTCATTTCTGGAAGTTCTCTGTCAATATACTGCTGCAACGTATTTTGCATTGTCTTCAATAAGATTTTACTTGTGTGTGATATCAATGATACTGTTCAATAATTTTCACATTCTGTGGAATCACCTCTTTCTTTTTTTAATGAGTACAAATATGCATCCCTTCCAGTCAATTGGCCTGGTAGCTGTCCTCCAAATTTCTTGGCACAGATAAGTGAGTACCTCCAGCAAAGCAGCCATTTGTTGAAACATCTCAATGGGAATTTTGTCAATTCCTGGAGTCTTGTTCTTTGCCAGTTCCTTCAGTGTAGTTTTGACCTCTTCCTTTAATACCATTGGTTCTTGACCATATGCCACCTCCTGAAATGGATCAACATTGATCAATTCTTTTTGATACAGTGACTCTTAATTCCTTCTATCTTCTTTTGATGTTTCCTGCATCATTCAATATATTGCTCATTAAATACATAAATACATAAATACATAAATTCATAAATAAATAAAATAGAGCCTTTCAATATTGCAACTGGAGGCTTGAATTTTTTTCTTCAGTTATTTCAGCTTGAGAAATGCCGAGCGTATTCTTCCCTTTTTGTTTTCTAACTCTAGGTCTTTGCACATTTCATTATAATAATAGGCTTTTTTCTCCTTGAGGTACTCTTTGAAATCTTCTGTTCAGCTCTTTTATCTTGTCAATTCTTCCATTTGCTTAGCTACTCTCCACACAAGGGCAAGTTTCATAGTCTCTGCTGACATCCATTTTGGTCTTTTCTCACTTTCCTCTGTTTTTAATGACCTTTTGCTTTCTATATAGATGATTTTCTTTATGTCATCCCACAATTCCTCTGGTTTTCAATCATTGGTGTTCAATGCATCTATTCTTTAGATGGTCTCTAAATTCAGGAGGAACATAATCAAGGTCATATTTTGGCTCTCCTGGACTTGTTTTGTCTTCAACTTCAACTTGAACTTGCACATGAGCTACTGATGGTCTGTTCCACAGTCAGCTCCTCTCCTTGTTTTGGCCAAAGATATTGAGCTTCTCCATTGCCTGTTTCCACAGATGAAGTAGATCTGACTCCTGTGTACTTCATCTGGTGAAGTCCAAGTGTATAGCCTTCCTTTTGGCTGTTGAAAAAAAGGTATTTGCAATGAATAAGCCACTGGTCTTGCAAAATTCTACCATGCGATCTCCAGTGTCATTTCTATCACCAAGGCCCTATTTTCCAAATACTGATGATTCTTCTTTGTTTCCGAATTTTGCATTCCATTCACCTGTGTTAATCAACACATCTTAATTGCATGTTTGGTCAATTTCAGACTGCAGAAGTTGGTAAAATTCTTCAATTTCCTCATCTTTGGCTTTGGTGGTTGGTACATAAATTTAAATAGTAGCATTAACTGGTCTTCCTTATAAGTGTATGGATATTATTCTATCACTGACAGCATTGTACTTCAGGATAGATCTTGATACATTCTTCACAAAGATGAATGCCATACCATTCCTCTTTAATTTGTAATTCCTGGCATAGTAGATCATATAGTTGTCTGATTCAAAATGGTCAAAACCAGTCCATTTCAGATCACTAATGCCTAGGATATCTGTCTTTATGCATTCTATTTCATTTTTGACAATTTCTAATTTTCCTAGATTCATACTTCATACATTCTTTGTTCTAATTATTAATGGATGTTTACAACTGTTCCTTCCCCTTTTGAATTGTGCCACATAAGCAAATGGAGTTCCTGAAAGCTTTACTCCATCCACATCATTAAGGTCGGCCCTACTCTGAGGAAGCAGCTCTTCCCCAGTCATATTTTGAGTACCTTCCAACCTGAGGGGCTCATCTTCCAGCACTATTTGTACAATGTTTCAGGGCTATTCATAAAGTTTTTCAGTCATATATAAGACAGTGTTTCAATGCTACCCAAAAGGTTTTCACTGGCCAATTCTTTGAGAAGTGATGGCTCCTTCCTTCTTCTGTGTCTGTCTTAGTCTAGAAGCTCTGTTGAAACCTATCCACTATGGGTGACCCTGGTGGTATTTGAAATACTGGTGGCATAGCCTCCAGCATCACAGCAACACACCAGCCACCATAGTATGACAAAATGACAGATGAGTGGTGGAATTTCATGTGCATTTCATAAATTTTCCCTTTGTAAAGGAACTACTTTTTTTCTGATCCATTTTGAGAGCTCTGGAGGTATAGTGCCTAAGGCATCTGCCTGCTAACCAGAAGGCTGGAGGTTCAAACCCACCAGCCACTCCTCAGAAGGAAGGTTGGGCAATCTACTTCTGTATTGATACTGGCTTGGAAATCCAAGGAGGGGTCACTATAGGTCAGATCCCACTTAAGGGCAATGGATTACTTTGTTAATAAATTAATAGTTATTCCTTTCCATAATAAAGTATACTTTATCATAATATGTTTTAACCTTTACATACTTCTCTCAAGCTGGGTTCTCTCAAAAAAAAAAAAAAAAAAAACTCACTGCCATGGAGTCGGATCCAACTCATAGTTACCCCTCTTTGGGTTTCCAAGGTGGTATCGCTACAGAAGATTGCCCAATCTTCCTTCTGAGGAGTGGCTGGTGGATTTGAACTGCTAGCCTTGTGGTTAGTAGTCAAATGCCTTAGGCACTACATAACTAAATTATTAATGCTTATATGTATTTAAATATAGAGAGACATTTATTTCAAGGAAATGGCTAATGTGGTTGGAGAGGTTGGCAAGTCCTGTGTCTTTGGGTCTGATGCTAGGCTGAAAACTTCTCCTGACACACATAGCTGGAGGGGCTAATATACCCAAGCTCACAGGTCGAATAGCAAGATGTTGGCTCATTGATTGCAAAGGCTGATGAATCCAAGGTCAGCAGGTAAGATGCATGCTGCTGGCACAAGTTCAAAGAATCAGATACCAGATGATGAGTCAGATGCAGGATCCAGAACCCTCAAAAAGCCAGAGACTTTTATCAGAAAGTCCATATATATTGGGAGCAGACCACACACACTCCTAAGGAAATTCCTTTTCAATGGATTGGCTGCTTATAGGAGAAATCATCACAGAGGTGATTATGCTATATCAGATCTCATCAGCAGTGCTGACTACATAATAACTGTCAAGCCACTGATAGTCATGGCACAGGCTATTTGACACACAAAATTAACCATCATAATACTGCATATTAAATATACTATAATATTATCTAGGACATTGCAAAAACGGCGAGGAGGCCACATGTTCTGACCTCCTCTAATCCCACAAGGGGAAGACAGGATTACCAGCAGTAACCCAAGGCCTATTACTGC
>NW_006922052.1:1222449-1223055 GCF_000298275.1 Orycteropus afer afer | reverse complement strand
GTTTGAACTGCCAGCCTTCTGGTTAGCAGTCAAATGTCTTAGGCACTATGCTACCGGAGCTCCAAACATATATATACTAAACCAAAAACAAACTCATTGTCATTGAGTCTGATCGAACTCACAACAACCCATCATTGGCTTTCTGAGGCAGTATCACTGCAAAATTCGATTGTCCAGTCTTCCTTCTGAGGAGTGGCTGGTGGGTTTGAACTGCCAGCCTTCTGGTTAGCAGTCAAATGCCTTAGGAATGGCATTATATATATATATATATATAATGGCATTATATATATAATGTCAAGGAGGATGTTTTATGCTTGTTGCTTTTCTATTTTTTATGCATATTTTCTTGAATTAGCAGTACAGTTGCTACACAGAAGTCATTTGGAATTTATACTGCTTTTTTCCTTAGCTCTTAGCTTAGTGAGAATCAAGTGTAATTAAAGGAAAATATTTTATGCCAAATATTCCAGGCTTTGTCATTGTTTTATAGACCACAATGCTGATATTTTCTTAAAACAGTCTCTTTTTGGTTTTACAGGTATGTGGGACTGCAAAAACGACAAGGAGGCCACATGTTCTGACCTCCTCTAACCCTACAAGGGGAAG
>NW_006922052.1:1205516-1221826 GCF_000298275.1 Orycteropus afer afer | reverse complement strand
AATCAGGATCTCCTCAGTTGCTAATAGAAAATCCCACCTTGGGGTTTACAAAGACTTATGGGTAGAAAAGCCACACTAAGTAATTTACTACACTGCAGGGACATAATGTCTATTTGAGCAATGTCAGACCACACATATATCCTGTGGGGTAGGGAGGAAGGGCTTACTTGGAAGGGGTCCAGGAGGCACAGCTAGCATTGAGTTTGTGGAATCATGGCAGCTGTGTGTAGCTAAACTTCAAAGGCTGCCACTGCTCTGTGCCTTGACAGCCACTATACACATCAATTGGGAGACACTGGTCTATAGCCACTCTGCTTGCCCTCTTAGGTCTTCTAATTCTGACTAGGCTCTCTGCGAACTGCTCAGAGAGTACCATACACCTAGAGACAATCAATTGCAGGTGAAAGTTTGTACACCATAAATCATGAATCATGGGTTCTAACAGAGAGCCAGAGTAGTTTGTGAAGGGATAACTTTGATATATTTATGCAAATAGAAGTGGTGGTGGCTGAATCTGACCTCCTCTAATTTCAGGAGAGGGAAGAGAATCACCATGATCAGCCCAAGGATTATTTTTATGAGGTGGAGGTCAGACATGCTGATGTGAGCTCTACCAATAGGTCCACTCCATTCCAACAGCAAGCCTCCTATTCAAAGGTACTAAGCTTTCTCACTCTGTGGGCCAGTAAGCCCTCTGATATATCTCATGGCTGTCTCTTGGTTCTGCTGCCTCAGCTG
The DNA here is from genome assembly GCF_000298275.1 of Orycteropus afer afer. Taxonomy (NCBI): domain Eukaryota; kingdom Metazoa; phylum Chordata; class Mammalia; order Tubulidentata; family Orycteropodidae; genus Orycteropus; species Orycteropus afer. The sequence continues at coordinate 1,221,088 of NW_006922052.1, read as the reverse complement.
TCACTGTCTTTCTGCTTTCTCTTTGTCAAGGAGGTATATCACTGGAATGCCAGGTTCAAGGACATGCTTCCCTCCTGGCTAGTCTTTCTATCTTGATGGTAGTGAGTTCCCCAATTCCACTTTAGGGATATCTCATGTTAAGTCTAAGGATATGGCAAAACTAAGCAATACCCATGTTAGGGTTATATACACTTTATTTCCATTATTCCACCTCCACAACGGTGCCATACACATTATTTACATTATTAACCAGCTATCCAATCCCTTGGGAGCTCTGGTAGTGTAGTGCCTAAGGCACTTGACTGATAACCAGAAGGCTGGTAACCAGCCCCTCCTCAGAAGGAAGGTTGAGCAATCTACTTCCGTAGTGATACTGCCTTGGAAACCGGAGAGGCCACTGAGTCAGGTCCAACTCGACAGCACATAACAACAACAATCCGATCCCTTGGTGGGACACAAACACTACACATTTGCATAACACTACCTAGTAATCTAGTGGGAGTCACAAGAACCTGGCTAGAAGAGCCATACTAAGTAATTTACTGCACCACAGGCCACTCTGGCTATGCTAGGCACTGGGCCTTTCATACTTGAAAAGATTATGTTTCTTTACAATCCTTTTTTTTAATTGTGATTTGGGTTAAAGTTTATAGAGCAGATTCATCTTCCATACAGCAGCTCACATCCACTTTACCTCATGACACTGACTGCAATTTCCTACAATGGAACAACTCCCCTCCCCACTTCCCCGTAGTTACCTCTTCCCTGTTTCTTTCCCTCCATGCACTCCTGCCCCCTGAGCTGTCTCCCTGTGCATAAACAGCCTTTCTATTCTCCCATGATTGTTCTCTCCAAGGAGTGTTATCTGCTTAATGTAAATGTTCAGCTCATATGCCTGTCTTTTGTTTGGCTGGAAGCCACAGGAGTGGGTTCAATTCCAGACCTCAAGGGCAACTAGGGGCCATAGTCTCAGTGGTTCCATCATGCTCTATCAGACCAGCAAACCTGGTTCCTTTTTTTTTTTTTTAAATGATTTGAGTTTTGTTCCAATTGTTCTCCCACTCTATCCAGGATCTCCTATATAGATCCCCCTCCAAGTGGTTGACAGTGGTACCCTGGCACCATCTACTTCTGGTCTCATAATCATATAGGCTGAGGATCTCATGGTGCACCAGTTGCTTGGACTTATTGTTTCCATGCATCTTTGCTTTTCTTCATTCTTCTTTGTTCTGGATGGGGAGAGACCCATCATTGCAGCTAGATGGCCACTTGCAATCTTTTAAGATCCCAGTTGCTACTCACCAAAACAGGATGTGGTACCATGTTTTTGTGTAGTATGTTATGCCAATTAAACTTTATGTCCCCTGTGACTATGGTTCCAAGCACACAGGTTGAACTACTTGCTCCCTCTGGGTAGCTGGCTATGGCCAAGAAGTGACTACAACCTTGTCCCTTGTTATCTCTACTATATACCTGGGTATTCTTACAGAACACACAATACACTTGTAGTAATATTGTCTGCCAGTCCTATACATGGTCATGGGAAAACTCCCCCCTGCATAGATATACCTAATATTTTAGCCTGTCCATCCATCTATCTACCCATATATCAATGTTTGTCTTCACTGACAACACAGTACTGTACGTGCAAAAGGGTTCCTCTTTGTTGTCTCTACCTTCCATGAACCTCTATGACTTCTTCTTCCTCAGTGCCACTGTCTTGATCACTCACATTTGGTATTTTGACCTTCTCTTCACCCAAATCAATACTTGTCTCTACCTATCTAACAGTGTTCACTACCCTCCCTTCTCACTCCTGGTAACCAACAACAAAAGTTTCCTTCCATATAGAAACCTTTCCTTGACTTTTTACAATAATGAGCTAATACAATATTTATCCTTCTCTGATTGACATATTTCACACAACATAATATTGTCGAAGTTCATCCACATTATGTGGTGTTTTGCAGATTCTACATTATTTTTTTAGGGTTGCACAGTATTCCATTGTATGTATGTACCATAGTTTGTTTACCTGTTGTTTTGTTTATGGTCACCTAGGTTGTTTCCATCTTTTGGCTATCGTATTTATTGCTGCAATGAACATGGTGTGTATATATCTCTTCTTTTCCTGGCTCTCACTTCTTTAGGATATATACCTAGTAATGGAATGGCTGGATCAAATGATATTTTTAATTCCAACTTCTTAAGCAATCGCCATACTGTTTTCCACAGTGTTTGTATCATTTGACAGTGCCACCAGCAGTGTATGAGAGTCCCAGTCTCTGCATCCTCGCCAGCATTTGTTATTTTCTGTTGTTTTGAACTTTGCTGCTAGTGCTGGGGCAAGATGATATTTCATTGTTGTTAGGGGTCCCTATGAGTCAGGTCCGACTCAACGGCACATAACAACAACAACAACAAGAAATGGCTAATGTTTGTGAGCATTTCTTCATATGTTTCTTGGCCGCCTGAATATTCTCATTGGTGAAGTGTCTATTCATGTCTTCTGCCCATTTTTTAAATTGGATTATTTGTCTATTTGTTGTTGAGGTGTTGCAGTTTTCTATAAATTCTAGAGATAAGTCCTTTGTCAGATATGTCATTGTCAGTTTTTTTTTTTTTCCCCCCCAAAGCTGTAGGTTCTCTTTTGACTCTATTGGAGAAGTCTTTGGAAGCACATAAAAATTTAATTTTTATAAAGTTCCATTCATCCAGTTTCTCTTCTGCTGCTTGTGCATTTTGGATTAGGCTTGAGAGTCCATTTATGCCATATATTCCAAACCAAATTCACTGCCTTTGAGTTGAACTGGATTCCTAGTGACCCCTCCTTGCATTTCTGAAGTGGTATCACTACAAAAATAGATTGCCCAAACTTCCTTTCAAGGAGTAGCTAATGGGTTTGAACCACCAACCTTCTGGTTAGTAATCAAATGTATTAGGCACTACACCACCAGAACTCCTATGCCATGCATTAGAGCTCTTAAATTTACCCCTAGTTTTTCCTTGAGCAACTTTATAGTTTTAGTTTTCACATTTAAGTATTTGATCCATCTGGTGTTAGTTTCTGTGTATGGTGTGAGGTAGAGCTCTGGTTTCATTTTTCTGCAAATGGATATCCAGTTTTGCCAGCATCATTTATTAAACTGACATTCTTTTTCTCAATTAATGTATTTTTGCCCTTTGTCAAAGATCAGCTCACCATAGGTGGATGGATATATTTCTGGGTTCTCAGGTCTATTCCATTGGTCTATGTGTCTGTCGTTGTACCAATACCAGGTGTACCAATACCAGTTTTGACTACTGTGACTATATACTAGCTGTTGAGATCTCACAGTGTGAGACCTCCAACTTTGTTCTTCTTCAATAGTGCTTTGCTTTTGCTTTATATCTCTTTCCTTTAGATATAAAGTTATTTATTGGCTTTTCCATATCCTTAAAGAATGTTGATGGGATCTGGATTGGGATTGCATTGAATGTATAGCTTGCTCTCTGTAGAACTGACATTTTCACAATATTCAATCTTCCTGTCCATGAGCATGGTATGTTTTTACATATATGTAGACCTCTTATGGTTTCTTGAAGCAGGCTTTTATAATTTTCTTTGTACAGGTCTTTTGTGTCCCTGGTAAGATTTATTCCCAAGTATGTTATTTGTTTTGGTAGTTATTGTAAATGATATTGATTTCCTTATTTCTTTTTCAGCAATCTTTTTGGTGGTATAGAGGAATCCAACTGATTTTTGCATGTTGATCTTGAATCCTGCTATGATACTAAATCTCTCAATTAGTTCCAGCAGAGTTTTTCCTGAGTCTCTTGTGTTTTCTAGGTATAGAATTATATCATCAGCAATTAGTTTGACTTCTTTACCAATTTGGATGCCTTTGATTTCCCTTTCTTGCCTTATTGCCCTGGCTAGGACTTCCAATAAATATTGAATAGAAGTGGCGATAGATGGCATCCTTGTCTGGTTCCAGTTCACAAGGGGAATGGTTTCGATCTCTCTCCATTGAGAATAATGTTGGTTGTGGTTTTTCATATATGCCCTTTACTATGTTGAAGAATGTCCCTTCTATTCCTATTTTGCTGAGAGTTTCAATCAGAAATGGGGGGTGGATATTATCATATGTCTTTTCTGCATCAATTGATATGATCATGTGGTTCTTTACCTTTGTTTTTGTATGTGGTGGATGATAGGAATTGTTTTTCTAATGTTCAACCATCCTGGCATACCTGACACGAACCTCACTTGGTCACAAAGAATTATATTTTGTGTATGTTGTTGGAGTCTATTGGCTAGCATTTTGTTGAAGATTTTTGCATCTATATTCATGTAGGATATTGGTCTGTAGTTTTCCTTTTGAGTGATGTCTTTGCCTGGTTTTGGTATCAAGGTTTTGCTTGCTTATAAAATGAGTTAGGGAGGATTCCATCCTTTTCTATGTTTTGGAATAGTTTGAGTAGGATTGGTGTCAGTTCTTCTCCGAATATTTGGTAGAATTTGCCAGTGAAACCATCTGCACAAGAACTTTTTTGTTGGTAATATTTTTCTGGCCTGATCAATTTCTTCTTTTTTTATGGATATGTTCAACTTTTCCACATCAGTCTGTGTTAGTTTAGGTAAGTAGTGTTTTTCTAGAAATCTGTCCATTTCTTCCAGATTTTCCAATTTGTTAGAGTACAGTTCTTCATAGTATCCTGTTATTACCCTTTTTATTTCAGTTGGTTCTGTTGTCATGTCACCCATTTTGTTCTAATTTGAGTTATTTGTATTCTCTCCCTCTTTTCATTTGTTAAATTTGCCAGTCGTTTGTCCATTTTATTAATCTTTTTAAAAAAACAACTTCTCATCTTGTGGATTTTTTTCTATTGTCCTTCTATTTTCTGTTTCATTGATTTCTGCTTGAATATTGTTTCCTTTATTCTGGTGACTATAGGCCTCTTTTGCTGCTCTTTTTCTAATTGTTGGAGGTGTTAGTTTAAGGTGCTGTTTTGGACCCTTCCTCTTTTTTGATGTGTGCATTTATTGCTATAAATTGGTGTCTGATCACTACTTTTGCTGTGTCTCAAAGATTTTGGTATGTTGTGTTTTCATTCTTGTTTGATTCAAATATTTTTTTTTTCATTTCATTTTTTATTTCTTCTCTTACCCAGTCTTTCTTAAGGAGGGTGTTGTTCAGGTTCCATGTGTTTGCTCTTTTTCCATTGATTTTCTTATTGTTGATTTCTAATTTGATAGCATTATGATCCAAGAAGATGCTTTGCAGTATTTCAATGTTTTTAAATTTATCAAAGCTTGCTTCATGGCCTAACATATGGTCTATCCTGGAAAAAGTTCCATGTGCAATGGAGAAGAATATATATTGTGCTGTTGCTGGATGGAGTGCTCAGTAGATGTCTATAAGGTCAAGTTGGTGGATTGTATTGTCTAGTGCTCTATGTTTTTGTTGAGTTTCTTTCCAGTTTCATCTTCTGTCAAAAGTGGTGTATTGAAAGTCTGCCACTATGACTGTGAAGTCATCTATTTGCCTTTTCAACTCTTTTAAAGTCTGATTTATGCATTGGGGCTCTTTCATTGGATCCACAGATATTTATTATGATTATATCTTCTTGTTCAATTGATACTTTAATATAATGTCCTTGTTCAATTGATCTTTTAATATAATGTCCTTCCATGTCTTGCATGGTAGTTTTGTCTTAAAGTCAATTTTATTAGAAATTAATATTGTCACTCCTTCTCTGTTTTGGTTACCATTTGCTTGACATAATGTTTTTCCAACCTTTGATATTTAGTCTATTTTTGTCTCTGTATCTAAGATGTATATCTTGTAGACAGCATATTGATATGTTATGTTTTCTTATCCAGTCTGGAACTCTCCATCTCTTGAGTGGTGCATTTAGTCCATTGACATTCAGTGCAATTATTGACAAGTGTGGATTGGTTGCTGTCATTTTGTTTTGTGTTTGTTCATAGTGTCCCTGGTTTCTTTGTTCCATATAATTTTCTGTGCTGAGCTCATTATGTTTATGAATTGTATTATCATTTCCTTTGTTGCTATTGTTTTAGTATTTGCTAAATATTTGTTCTTGTTCTCTTTTTTATTGTGATATGAAGTTTTATCATTTTTCTTTGAGGTTACCCTGTGAGTTATAATTTTCTCCCTGAGTTTAGGACAGTCCATTCTATCTTGTAACTGTCTCGACTTCCTCACCACTTAGAAGTTCTGTAGCCACACTATTTTTTCCCTCTTTTTGGTTTGTAGTTGTTCTCATTTACCAGTGGATGTCTCTGATTCCCTGTCTACAAGCTTGTAAGCTTATTTTACTTTGAATACTTCCGTAGTTTTGTTGGTTTCTGGGTTTTGTCATCTTGTGTATTAATAATTAGTTGTTGTTTACTATTCATGGTTCTCTGTTAAAAGGACTCCCTTTAGTATCTCTTGGATGGTTGGTCTGGTTTTAACAAATTCCTTTAATTTCTGCATATCTTGAAATCTCTTAATTTCTCCCTCATCTTTGAGGGACAATTTTGGTGGGTATGTAATTCTCGGTTGGAAATTTTTCCCTTCAGTGTTTTATGTATAACCTCTATTGCCTTCTCACTTGCATGGTTTCTGCTGAGAAATTAGAGCTTATTCTTATTGGTTGTCCTTTGTAGGTGACTTTTTGTTTTTCCTTTACTGCTTTCAGGATTCTTTCTTTTTCTTTGGCTTTGATGAGTTTGATGATGATATGTCTTGGTGATTTTCTATTGAGGTCTATCCTGTTTGGGGTTCATTGGACTTACTGAATGGTTATATTCTCATCTTTCATCATATCTGGGATATTCTCTTCCACCGAATCTTGGACAATTTTCTCACTGGTTTTCTCTTTCTTTCCCTGTTCTGAAATTCTGATTATGCATAAGATACTCCTTTTGATGGCATCACACATTTACCCTAGACTTTCTTCATTTTATTTTGATTTTTTTTTTCTGATTTATCTTTTTCCAAAGAAATATTCAGGTATTTGTATTCAATCTCATTAATTTTGTCTTCCATTGCATCAATTCTACTCCATTATCCTTTCAATGTGTTATCTATTTTGGAAAATTTAGTATTAATCTTCTGGATTTCTATCTGTAGATTTTGTATCATTTCTAATTTTGCATTTATTTTGTCACTTTGTTCTTTTATTTCCTTCCAAAAATGTTCTAGGGTTTTGTCAGTGTTTTCCTTAATTTTGTCAGTGTTTTCCTTGATCTGTCTCTCAATCCTTTGAAAATACCTAAATATAATTCTTTTGAATTCCTTATCAGGGAGTTCCAATGCTGCTTCTTCCTCAAGGATGTGTTCTGAGTCTGTATCCTGCTCCCTTGTTTTTACCAATTTATCTTGCTTCTTTGTGTGGACTATAATTCTCTGTTTTTCCCAAGAGATTGTGATGTTCTCATATTTAGATCTCTGTTAACTCTTTGCAAAGTGCAGCTAAGGGTGAGTCAGGCTCTTCTTGGTGGTCTTTTATCATTGGCCAGTTGGTGGTGATGAAAGTGGTGGCTCTCACTCAGTAAGTGGGGCTGAATGAAGTGTAGGTGTCTTTGTGTTGCACGGGCATTGTTGCTGTTTCCTATTCAGTTAGACAAAAACTAGAATAGAAAAAAAAACATCAAAAAAATAAAAGCAAGTGGACAAGTACACACCACGTAAACCCACTGGAACAATCACCAAACAAATAAAATGAAAACAGAACTCTGCAATATCTAGGTATAGGACAGTAAAAGAAAAAAGGTAGAGTAGGATAATGAATAAAAAAAATGGAGAAAAATGTAAAAAGAAAAACAAAGAATGAGTTTAACCACAAAAAAAGGAAAAAAAAAAAAAAAAAAATGGAACCAGGAATAGGGAAGAGAGAAAAAGTTGAAACAAGAACCTGGGAAGGGTAAAGTAAAGAATAATAATAAAAAGGACAAAAAATAAAGAATAACAATAATAAGAAGAATTTTAAAACAGACAGAAAAAAATAAATAAATAAAAAGGAAGGGAAAAAAAATCTGGGCAGGGTAGGTGGGGCACCTAGCCTGTGTCTGAGCACACAGACTGGGAAAAGAATTCCTGCTGGCCCAGAAGGTGGGTGGGAATGAGGGATAGCTACACCTCTTTTCACTAAGAGAGTGTGGGGTCTAAGCATAACAAGGGCAATAGTGCACCTTTCCAGTAGTTCGTTTCTTGAATGTCCTTGTGGTTCCCTGCAAGTGAAGGCTATTCTTAAGTCCCTGGAATCTGGAAGAATGCTGTTGCTTTAAATATCCAAAATGGTCAAACAACTTGGGCTGCACCCTCTGGACAGGCAAATCTCCACAGCTCAGTCAACCTTCCTCTTTGCTGCTTCTCCTTTTATTCACCAGCCACCAGTGCACAGTCCTGTGTGCAGCCCCTGGCTAGCATGGCCAATTTTTAGGTTAATTCCTGGGCCCTAACACCACTCGGCAATATCTAAGCTGTCTGTGCCATCAGGATCACTGACAGACCACAGCTCCATATGTCTCCTTTTTAATGCATCTTCTTCTACTGGTTGGAGTTTAGTCTACTTCTGTATCCTTCCCTTCAAAGCTCAGGGCTCCAGGATTATCTTCTGTTTCTGTGTTAATTGGTTCCCCTTTTCTTTGTTGAAGAGGGTCTGTGCAGTTTATCTGCCTATTCCACCATCTTACCAGGACCTGTCCTCACAGTATCCCTTCAAAATTATTTTGAGTATAAACACACCCATGAAAACATGTAAGCCAGCCACTTCATGCCCTATCTCCCCCCATTTTAGATATTCAATTTCTAAACTGCCGTCCTTATCAATCCAGTATTCTGAGACAATATGTCCCTTTCTCTGAAGAATCTTCTATTCTGGTTGGAATTTTCAATATCTGCATATACAAGCCAAGTCCAGTACAGAGCAAGCTATAAAATTGCAACAATTTACTCCAGCACACAGTGTCAAATATATTTCTCTTCCTTTGATCAAGTTCTGGTCAGCTCATCCCTAGCCATCCAACCAAGGTCAATGGATATTGATTATAATAAGTTTGGGAGTTCACACATCTCCCTGGAGTTGAGACTAGACAGCTCCCACTATCTATCTCTCCTATCTGTAGCTCCCATGAGCTAAGTCATCACCCATAGGCTTTGGAGTCCATACAATTCCCTGCATTTCAGACCAGTCATTCCCTCCTCTTTCATCAAGTGGAGCCAGGTGGTCATTACAATCTAGTATACTAGGCTGTCTACTTATAATTTCCCTTTAACTTCCAGTCTGGAAAGATTTTTTTTTTTTTTCAAATGTCCATGACAGTCCTTCCTTGATTCATCTCTAAATTCAAAAGGAAAACAATCATCTTGCTTCTTTTTTCTTTTTCTCTCTGGGTTCTTCCTTTAGATGCAAAGTTCCTGTTCTCTCAGTAGTTCTCAGTAGGTCTGCAAATCTTTTCCTGACTCTGAATATTCTGGATGGTGCTCAGGTTTTCTACCTAAGCCCCTAATACCCTATATACAGGCTCACTGCATTCAAAGCAACAACCTGTGTTTCTTCTAGGCAAGTTCTAGTTCTACTTCTAGCACATTGAATCTATTATTGGCTTAAGGCAGAGTTACATGCTATTATCCATACTGAATATTCATTTATTTCATACAAAAGAAACATTCAATGTCCATAAGAGAAATATTTGATATCCATAGTATATTCAGTTAACCCAACACATAACCCAAAACACATAACTCTTTTGAAAACATCCCATTTTCTCTTTCTCTTCTCTACACCTTGACTATCTCCCTATTCTATGCATATAACCATGGGCCTCTGGTTGGTTGGAACCATTAAAAAATAATGTAAATAAGGTACATGATCCTGGCACCCTATCAATCCTCTTTTAATTTGCTTGTCTATTGCCCCAAGCCTTTCCAGATGTGGCTTTTCTCCCCTTAGTTACAGCATGGTATCTCTTACAGTCTTTTCAGCCATTACACTAACAACAAAATTAACTGTCTAAGAATCAAAAGTTTCACTTTCCAGACTCCTTCTTTATTTCTGGAAGCATTGTAAGGAATCTCAATTTTGCTGTCAACTGCAAAAGGGCATGGTGGCAGCATCTTCTGACCTCCTTTAACTTCACAAGGGGGAGAGATAATCAGGATGGAAAGCCCAAGGCTGATTCCCATTGAGGCAGATGTCAGTCATGCCACCACTCTTCAACTTTCTGCCAATTCTGATGGCACTATCTACTTCCCTGCTGAGTTTGATAATTCATTGCAATAGCCACATGTATATCACAGGCAATCCTCATGATTATAAGGCTTATTAGTGAAGTAACAGGTTTCAGTTCAGGTTCAGGAATGCTCAGGATGCAATTCTTCAATCAGGACAGATTTCCTCTCCTTCTGCCTGCAGGCATGCCTCTTTTTGTCCTTGCCCTCTCAGCCTGGCCTCTGCCTTGCTCAAGAAAGTGTTTTTTTTTTTGTTTTTTTTTTTTTTAAAAAAAAAGCTCTTTCAGCCCTGCCAATGGGTGCACCCCATTCTATCATTAAGTCCCCTACTCAAAGACACTCAGCTTTTTTCTCTGTAGGCCAGAAAGCCCATTGCTCCTTCTCATTCTGGTCTTTTGGTTCTATTGCCTATGCTCCAGCAATTTCTCTGCTATCTCTCTGCCATCCCTCTGCCAAGGAGGTCCAGCAAAGGGATCCTAGGTCCAAGTATATGCTCCATTCTGGCTTCATGGTAGTGATATCTCCCTTTCCATCTCTCAGATGGTTCATTTTGAGCCTGTGAAAAAAAGTGAAACTAACCAATACCCACATCAGGGTTTCCTACACCTTATTTCCCTGCTTCCATCCTCACAAGGATGTCATGTATTTCATTTACATTATTAGCAAGCTATTCAATTCCATCATGGTCACAAGCATATTACACTTGGATAGTCTGATCCAGTCATCTCCTGGAGTCACAAAGACCATGGCTACAAGAGCAATACTAAGTAATTCACTGCATGAATGAGTATCAAATATATACAAATAGATGTACTTGTGGTGTAGTAAATTACATAGTGTGGCTTTTCTAGCCATAAGTCTTTGTAAACTCTATGGTGGAATTTCCATGATCAACTGAGTAGTTCCTGATTGCTAAAGTTATCCACCTGGGATATTTCTGTTGTGCATAGCACCAAGTAATTTTCTGGGAAGTTCCCTCTCTCTTAGGTATATAGAATTCTGATGTTGGGATTGGTTGGTTGGCCACTCTGCCAGGTTCAAAAGGAGCCCACCTAGAGGCAGAAGGAGTCTCTACTGCTGGCTGAGAAAGACAAGCTACTGAGAGGAATGTGCTCCTGACATCCATGCAGTTGCTGAGAGAGAGACACAAGAGACATGCATTGGTGAGAGATGAAAGAGACATGCATTGCTGAGAGACACTGAGAGAAAAGCACTGCTGAAAGAGAGACTGAGAGAGACTATTGGCTGAGAAACGGCAGGCTTCGAGAGACTGAATCCATATCTGAACTTGAATTGTAGCCTGTTGCTTTCTTAATAAATGCCGTGTGGCCCCTGCAGCGAATTATCAAACCCAGCAGAGAGGTGGTGGGTGCTGCAGGAGGAACAATTGGTGTCAGGATTGGTGAAAGGGCTGAAGGGAGGGGGCATGTCTGGCCTTGCAGGGATAGGCCTTGGGCTTCTGATGGTGATTCTCTCTTCCTCTTGTGGGGTTAGAGGAGGTTAGAAGATACAGCCTCCTTTCCCCTTTGGAAGTCCTGTATATGATATGGTGTTCATACAATGTCCAAATCACATAGCATCCTATTGTATGGTCATTATGATTATGTTAAGTAATGTATACTGATTATTCTGTTTGGCTTCTTCATTTTCTCACTCAAAAGTTTTCTAAAAACACCTACTTCACAAAAAATATTAGAACAAAGTTCTATATTAAAATGTTATTTTTGTCTGTCTTTATATATTATTAATTTTAAATACCCCATTTTGATTTGATTAGTAACTAAATTTGACTGTTTTATTAACAATTTTTACAAACTTATTCATGACAGTTATAAACCCAAACTTATTTCTGTTTTATGACTCATTAATTTCTTTTCTAAGCTACATTAATTCTCACATTCTAAATTCCACATATTTATTTTATTTCTTTTTCTAACTTGTTGTCCTATTTAAATCCATAAATTTATCTTTAATAATTAAAACTATAGATTGTCTCTGGGAACAGTCTTTAATCCATCTCCTATTTTTGATAGGTAATATAATCACAATTATTTCACTATTTCCTGCCTTATAGAAATTTGGTTTATTTCATTATAGATTATATAATCATTTCATTAATTCCAAAATAGTTTGTTTTAAAAGTTTATTTATCAATGGCACCACTAAGGGGGGTAGGAGGTGCAGACTTCTCTGGGTGTCACTGTCAGAGGCAGTAACACCACAAAGGTCTATAAAATTTTTGTCCAGTGTTTTAGCAGAAATTTATTATATTTTATAAAATGTCTATGTTGTTAGTTATAACAACAAGAACATTTTTCTTAAGCCCAGATGCCGTGTATCAATATACCTACAAGGCTAAAGCTGTGTACTAATTTACTTCTTGAACCCTCTAATATGCTGTGATGGTTTAGTGGTTAAAGCATTCAGCTCTTAGCTAAAAGGTCAGAATTAGTACCCACAAGCCACACTGCAAGAGAAAGATGAGGCAGCCTACTTCCATGAAGATTTACAGCCTTGAAAACCTTATGGGGAGTTCTGCTCTGTCCTATAAAGTTACTATGAGTGGGTATTGACTCTATGGCAATGGTTTTCATGTGCTTTCATTAAAGATGTCATTATTACCAAATGACAATGATGTTTCAAATCACATGGTTTTTTCTGCACACACATTACAAGCACTCATGTTGTTTTCATTGATAAGTGTTTTTATAATAGTTAATTTTGTCAAATTTTCTGATGTTTTAGCTACAGTATTGTGGTTGTTGTTGTTGTTATGTGCCATCAAGTCAGACCCGACTCATAGCGACCCATCCTTGGGTTTCCGAGACAGTATCACTACGGAAGTAGATTGCCCCATCTTCCTTCCGAGGAGTGGTTGATGGGTTTGAACCACCAGCCTTCTGGTTAGCAGTCTTATTATTTATTTGTGACTCTATAGCAATAACTTTTTAAAGAAAGAAGTAGTAATTAAAAGAAAAGAAGAAAAAAATTTGAAAAAATTCTTCTGCTTAGTTACTAACAATTTTGTAATTCAATGTAGAAAGATTTCACAAAATGATTTTGTCATTAATATTCATATAATCTTAGAAATATTACATGTAAGCACTTAACACATATATTTATCATATATTATTTTATAATTAAAATTGATAATAAGTATTACTAAGGATTCTATATGTTGTGGTACAGCAGAAGTTCCATGGGAGTGTTCACTGTGAGATACTGCACTGGGAGACATGAACTCTAGTGAAGTAACTTATTTATATTTAAATTTTAAATAGCAATAATAATAATAAAAAAGAATAGGCCCTTTGTTCTCTAATCTCTAGACTGAGCTAAGTGACATGCTGAGGGAATCAGCCTTATAGAGAGAGTGACCCATTGCCATTGAGTCAGTCCCCACTAGTATCAATACTATAGGACAGAGGAGAACAATCCTATAGGGTTTCCTACACTGTAATCTCCACACTTTTCTCTCATAATTCAGCTAGTAGGCTGAAAGCACTCATTTTGTGATTAGCAGCCAAGTGATTAACCATAGAACCACTTTGCTAAAAAGAGCAGAAGCTCTAGTATACTTCATTTATACTTGGGAGCTATCGGTACTGACTCTTTTACTTTCAAATAGACAAAAAAAAAAAAGTTCTAAGTAAAAGTTATGTCCCTGAAATTGAGACTTTACAGATGTAATTTTAATGATATGGAGAAGAAAACAACATTTATGGAAATCAAGTTTGCTCAATGGATATGATAAACTTTTGTAGATATAAATGAAGATTTATAGAAGACATGCTTTGGTAAATCATTGAGCTTTAACATAATAATAATTACTAAATAAAATACAGTTTTCTTTGCTGTTCTCATTATTGCATATTTTTGAATTTGAGACAATGTTCTACATTGTACTTTGGTGAGTAGCCACTAGGGGTTTAATAGCTTGTGAGTGGCCATCTAACGTGCAACTGTTGATCTCTCTCCATCTGGAGCAAAGAGTAGTGAAGAAAAGCAAAGACACAATTAGTCCAAAGGATTAATGGACTAAGTAAATCTCAGCCTCAACAACTCTGACATCAGAAGAACTAGTTGCTACCTGGTTACCACTGCTGACCACTCTGAAAAGAATCACAGTAGGAGGTCCTGGATACAGTGGGATAAAAATGTGGATCAACTCTCAAAATTATAAAAACAACAAGCTTACTGGTCTGATGTAGCCTGTTGGAATCCCCAATATTATGCCCATTAGATACCCATCAAACCAAGAAGTGAAGTCAACCCTGTGGTTCAACTTTCAGCCAAACAACAGACAGGCCTCTAAAGTGAACAGTGATATAAGAAGGGCATGTACTCATTAGGAAATCAACCATACAAGATCAATAGGGTAATATTTTCCCAAGACTAGAGCTAGGAGGGTAGGAGGGGATGGGAAGGAAGGATGGAGGGAAGTGGTGGGTGCAAGAAGGAAGGAGTAAGAATACTGTTGCATTGTGGGGATTTCAGTGAATATCATAAAACAGAATCTGTGGATTGTTCAATGGAAAATCAACTTAAACGAATAAAAGAAAAAGAAAATTCAAAGGTAATGTCCTTTACTTAAAGTCAACTTATAAATGTTGATCACATTCACAAAACACCTTCTAAACAACATCTAGAATGGTGTTTGCCTGAACAATTGGGCACCAAAGGATAGCCAAATTGACATACAAAATTAACCATCACATTCCAACTTGGCACCCATACACAATCCTTCAACCATAATTAATCTTCAGATAAAGACCATAACAGAGTTATAATTTTATCTAGCAAGATATAACTCTCCTATATACAACAGAAAATGCACAAAATATTTCACAGAAAAAGGTGCAAAGTACTTGGCCCATGTTCACTCCTTGATATTTTGTAAGTTAAAAACAAGGCTATATAGTTAACATATTATGATGTAAAGTTAATAGCTTTTATGTAATAAGGAGAGTTGATATAAATATATACAAACATTTTCATAACAAAATAATCTCCTGCATTCTTCAAATTTTTAATGATGGTATTAATCTCTTCCATCCCATTAGGAGTATGATATTGATTTTGGTTTAATATCTTCCTAGGCTGGGGACTTTTATATAAAGAGATACAAAGGATCCACTTTTGCATACCAGAAAAGACATGAGTTTCTTCACAGTAAGACTTCTGCAAAAACGGCGAGGAGGCCACATGTTCTGACCTCCTCTAACCCTACAAAGGGAAGGCAGGATTACCAGCAGTAAACCAAGGCCTATTACTGCAAGGCCAGACATGCTGCCTCCCTCCAGCCCTTGCTCCAACCATTCCTCCCAAAGCACCCACCACCTCCCT
>NW_006922052.1:1191419-1205176 GCF_000298275.1 Orycteropus afer afer | reverse complement strand
AGAGAGTGGGCACCTCCCAGAACATTGTATTGTGCCATGCCCAACAGAAATAACCCAGGTGGATACCTTCAGCAATCAGGAGCTCCTCAGTTGCTCATAGAAAATCCCACCCTGGAGTTTACAAAGACTTATGGGTAGAAAAGCCACACTAAGTAATTTACTACACTGCAACTTCTTATAAACCATCCTTTTCCTCATTCCAGGCCTCAAACTTCGCCAAAGACTCACATGCATCTAACCAATCTTATCTAGTTCTGATATATAAAAGTCTCTCCCAGAGCAGCTTGGAACATGTTTCCTGGAAAATAGTTATCCAACTTGATTTATTTACCTTTATTTAAACTTAGCTGAAACATCATCTCCCTTGAACCTTTATATTCCGAAGTTTAGATTGAGGTTCTTTGCTTTAGTTTTTTGTCACTAAGCAGACTTCTCTCATAACATGTACTTAATATATTCTGTTGATTCAAGCTGGATTCAGAAGATGGCATGGAATGAGATATATTATTGGTGTCAGATGGATCTTGGCTGAAAGCAAAAGAATACCATAAAAATGTTTACTTGAGTTTTATTGCCTATGCAAGAGCATTCAATTGTATGGATCATACATTATGGATAACATTAGGAAGAACAGAAATTCCAGAATATTTAATTGTGCTCATGAGGAACCTGGGAATAGAACAAGAGGCAATTGTTACACTATTCTAAACAAAAATTATATTCTTTCCATTAAAGTGTTCATTGTTGTTGTTAGGTGTGTCAAGTCGTGTACGACTCATAGCGACTCCATGCACAGCAGAATGAAACAGTGCTTGAGCCTGCACCATCCCCACCCGATGCTTGCTATACTTGAGTCCATTGTTGCAGCCACCGTGTCAATCCATCTACTTGAAGGCCTTCCCCTCTTTCATCGACCCTTCACCTTACCAAGCATGACTTCTTTCTCCAGGGAATGGTCTCTTTTGACAACATGACCAAAGTAGGTGAGAGGAAGTCTGGCCATACACGTTTCCAAGGATCATTTTGTCCGCACTTGCTGCAGGACAGATCTGTTAGTTCTTTTAGCAGTCCATGGTACTTTCAGCATTCTTAGCCAGCACCACAACTCAAAAGCATCAACTCTTCTTGGGCCTTCCTTATTCATTGTTCAGCTTTCACATGCATACGAGGTGATTGAAAATACCATGGCTTGTGTCAGGCGCACCTTAGTCCTCAAGGAGACATTCTTGCTCCTCAGCATTTGAAAGAGTTCCTTCAAGGCAGATCTTCCCAATGCTACACCTCGCCTGATGTTCTGACTGCTGCTTCCATTGTCATCAATTGTAGAACCAAGCAACGTGAATTCTTTGATGACCTCAATCTTTTCTCCATTTATCCTGATGCTGCTTATAGGTCCAGTTGTGAGGATTTTTGTTTTCATTATATTGAGATGTAATCTTTACTGCACACTGTATTCTTCAACCTTCCTCAGTAAATGCCTCAAGTCATCCTCACTTTCAGCAAGCAAACTTGTATCGTCAATGTATCTCAGGTTGTTAATGGTTCTTCCTCCAATCCTGATGTCAGGTTTTTCTTCATACAGTCCAGCTTCTCAGATTATTAACTCAGCATATAGATTGAATAAGTATGGGGAAAGGATACAACCCTGACACACTCCCTTCCTGATTTTAAACCACATAGTGTCCCCTTGTTCTCTTCCAATGACAGCCTTCTGGTCAAGGTACAGTATCCTCATGAGTACAATCAAGTGTTTGGGAATTTCCATTCTTCTCAATGTTATCCAAAATTAGTCATTATCCACACAATCAAATGCCTTTGCATATTCAATAAAACACAAGTAAACATCTTTTTGGTATTCTTTGCCTTGAGCCAAGATCCATCTGACAGCAGCTATGATATCTCTTGTTCCACGTCCTCTTCTGAATCCAGCTTGCACCTCTGGCAGTTCTCTGTCAATATACTGCTGCAACCATTTTTGAATTTTCTTCAGTAAGAGGAGCAAGAATGTCTCCTTGAGGACTAAGGTGCGCCTGACACAAGCGATGATATTTTCAATCACCTCGTATGCATGTGAAAGCTGAACAATGAATAAGGAAAACCCAAGAAGAGTTGATGCTTTTGAGTTGTGGTGCTGGCTAAGAATGCTGAAAGTACCATGGACTGCTAAAAGAACTGTGCATGGGGTCACTATGAGTCAGAAACGACTTGACGGCACTTAACAACAGCAACAAAGATATTACTTGCATGTGATATTAATGATATTGTTCTATAAATTCCACATTCTGTGGGATCACCTTTCTTTGGAATGGGTACAAGTATGGATCTCTTCCAGTCAGTTGGCCAGGTAGCTGTCTTCCAAATCTCTTGGCATACCTGAGTGAGTGCCTCCAGTGGGGCATCTGTTTGTTGAAATATTTCAATGGGTATTCTGTCAATTCCTGGAGCCTTGTTCTTCTCCAATTCCTTCATTGCAGCTTTCACTTCCTCCTTCAGTACCATTGGTTCTAGATCATATGCCACCTCCTGAAATGAATGAAAATGGACAAGTTTTTTTTGGTACAGTGACTCTGTGTATTCCTTCCATCTTCTTTTAATGTTTCCTAGATCATTCAATATTTTGGCTATAGAAACTTTCAATATCGCTACTCGAGGCTTAATTTTTTTCTTCAGCTTGAGAAATGCTGAGCGTGTTCTTCCCTTTTGGTTTTCTAACTCCAGGTCTTTGCACATTTCATATAGTGATTTGCTTTGTCTTCTTGAGCTGCTCTTTGAAATATTCAATTCAGCTCTTTTATCTTGTCATTTCTTCCATTTGCTTTAGCTACTCTCCACTCAAAGGTGAGTTTCAGAGTCTTCTGTCATCTATTTTGGTCTTCTCTTCTGTTCTCATCTTTTTAGTGACCTCTTGCTTTCTTCATGGATTATGTTCTTGATGTCATCCCACAATTCTTCTGGTTTTCAGTCATTGGTGCTCAATGCATCAAATCTATTCTTTACATGGTCTCTAAATTCAGGAGGGATATATTCAAGATCATATTTTGGCTCTTTTGTTGTTATGTGCCACGGAGTCAGACCTGACTCATAGCGACCCCTCCTTGGGTTTCTGAGGTGTTATCACTATGGAAGTAGATTGCCCAACCTTCCTTCTAAGGAGTGGCTGGTGGGTTTGAACCACTAGCCTTTGGGTTAGCAGTCAAGTGCCTTAGACACTACGCTCTCTTGGACATGTTTTAATTGTCTTTAACTTCAAGTTGAACTTGCATATGTGCAATTGATGGTCTGTTCCACAATCAGCTCCTGGCCTGGTTTTGGCTAAAGATATTGAGTTTTTCCATTGCCTCTTGTCACAGATATAGTCAGTCTGATTCGTGTGTATTCTGTCTGGTGAAGTCCATGTGTACAGTTTGTGTTGTTGAAAAAAGGTGTTTGCAATAAATATGTTGGTCTTGCAAAATTCTACCATGCGAGTTCCAGCATTTTTGCTATCACCAAGGCCAAATTTTCCAACTACCAGTAATTCTTCTTTGTTTCCAACTTTTACATTCCAGTCACCAGTGATAATTTATACATCCTTATTGCATGTTCGGTCAATTTCAGACTTCAGAAGTAGATAAAAATCTTCAATTTCCCCATCTTTGTCTTTGGTGGTTGGGGTATAAATTTGAATAATAGTAGTATTAACTTGTCTTCCTTGTAGATGTATGGATATTATCCTATCACTGACATCATTGAACTTCAGGACAGATCTTGAAACATCCTCTGTGATGATGAATGCCATGCCATTCCTCTTCAAACTGTTATTCCTGGCATAGTAGATCATATAACTGTCTGATTCAAAATGGCCAAAAACAGTCCATTTCAGCTCACTCATGCCTAAGCTATCAATCTTTATGCATTCCATTTCATTTCTGACAATTTTCAATTTTCCTGGATTCATACTTCCTACATTCCATGTTCCTATTATTAATGGATGTTTGCAGCTGTTTCTCCTCAATTTGAGTGGTGCCATGTCAGCAAATGGAGTCTCAAAAGCTTTACCTCATTCATATGATTAAGACTGGTTTTACTCTGATGATGCAGCTCTTTCCCAGTCCTATTTTGAGAGCATTCTAACTTAAGTGACTTATCCTCCTCCTCTGTATTGGACAATGTTTCCAGACTACTCATAAAGTTGTGCAGTAATATATCAGACAGTGTTTCTTTGCTATTCATAAGGTTTTCCCTGGCCAATTCTTCGAGAAGTAGATGGCCTCTTCCTTCTTCCTAGTCTGTCTCAGTGTGCAAGCTGGGCTGATATCTGTGCACCATGTGCACCCTGCTGGGTTTGAAACACCAGTGGCACAGCCTTAAGAGTCACAGCAACACTTCACCACAGTAGGATAAACCGACAGACAAGTTTGTCTCCCTTAGCTGTTGGAAACCTCTCCAACCACCCTTACGTGGATCCCTACAGCTGACTCCTCACTCTGTCCCTGTCCCTGTGGCCTTTCCTCTCCTTTCTTCTGCTTTCCTGCCTTGCTGCTTGTGGGGTGTGGCCTGGGTTCCCTCTCTTCATCTGGATCTCTGTGCCTGACTCCTCACTCTGTCCTGCTCTGTCATAGTATGGAATAAGGGGACATAAAACAGAACAAGGAGATACTGCAAGAAGTGCATCAGAATTTGATCCTTTCACCATACTTATGCAATCTGTATTCTGAGCAAATAATCTAAGAAGTTGGACTATATGAAGAAGAATACTGCATCAGGATTGGAGGAAGACTTATTAACAGCCTGTGATATGCAAATGGAAAAAGATTGCTTGCTGAAAGTTAAGATGATTTGAAACAACTTACTAATGAAGATCAAAGACTACAGATTTCAGTATGGATTACACATCAACATAAAGGAAACAGAAATCCTCACAACTGGAGCAATAAGGAACATCAAGATAAATGGAGAAAACATTGACATTGTCAGGGATTTCGTTTTACTTGGATCCACAATTAACATCCATGGAGCAGCAGTCATGAAAGCTAATGACATATTGCATTGGGCAAATCTGCTGCACTAGACCTCTTTAAAGTTTCTCTTTAAAGATGACACTTTGAAGACCAAAGTGGATGAAGTCCATCTTTGAAGACTAAGATGTCACTTTGAAGACTAACTAAGCCATGTTATTTTCAATCACCTCATATGCATGTGAGAAGTGGACAATAAATAAGGAAGACCAAAGAATCGTTGCATTTTAATTGTGGCATTAGTGAAGAATATTGACTGTACCATTCAATATTTCTTTGAGCAGAGGACTGCTCAAAGCAAAAACAAATCTATTCTGGAGGAAGCACAGATAGAATTCTCCTTAGAAGTGAAAATGGCCAGAATTTCTCTCTCACACTTTGGTCATGTCAGAAGGGACAAGTTCCTGGAGAAAGATATCATGCTAGGTAAAGGAGAAGGTCAGTGAAAAATGGAAAGAACCTCAGTAAGATGGATTTACACAGTGGCTTTGACAACAGGCTCAAGCATAGCAAAGGTTGTGAGGATGACACAAAACCTGGCAGTGTTTGATTCTGTTGTGAATAGTGTCTCTTCTTTGAAATTAACTTGAAGGCACCTAGCAACAGCATTGATTCATACCCTTTACTGACTCCCCATGCTATGAACACTTCAATGGAAAGAATATTATCTCTGTTTAGAATAGTGTATGGCATATTGTGGGTTTTTAATAAATACTTGATGATGAGTGACACACAATTTCATATTAACAGTGGAAAGATAGATGCATCCCCAAGAAATTATGAATTGTCAGTAAATTTTACAAGTGTAAGTGCTACTTGGGGAAAATTTGTAAACTAGTCTCCTACAGTTATATTTATTGATTTAGAGAATATAAACAATCATATTTACAGCCTAACATGAGCTGACACACTGAAGAAAATATCTTAACTATGAATAATCAGTATGATATGATGCTGCTATTTCCAAAAGAATGGTATCTTTAAGTAATACATCAAGATTTTTATACCTGCTATGTTCTTTGATTTATAAATTAGTCTAGCTACTTAGTGTAGATGTAAATAGTTATGTTAACTTTAATTTGGTTCAATGGGTGAAAAATCAAGAGTATAGAAACCCAAACTAGCCAGAAGGTCCATCTTGTCCAAGTGTTTACTAATAAAATGCCTATAGTTATGAGGTAGCAGGAAATTATTATAGCACAAAAATATTCACTAAAATTCTAAGCATTTATAAATATGTTCACTCTCAAGTATCCTTCTTTACTTCTAACCTTAGCATCAGTAATTGGCTTATTAAGCACTCTCAACTCAGTGGGGAAAATAATCTATTATTAATTTTGTTTTCCAACAATCATTGCTCTGAACTGTGATCTATCAAATTAAACTTTTTCAATTGCTGCACAAGAGAGAAACATTTTTCAAGCTTGCTAATAGTACATTTCCCACTTATTTTTGTTATTAAAAATTTAGACTTGTATAGTCCAGTTCAAACCACTAATCTGGTATTTTCATGCTTTCTCCTAGCACCAGTTGGTTTTGGTACTTTTCTGGTATTGTGAAGAGAAAGGATGATGAACCTGAGGTCAGATGATGACAAGCTGGATGCAGTATCCAGACAGTGCAAAAAGTCAAAGAGCTTGGCTAGAAAAACATGGATATAAGATGCAGGCCAGATCCCAGAGGAAACTTCCTTTAAACTTACTGGCGGCTCATAGCAGATCTCAATATGGAGCTGATTACATTATATCATTTGGCAAAATGGGTGATGACTTCATCAGTATACAGTAAAGTATATCATAACTGCCAAACCACTGAGAATCATGATCCAGCCAAGTTGATATACAAACTTAACCATCACAAAGACTGAGTTAAATGATATTAAAAGTCTCACTAATTGTGAGTAATTAAAATAAAAGATATAACTGGTTCAAGAAAGTATGGGTTAATCAGCAATGACTAGTTAGAAAAGGGAATAGGTGAAAATCCAGAAAAATACTACACTTAAATTACTTTGTAATAATCTTTATAGGAGCTCTGGTAGCGTAGTGCCTAAGGCACTTGACTTCTAACCAGAAGGCTGGCAGTTCAAACTTACCAGCCACTCCTTGGAAGGAAGATGGGTCAATCTACTTCCGCAGAGATATCGCCTCGGAAACCCAAGGAGGGGTTGCTATGAGTTGAGTCCGACTCCATGGCACGTAACAACAACAACAACAATCTTTATGTTTTCCTTTGATTTTAAAAAGATGGAAATTGTATGCAATAAATAAGATCTAAAGCTTTAATCACACTCATACAAAAAAATTCAACCCTATTTGAAAGATAGTGTAATGGTAAGACTCTTGGCTATTAACCAAAATGTTAGTGGTTTAAAACCCACCAGCTGCTCCATGGAAAATGTTGAGGCAGTCTTCTTCCATAAAGATTTACAGCCTTGTAAACTCAATGGGAGTTGGTATGAGTCAGAATCGAATTGATGGCATTGATTTTTTTTTTTTTTTTTTTTTTCCCCTTTTGGTTCATGTGAAAGATTAGTGAATGAACATTTTGGATATTTTAAACAAAACCAAAAAATTTAGGATTTATGGCAGATTTTCATGATTTCTGGCTATATTTGATTCATTCAAAATGTTTGAAATAATAACAATTTTAATGATTTCCTACTTTAACTGACTATTCCAAATAACTAATTTTTAGGTACACACATATTATATGAGAGAATTTCAGATGTACTGTATCTTTAGACAAATTTTAACTATATTTAGTTTGAATGAGTTTATATGTTGAAGATTTTTCCTACAATGTATAAAGAAGCATTTTATATGTAACTTCAATCCTTTAAATACAAATAAATAGCATTTTATTTGGGAAAAAAAAATAGTTCAGCTTCTAAAACAGAAAAAAGCAAGCTAGACAAAGGATTTGGAATGAGGGTTCAGCAAGTCTGTTCTCCTCCACGCCTTAAACCAGATAACCAGAGTACTTGTGCTATTATTAACTGAAATCTCTATTTTCATTTACTCTAAAACATTTCTAGAGGCTGACTAATCAGTCACAAAATGATAAAAGGATAAGAGTACTTTGCTATTATGTAGTAATTCTGATGGCTCAATCCTTTAAATACTTGGTAAAATCAGTGGAAAGATAGCTCTTAGAACAAGACCTTAGGGGAAATAGTTTTGTTTTAGGCATGAGTCAAGCAGTGTCCCTCCAATCATAGTATATGTGGAACCATTTACTCCTATGCTGAAGATAGAACTGGTGGAATTTATCTTGAGAGAGAATGATTTAAATTAAATATTTCCCATGGTCTACTATGAATGGTCTAATGTTATTACACTATTGCAAAACAGTAATAACAGATACAAGTATTTACATGTAGTATAAAAGTAGACTTTTGTTTCTAAATAGAACTCAAAAATTAATATAATTTGATCAGAAAAGATTTGTTGAATGACTGTTTATAGATAGGTCAGGTTCTCTATAGTTATGTCAGATTATTTTGCTAATCTATGAGCATTTTTCTAATGAATAATTTATTTTATTCATCCCAATAGGAAATGACTAGAACTAAGTTTCATATGTAATGCTGAATCAAACTACCTAGTGATTCTGAACCCCTGAAACTATTGCCTTTAGATCACCTTTAAGCCTATAACCAAAAATACTCCCTGAAGTCTGTATAAAACAAAACAGTAGTTTAGCTTAACTAATAGAAAAGTTAGGATGTCTGGTAGCATAGTGCCTAAGGCACTTGACTGCTAACCAGAAGGCTGGTGGTTCAAACCCACCAGCCACTCCTCGGAAGGAAGGGTGGGCAATCTATTTCTGTAGTGTTACTGCCTTGGAAACCTAAGGAGGGGTCGCTATGAGTTGGGTCCGACTCAACAGCACATAACAACAACAACAACAATAAAAAGTTTGTCTTGAACATTACACTCTTTGAAAAACTATATGGGATCAAGGAACAACAGCAACTCAAAAGATTAAATGTAACCATAACGGGCAATGAGTTTATGTTAAGGAGGGAGGAACAACTCAGAAAAGTAGAGTGAAAAAGGTTGCCCAGCTTAAAGAATGCAATCAAAGTCATTGTACTGTACATGTAGAAACTGATGAATTGGTGTACTTTGCTGTATATATTCTCAACAACAGCAACAAAATAAAACTGTTTGAAAACTTAAAAAAAAAATCCCCAGTAAATTACTAAATGGAAAATAATTAGTAGTGTATCATCTAATGTCAATTTCTTAATCTTGGCACAATTGTCATTTTGGGCCAAATAATTATTTGCTGTGGAGGAATATGCAATGTGTTATAGGCTTTTTATTAACATTCCTGATCTGTACCAAATAGATGATTATTTCATTCTTCTTTCCAAGTTGTGATGACCTAAAATGTCTCCAGATTGTACCAAATATCCTTGAGGAGACAAAATCACCCCTCTTCAGAACTGGTTATTGAATGCACCTGGGAATCACATTTTTTTTTTTAAGAAACGAATCTAAAAAACAAATAGAAAATAATTGCTAACAAAGCTATATTTTAAAAATGATACAAATTAAATTTAAATTGAGAAAACAAAAATGTAATGCATTACTAATCCTTCAGTTATTATGCAGATATTTTTAAAACTTTGTGTAATTTAATTAATTATTGTGTATTGAGAAAATGAGAACTCATGGGAGTACCATAGTTTGTTTAGATCTGATTCTTCAATTGTGTGTTTTTCTCATGCTGGAATATAACTAAAAAGATATAAGCCCCAATTGATGATCAACATCTGGGTATATTACCCCTTCCCTCTTAATTGTGAGTCATTCTGTGAGCACACACTTGTCTTTATCAGCTACATGTCATTTCTCTTTCATGGGAACCTCTTTATAATCTGAATCACAAGAAATAATGACACCTTTGTCTAGGCTATTTTTTTCTGGGCATTCGAACAAACTTTAGATTTTATTAGACAGTTTGCTAAATCATCCACTCGTATTTTCCTAAAAAAAGCAAACATGTCATTAGAGTAATATTCAAGCAGTGTGTTTATAGTAATGATATCTGATTAATATCTAATCCTCCATTAAATAGAATATATATCCTAAATATCTGTAATTAAAAAAAAAAAAAATACCTGCTGCTGTTGAGTCAGGTCTGACTCACAGTGACCCCTCCTTGGGTTTCTGAGGCAATATCACTACAGAAGTAGATTACTCAACCTTCCTTCCAGGGAGTGGCTGGTTGGTTTGAACCACTGGCCTTCTGGTTAGCACTATGCTTCTGGTTAGCACTTAGACACTATGCCACCAGAGCTCCCATCTATAATAGCACAATATGAAATCTCAAAGAGGAAAGAGAGGATGATCTAAATCTGTAAAGATGGAAAGATTTAAGTAAAGATGAAGACATGTTTCATTACACAATTTATCAAAGTTAGTGATTCTTAGCACTGGCAGCATTTTGGAACTATTTGGGAGAGTTTAAGAATACTGATGCCCTGGTTCTTCTGCAGACCAATTAAATCAAACTCTCTGAGGAAGAAGTTTTGGCATCTAAATGTTTTCAAAGTTTCCCATTGATTCTAATGAGAATTCGGGAACCAATTATCTAAATTCTATAGTGTCACCCACAGACCCTTGAGGTTCCTAGAGGTCAAAAGTATTTTCATAATAATACTGAGATTTTATTTTCTTTTTTACACTCATTCTTTTGCAAGTAGAGAATGGAATTTTCCAGATGCTAAGTTATTCACAAGATGAAAAGTGATTGAGTATAGAAGCAGTAAAGATGTAACTATCTTCTACTAAAAAATACACTAAAAAGACTTTCAAATATGTGAAATTATGCCACCATGACTTTTATTTTTGTAAATAGTTTTAAAACATGTATTATTCATATAGATGTATAAAGGAATTTTTGCTTCAATTAATAAGTATATAAATAGGTTTAAATATCTTAATTTTACTTCCCATTATGATATATATTAAAAAAAAAATCTTTTTCAAGTTATGAATAATTTTTAACAGTGAAAAGGGTTACAGAGAACAAAATGCTTGAGAATCAATAATCTAAGCCTAATCAAGGCTTTATTCACTATGAAACATCTGAGTAATATGTTTCTTACTCTAGCCCCATACTGTGTTGTTCTATATGATTTCAAAACAGTCATTTATTTTACATATAGAGCTATTATTTCCTTTCACTCTGACTTCTGGTGAAATTCCATGAGACTAAGTCCTTTCTCTGTGCTATTAGGACTTACCAAAACATGATTGCCTTTTCTATAAAAAGGATAGCGTTCTAAGAAAGTGATCTGCACAACCATACTACATCATTTTAGTTTAATGTTATAGATTTTCAGCATTAATTGAATAATCTGTGAAAAATGTAACTAAACTTGGTTCATTTATGACAGTTATATAAATATAAAAATTTCCTGAGATTGAGGAAATGTGGTAAAAACCTGTGCAGTTTGGCAGTCATAGATACAGATTCCAAGAACAACTAAGAATGAAAATAAACCCAGTGCCTTATTCTGACTTATACTGACCCTCTTTGAGCTTCCAAGGTGATAAATCTTGAATGAAGTAGATTGGCCCATCATACTTCCATGGAGTGGTTGGAGGTTTGAACCATCAACCTTCTGGTTGGCAGTCAAATGCCTTAGGCACTGCCCACCAGAGCTCCTTTAGAACAAAAATAGGAACTTGATATTTTATTTTAGAGTTTATATTTTAAGAGCAGAAAATTTAATACCACAACATTTTGAACAGTAATGTCTTGAAATTGATAGAGCCAGTCAGATTTTTTTTTAGTATAGCTTTGAAAATTAATTGTAATAATGCCATAGAACACATAAAAAAATATTTTCATGAAAATTAACTCAATTGATCATAATTGTGTATTTGAATTACACTATTTAAAAAATGAAGCAGTCAACTTCTGTAAAGATTAAAAAAAAAAAAAAAAAACCTCACTGCTGTCTAGTTGATTTGACACATAACAACCCCTCCTTGGGTAGGCAATCTTCTTCCACAGTGATACCAATACCTTGGAAATCCAAGGAGGGGTCACTGTGAGTTAGATCTGACTCGATGGCAGTGTGTTGTGTTTATCTCTATGGAAGTAGATTGCCCAATCTTCAGGGCAGTTCTGCTCTGTCCTATAGAGTTATTATGAGTTGGAATCAACTCAATAGCAGTGGGTTATTTACACAATTATAGCATTTCAGTTTTAAATTAACATCTAATGTAGAAACAGTCAATATGAATTTTCAATAGTTGTGTTTTTTGCAGTTATTTAAACAGTTTTAAGACTACTGGTTTACTTTAGTTTCTTTTTAAAATAATGTTTTAAGCCTAAAAATTATAGAAACAAATTATTTGATATTGTTTGTTATTTCAGTAAGGATATTTACTGCTAATTACAAGAATTTGTGTTTCAGTTGTGCCTTAAGATGACTTTTAATTTTTAAAATTGTAATTGTTGTATTTTTTTTTTTTTTTTATAATATTACATAGTAGGAATTGAATTCAAAGATAATTGTTTCCTGAGTTTTTAAGTTATACTGCAAGAACTACACAGCTGGGAGCAGACCACAGTTTGAGGAACCAATTTAATACAAAACTAAATTGGATATTATTGTTAATAAGCATGTTGTTGTTGTTGTTATGTGCCATTGAGTTGACCCCTACTCATAGCGACCCCTTCTTGGTTTTCTGAGGCAGTATCACTACAGAAGTAGGATTGCCCAAACTTCCGTCCGAGGAGTGGCTGGTGGGTTTGAACCACCAGCCTTCCGGTTAGCAGTCAAGTGTTTTAAGCACTATGCTACCACAGCTCTTAGTCTCACTAAAGTAAATGATGCAGAAATTCCATTCATAATATGAAGGTATGAAAAAATACAAATAATGTATAATGGGATTGTTGCCAAAAATTTATATAAAAGTCATTCAAAAGTGGGAGGGGAGCTGCTGCATTGTAAATTTTGGTCAATGACATGAGACAAAGTATATGTGAACTGCTGTATGAAAAGTGAATTTACTCTGTAAATCTTCACCCAAATCCTAATAAAAAATAAAAAAAATATAAAATAAAAAAGTCATTCAATAAATTTATATTGAACAATCAGTGAGGACTATGCATTACAGTAAAAGCTAGGAATTCAGAAATAAATAAAATGATGTCTTCCCCTTCAGTTTACTGACTTACTATGCAGTTAGGTGTTATCTAACCCTAGAAATACAGTAGGAATTTCTCCTTAGCTTTCTATGGAAAATTTTTAAAACTTAAATAGAATAATAAGCTCAATTCCTTATCACACATAGAAAATACATTTGTTGTTGTTAGGTGCCATTGAGTCATCTTCTACCCAGAGCAACCCTATATACAGCAGAACAAAACACTGCCCAGTCCTGTGTGCCAGCTTCACCAAACTTGATATACCTGAGGCCATCATTGCAGTAACTGTGTCAATCATCTTGCTGAGGGCTTTCCCCTTTTTGGTGACCCTCCATTTTACCAAGCATGATATCCTTCTCCAGAGAATGGTTGATTCTGACAACACAACCAAAGTAGGTGAGGCAGAGTCTGGCCATTCTCACTTCCTAGGAGCATTCTGGCTGCATTTCTTCCAGAAAAGATTGTTAGTCTTTCTAGAAAACCATGGTTGTTGTTGTTGTTGTTGTTTGCCATTGAGTCGGCCCCAACTCATAGCGACCCCTCCTTGGGTTTCCGAGGCAGTATCACTACGGAAGTAGGAAT
>NW_006922052.1:1182838-1189481 GCF_000298275.1 Orycteropus afer afer | reverse complement strand
AAAGCTTTCTCTTTTCCATATGAGTAAGGCTGGGTTTACTCAGATGTTGCAACTCTTTCCCAGTCCTATTTTGAGAGCCTTTTAGCCTAAACGGACTATTCCTAAAGGTGCGCAGTAATGGACCAAACAGTGTTTCTTTGCTATTCATAAGGTTTTCCCTGGCCAATTATTTGAGAAGTTGACTTCCTCTTCCTTCTTCGTAGTCTGTCTCAGTCTATAAGCTGGGCTGTTACCTGTGCACCAGGTTCATTTTGCTGGGTTTTAAACACCAGAGGCTCAGCCTCAAAACTCATGTGTACATGTCACTACAATAGGACAAACTGACAGCAAGTTTGTCTTGCTGTTGGAGACCTCTTGTATCACCCCCACCTGGGTCCCTGTGGCTGACTGTACCTCTGTCTGGCTTCCTGGCTTGTGTTAGGTGCACCTTAGTCTTCAAGGAGACATCTTTGTTCTTCAACACTTGAAAGAGGTCTTTTGCAGCAGATTTGCCCAAAGCAATACATCGTGTGATGTCTTGACAGCTGCTTCCATTGGTTGTAGAACTAAGTAATTAGAAGTTCTTGAAAGCTTCAAACTTTTCTCTATTTATCATGAAGGTGTTTATTGGATGAGTTGTGAGGATTTTTGTTTTCTTTATATTGAGGTGTAATCCATACTTCAGACTGTAGTCTTTAATCTTCATCAGTAAGTGCTTCAAGTCATTCTCACATTCAGCAAGCAAAGGTGTATCATTTGCATATTGGAGTCTGTTAATGAGTCTTCCTCCAATCCTGATGCCATGTTCTTCTTTATATAATCCAGCTTCTCAGATTATTTGCTCATCATACAGGTTGAATAAGTGTGGTGAAAGGATAAAACCTTGACATACTCCCTTCTGGATTTTGAACCATGCACTATTCCCTTGTTCTGTTAGAACAACCTCCTTCTGACCTATGTACAGGATCCTGATGAATACTATAAAGTGTTCTGGAATTCCTATTCTTTTCAATGTTATCCATAATTTGTTATAATCGACACAATCAAATGCTTTTGCATAGCCAATAAAACATAAGTAAACATCCTTCTGGTATTCTTTGCTTTCAGCTAAGATCCATCTGACATCAGCATTGATGTCCCTTGTTCCACCTCCTCTTCTGAATCCTGCTTGCATTTCTGGAAGTTCTCTGTCAATATACTGCTGCAACCATTTTTGAATTATCTTCAGTAAGATATTACTTTCATGTGAAATCAATGATATTGTTTGATAATTTCCACATTTTGTGGAATCACCTTTCTCTGGAATGGGTAAAAATATGGATCTCTTCCAGTCATTTCTCCAGGTAGCTGTCTTCCAAATCTCTTGCCATAACCAAGTGAGCACCTCCAGTGGAGCATCCATTTGGTGAAACATCTCAATGGATATTCCGTCAATTTCTGGCAAATTGTTCTTCACCAATCCCCTTGGTGCAGCTTCAAATTCTTCCTTCATTACTATTGGTTCTTGATCATATTCCACTTCCTGAAATGGATAAACATCGACCAATTATTTTTGGTACAGTTACTGTGTGTATTTCTTCTATCTTCTTTTGATGTTTCCTGCATCATTCAATATTTTGCTCATAGAATATTTCAATATTGCAACTCAAGGCTTAATTTTTTTTCTCAGATCTTTCAGCTTGAGAAATGCCATGCATGTTCTTCCCTTTTGGTTTTCTAACTCCAAGTCTTTGTACATTTCATTACAGTAATTGACTTTGTCTTCATGAGCTGTTCTACTCAGCTCTTTCATCTTGTCATTTCTTCCATTTGCTTTAGCTACTCTCTCCTTAAAGTCAAGTTTCAGAGTCTCTTCTGACATCCATTTTGGTCTTTTTTTCATTTCTTGTTTTTTTAATGAACTCTTGCTTTCTTCATGGATGATATTTTTTATGTCATCCCACAGTTCCTTTGGTTTTCAGTCATTGGTGATCAGTTCATCAAATCTATTCCTTAAATGGTCTCTAAATTCAGGAGGAATATTATCAAGGTCATGTTTTGGCTCTCATGGACTTCCTTTAATTGTTTTTAACTTCAACTTGAACTTGCATATGAGCAGTTGATGGCCTGTCCCACAATCAGCTCCTGGCCTTGTTTTGGCTGAAGATATTGAACTTCTCCATCGCCTCTTGTTACAGATGTAGTCAATCAGTATTCCATCTGGGGAAGTTCATGTGTATAGCCATCACTTATGTTGTTGACAAAAGGTATTTGCAATGAATAAGTCACTGGTCTTGCAAAGTTCTATCATGCAACCTCCAGGTTTTTTTTCTATCACCAAGTCCATATTTTCCAACTACCAGTAACTCTACTTTGTTTCCAACTTTTGCATTCCAGTCACCAGTGATAATCAACACATTATGATTGCATGTTTGGTCATTTTCAGACTGCAGGTGTTGGTAGAAATCTTCAGTTTCCTAATCTTTGGTTTTGGTAGTTGGTGCATATATTTGAATAATATTAGTATCAAACAGTCTTCCTTATAGGTGGCTCCACTTGACGGCAGTGAGTTTGGTTTGGTTTATTTGGTTTCCTTGTAGGCATATGGATATCGTCCTATCATTGACAACATTGTACTTCAGAGCAGATCTTGACACAATCTTTGTGACAATGAATGTCACACCATTCCTCTTCAATTTGTCATTCCTGGCATAGTAGATCATATGGTTGTCTGATTCAAAATGGCCAAAACCAGTCCAGTTCAACTCATTAATTCCTAGGATATCAATCTTTATGTGTACCATTTCATTTTTGACAATTTCCAATTTTCCTAGATTCATATTTTGTACATTCCATGTTCTATTTATTAATGGATGTTTGCACCCGTTTTTACTCATTTGGAGTCATGCCACATCAGCAGTTGGAAGTCCCAAAAGCTTTACTCTATCTATATCATTAAGGTCATGTTCTGGTTACCTAGTGCCTCTCTGACAAGAGTATACCACAAATGGGATGGCTTAAACAAACAGGAGTTTTATTCTTACAATTTGGAGGATTTAAGTCCAAATTCAAAGTGCCAGGTTCTAGGGACTAGGTGAAATCCCCTCAACCCAGGGGTCCCTTTCTCTCTCTTGCTCCCGGCCCAGAGGGCTTTCTTCACTCAGACAGCTGCTGGTTGCTGAGGTTGAAAAGCCCCAAGGTTGACAAGTAAAAAGGCACAGTCCTGATGTTACCAAACCACATGGCAGGCCATTAACTTAAGTCCATTGTATGTCCCAAGGTCGGCAGAGCATAGCAAGCTGCTGAGCAATGACACAGCTACATGCAGGGTCCAAGCATGCCATAGACTAGAGACCATTCCCAAGGCTTCTCCTTATATGCAGAAAGCAGACCACATCCCAAAGGCAACTACTCAGCTGCTTGTGGTAGATCCCATCATGGAGCTGATTGCCAGTCTCATCATGAGGAATAACTACCACCAGCTGCCCAGCCACTCAACCAGGCCCAGCCAAGTTGACACACAAACATAACCACCACAGGTCATATCTACTCTGAAGAGTCAGCTCTTCCCCAGTCAACTTTGAATGCCTTCTGACCTGATGAACTCATCTTCCATCACTATACTGGACAATGTTTCAGGGCTATTTATAAAAATTTCCAGTAATATATCAGACAGTGTTTAAGGCTGGGGCCTGAAATAGGTGGGTACAGGGCTCAGGAGCTGTTTTCGCTTTGGGGCAGCTCTATTTTAAGGCTGAGGCCTGAGGTAGGTGGATGCAGAGGGGTTAGGAACATCTAAGGGAGACAAACATCTCTGTCAGTTTGCTGTCATGTTGTGGGTAATGTGTAGCTCTGAGGCTGGGGCTATGCCACCAGTGGTGCAAAATGTCAACAGGTTTAACCATGGTGGACAGGTTTCAGCGGAGCTTCCGGGCTAAGACAGATTGAGAAGAAAGAGGCCATCCACTTCTCAAACAATTGGCCAGTGAAAACCTTATAACCTTATGGATAGACAATACTCAGACAAGACATTTTAGCTTATGCAAAAGGAGGAAAAAAATGCAGCTGTCTTCTCTCTTGATGCTTCCCCTTGCTAGAAAAATGCCCATTACCAATTGATTGTCACCAAGGAATGGAATGCCCAAAACTTCCTGGTGGGTTTGAACCACCAGTCTTTTGGTTAACAGTCAAGTGTCTTAGTCACTATGCCACTAGAGCTCCTTAATTAAATAAAAAGAAATAAAAAGTAACTAAAGTGGCAGGGCTGCCATGCTCAAGGGGCAGAAGAACAGAGCTTATCAGGGCTGAGGGTGTGAAGTTTTCATACAATGGGTATGGAAGATGGGGCCCCATCCAGGAGACTAAATCCAGATTCAAGAGAAAATGGCCTAAATTCAGAGACTGCAGGACAGAGCCATTGCCCAGATGGTCTTGGAGAACAGATGAATATTTTGAATCCTTGAGAGCTAATTATTTGTTCTGTTGGATTTTGGAATTGTTAGTACCCACAACCCTCCTTTTCTTTCCATATCCCCTATTTGTAATGAAAAGTTCTCCTGTGCCTGCTCTACTCCCATACTTTGGAAGCTGATAACTTTTACTCTAGATTTTACAGGTTCAAAGATGAAGAGGAATTTTGCCCCAGAAGGGAATACTACTGAAAACCAAACCAAAAACCAAACTCACTGCCATCATTGATTTGACTCATAGCAACCCATCCTTGAGTTTATGAGGCGGTATCTCTACAGTAGATTTCCCAGTCTTCCTTCCAAGGAGTGAGTGGTCGGTTTGAACAGCCAGTTGTCTGATTAGCAGTCAAATGCCTTAGGCACTTACACCACCAGAGCTCCCAATACTCCTGAAGTCTCACTTATATTTGATACAGATGATTGCAAAGATGGGAAATTGGACTTGATGTTGATTTGAGATTTTAAGATGATGTGATGGGGTGAATGTCTTTTGCCTGTAGGAAGTACATGAATTTTAAAGAATGGGCAAAGCATGGAATATTATGGATTGAATTATGTCCTCCAAAAAGGGGGAAAAAACAATCATAACATCTATATACTTGTGATCATAATCTCATTTGAAAATGAGTTTTCTTTATTATGTTAATCAGACAGTAACTGTAGAGTGTCTTAAGGAAATCTCTTTTGAGATAAAAGAGAAGATTGAGGAAGCAGAGGTGGACAAGATGGATACCAGGCAACATGATGATCACATAGCGACTAAGGACAGAAACTGAAAAGTGTCAAAGATCTTTCTCCAAAGTCAAGAGAGAGCCTTCCCCTAGAGCTGGCACATTGAATTTATACTTCCAGCAACCTAAACTGTGAGAAAGCAAATTTCTGTTTGTTAAAGCCATCTTCTTGTGTTATTTCTGTTATAGCAACACTAGCTAACTGAGACAAACAGTGAGTAAGGGAAAAATAACTATTTGTAAACATTGAGGCTTTGCAAAAGGAGGAATAGAAGCTAGTACAGATGAAGGAGAGGGGTGAAAATGGACATTATGGACCACTGGTGGCACAGTTGTTAAGCTTTCAGATTCTAACTGAAAGGTAAGGGTTTAGAACTCACCAGCTGCTCTGTGGGAAAAAGATGTGGCAGTCTGCTTCTGTAAAGTGTTGGAAACCCTACAGGGAAGATCTTTCCTTTCCTGCAAGGTGGCAATAAATCAGAATCATCTCAAAGGCAATGAATACATAATTTGATTTCAAAATTGATACAATTATCACTGAGGCCTTTTTTTTCTATAATTTTACTATGATAAATGAAGAAATTATAATTTATTTTTAAACATTTATCAAAAGTATCGAATCACGTTGGTAGGCGAGATTTCTTTTGCCTTCAAATTTAAAAACTAAATCTTGTCAGTGTAATTGGATGTAGCTTAAGAAGCATGGGGTTCTTAACAACTTGTAGTCTGTCAAGTTAAGGAGAAAAAAAAAAAATTGAACCTGGAAAATATCACTTGTAATTCTTCATAATAAGGCCAAGAAAGTATGCTTGATGTGGCTAAAGTTTATGGGACCATCCTGGGTCACTAGATGGTCCAATGTACAATCCTCAAGAGTGAATTTATCTTCTATATCAGATGGACCTGCACACCTGGTTCACCGATTTACTCCATTACAGTGTCATGGACTGCCAGAAGAACAAACAAAACCTGTCTTAGAAGAGGTATGGCAGGAATGCTCCTGAGAGGTGAGAACCAAACTTTGTCTCATGTACATCAGTCATGTTATCAGAAGAGACCAGTCCCTGGAGTAGGATATCATACTTGATAAAGTAGAGGGTCAGAGAAAATGGGGACGACCTTCAATGAGATGGATTGACACAGTGGCTGCAATGATAAGCTCAAGCATAGAAAAATTATGAAGACAGTGCAGGAACAGGCAGTGTTTTGTTCTGCTGAGCATGTGGCAGCTATGAGTTGGAAATGACGTGATCTCACCTAACAATGACAACAATCAATGACTTGCCATTACCTGAAATCACTACAATATCTACAGCCATGAGGATCCAGCATAGAGTCCCATTAGTTGCTTTATCTCTTTAACTTCAAAATCCTTTTGCCCACTGTGTTGGATTGGGTTCTCTAGAGAAGCACAAAAACCAGCAAAGTATATATATATATATATATATATATATATATTTATAGAGAGAGAAAGAGAGAGAGAGA
>NW_006922052.1:1172657-1182604 GCF_000298275.1 Orycteropus afer afer | reverse complement strand
TTCGCTCCAGGAAGTATATAGTCCAGAATGCCGTTCTTCCAGTTTGTCCCTGGGATAGTATTACAGGTAGGCCACACCCCTGGGGAAACTCCCCCTAGACTGACCAGCCACTTAGGACGCAGTCATGTGATCCATCATGGGAACCACCACTCACAACTGGAGTCCAGCCAAGTTGACACATCTTCAACTATCACACCCACTCTAATCACCCAATAATTATCAGGAACTGTTGCTTTTCTTTTGCAAAGTTAAATGCCAATATTCACACTTTCTTACACTCAAGTAGATGAATATAGTTTAAGATAGGGAGTAAAGGAGAAAGTAATTTATAATTATGGAAATAATAAACAGATTAGGCAAGGCCTAGAAGACAGTGTTAAGGATTTTTTAATGTGTGAGAATTATAATGCATAATCATTGCATAGTTTTTCATGGATGTAATACACTCTTATTTGCCACCTCCACTGTACTTTTCAAAATGTTGCTTCACAATATAACATTAATTTATCTTGTCAAAATACAGCTGCATTATCTTTCTGAACTTCAATAAAGCTTGTTTGCCACTAAATACATTCTACCCTACCCATCCCACAGTGTCAACAAATTAATCCTCTAAAATATAACTCTGACCTTGTTAATCTCTGTCCATTTCAAATCCATGATTAGCTTGTTATTGTTTCCAAAATGAAGTTGAGGCTCCATTGCATCATGTTTTTTTTCTGGATTTAATCAATTCCAAGTTATTTAATCTAATACAGATTCAAGTTACTTCAAGTAATAATACTAATTGTTTTCATAGTTATCTATTACAATAATAATAATGATCAAAAGAAAGTTATTGATTGTTTTTGATGCCAGCAAGCAGCTCTATACCATGGATCATGTTTGTAGTTATATCTGAGAAGGCATGCTTATATTTTGCAATTCATAAAGAAGTAGAAAATGTCTCTTGCTGAAAAGAGAACAGTTTTGGATGATTTTTTTTTTTTTTTTTTTGGTTTTGTTTCGTTTTCTGGATAGGGTTAAGACTATAATTAACAGCACCAGTAGACCCACTCAGAGAAGAGGGAGAATTTTCCAAAGAAAAGAGAAAGGTAGCAGGACACAAAGAAATCTCAGAGGTCCACTTTATAAGACAAAATCTCTCATGTATTAGCCCTGTACAGAGCGGGTAAAATATTTGGCTGCTAACCAGAAAGTTGATGGTTCAAACCCTCCAGCTACTCCAGGGGAGGAAGATGAGCCAATCTACTTCCTTTAAGATTTACAGCTTGGAAACACAATGGGGATCTATGAGTCAGAACTGACTCAATGGCAGTGGATTTATTGTCCCTGTATATTCACATTTTCAATTCAAATTATAATGAAAACTTGTTCCTAACTACTCTTCCTCTCTCTCTCTCATTCTGTTTCTCCTATTAGCTTTCTTCTACCCCAATTCCCCATAAAAATACCTAAGAATTCTGTCACACATTTCAAAACGTAGTTTGTACTACTATATTTCTGGAGTTTCCTCCTCCAATCTTTCATCTATTTGGACTGCCTTCTCTAGGGTTTATTTACATTTGTCACAGTTGATGCTCTATATTCTCATGGTCTCTTTTATACTATTTGTTTATTTTTATTGTGTTTTGGGTGCAAATATACAAAACAAATTTGTTTTACATTCAATATTCAACAGTTCATGCACATTTGATTTCACTGCCCGTTTACCATACCCAACCACAAAAAAACCTCCTCCCTTCCTCTCTGTGTAATACAATACATAGCAAAAAGTAATCATTGTATTGAAAGTAAATAAAAATAAGAATAAATTTGCTTTCTCAAAAAAAAAAAAAAAACTGCATGTACTTTAGTCATGGTTCTCTAACACAAATGCCTCAAAATTTCTCAAATCCTGAGTAAGTCTTGAGAGCTTCTTTTGGTTAATTCAGTTATTCCTCTTGTGTTCAGGAGTGGAGTTTATTAGGTAGACAGAGATTAAATAGCTGTAATTGTGAAAGGAAAAAGCTATGCAGGAAAAAGAGGCCAAATATTTCCCTCTATTATTTTTTTTTCCCCTAACACATTAGATAATTAATTTCTATTAAAGCCATCAGGGAAGTTTGCTGATTAATAGCCAAATGTAAATTACTAATAGAAATACTTTCATTTGTTTTCACAAACAAGGAATTTTAAAACACACTAAACACATGTCAAGCTATTAAATGTTGAAGCTTCTTTTAAATTCCCTTTATCTATTCCTCACTTGACTACCATAAGAGAGTTATTTTATATTAACTTAAATCCTTGTTGTGGCACCTTATAACTATGACCTTGGGAAAGCCATTGAACCTGATTTGCCATACTTCCACTGCAGCAAAATTAGTATATTAATATGTTCCTTTTGCTGTTTCTGACAATAAAATAAAACGCTGATTGTGGAAGTGCTTGGCAAACTCTAAAGTGATGCATCAATGTGCCATTAGTATTATATTATTTGTGGTTTGTCTTTTTCTCTTGTAAAACAAAATAAATATTGCTATGGACAGGTTTTCAAAAAGATATTAACAGCACAACAGACAGGTAAATGGCTTCTTTGGCTGAAATGTACTGATATTCTCTTATTAACATATGTGAACTCATCCTGTAAGTCTTGTTTGACTATTTGTCCTTAAGGAGATAAGAACACATTTTGTCTAAATTTATAAACATTTCTGTTTGTTTACAATTATAATTTTGATTCAATTGAATAGATGTCCTTATGTACACTATGCAAATTTGTATATTTCTTAATAGTGTAAAGATATGATTTAATGTTCACTATGATTATTGGCTTTTAATGAGTAGGTTTGGAAAGGAAATAAACTTTTGCTTGTGGTTATGATGTAGAAAATTTCAGCAAATCATCCGTCTCACTCTGACAATGAGAACAAAATCAATAAACCTCAATATTATAGTGTTTTTTTTTTAAAAAACAACAAATAGCTGAGTATGCAAGGAAATGTAAATTGAGCAAATTTGAGAATTTGACATGCCCTGTTTTAAAAGAGAAGTGACAATTAATTTGTCATCTTTGGTAGAAGGACATGAGAAGAGATCCCCATAGACTGAGATAAGATTAAATAGTATTATTTTAATAAATTTCCAGCAGCCATATGCGTGCTGACTGGTAGATTATAATTTTGAGGAGAACTGAGTACAGGGTAAGTCTGAACTCAATCTGTCCCTTTTTTCCTTCAGATACAAACAGAGCTTATGGGGATACTAGACCAAAGGGTGCAGTAGGCTAGAGGAGCTGAGAGAACTCACTCAGTAGTATCCCTGGCTTTCACCAAGTGCACAGCTGTAATTCTTCAATAGATGGGAGAAGGGCAGCAAGGCAAAGATAAATTTTCCTAGGAATGGAAAGTTGAACTGGACTAGGGAATAAAGAAAATGCCTTAGTGATGAACAAAACTGTCAGTCAGACTAAAAAGCAGAGAGCTGTTCCTTGACTTTTGATTCTGGTGGGTGAACTACAAAGTATATAGTTGTTGTTGTTTTCAGTTGTCATTGAATTTGTTCTTACTCATAACAACCTTATATACAGCAGAATGAAATGTTGCCTGTCCCTACACTATCTTTATGACCATTGGTGTGTTTGAGTTCATTGTTGCGGCCATTGTCTTGGTCGAACTCATTGAGAGCCTCTGATAGCCTTCTATTTTCTCAACTATCCTTCTCCAGTGAGCAATCCCACATGTAGATGTGACCAATGCAATCAAGTTGAGGTCTCAGAAAATATTCTGTGATCCACAGGGTTTTCACTGGTCAATTTTTTCTAAATAGATCACCAGACCTGTCTTAGTAGTTTGTCTTATTAGTCTTAAAGTTCCTCTGAGATCTGATCAGCATGAATAATCCTATTAGTATTTGAAATACCAGTGGCATAGCTTCTGGCATCATGCCCATACATAAGCCACCGCAGTAGGAGAGGCTGGGTGATCTACTTCTGTAGAGATACCACTTCAGAAACCAAAGGAGGGCTCGGTATGAGCTGGATCCTACTCAACGGCAGTGAGTTTGGTTTTGGTTTGGACAGCAGGAGAAACTGAGTGATGGGTGGTAAATGCATATAAAGTTTTTATAATTAAGTTTGTATGCTGATTCTAAGGTCTGCTGAAGGGACTATGCTAACAATGTCCTCAAAACATTTCAAATCACTGGTGACCTGACTCTAACTAATGTTTTGTAAAAGTCTAGACCTAACTTAATTAATGTAACAGATTATATTGTCACTACTGCTTGCTGAAAGTGAGGATGATTTGAAGCACTAACTGATGAAGATTGAAGAATACAGTCTGCAGTATGGATTACATCTCAATATAAAGAAAACAAAAATCCTCACAACTGGACCTATACACAGCATTACAATAAATGGAGAAAAGATTGAAGTTGTCAAAGACTTCACATGGCTTAGTT
Organism: Orycteropus afer afer; assembly: GCF_000298275.1. NCBI lineage: Eukaryota > Metazoa > Chordata > Mammalia > Tubulidentata > Orycteropodidae > Orycteropus > Orycteropus afer. Next base: position 1,178,161 of record NW_006922052.1, on the reverse strand, counting down.
CTATAATCAATGCCAATGGAAGCAGCAGTCAGGACTTCAGACGACATATAGCACTGGACAAATTGGCTGCAGAAGACCTCTTTCAAGTACTAAAGAGCAAAGATGTCTCCTTGAGAACTAAAGTTTGCCTGACCCAAGCCATGGTATTTTCAATCCCCTCATGTGCATGTGAGAGCTGGGCAATGAATAAGGAAGACAGAAGAAGAGTTAATGCTTTTGAGTTGTGGTGCTGGGGAAGAATGCTGAAAGTACCGTGGACTGCTAAAAGAACTAACAGATCTGTCCTGGAGGAAGTGTAGCTGGAATGCTCCTTGGAAGTGAGAATGGCCAGAATTTGTCTATCATATTTCAGTTATGTTATAAGAAGAGACCATTCCTGGAGAAGGATGTCATGCTTGGTAAGGTGGAGGGATAACAAAAGAGGGGAAGGCCCTCAATGAGATGGATTAGCACAGTGACTGCAGCAATGGGCTCCAGTATAGCAAGATTCATGGAGCTGGCACAGGACTGGGTGGTGTTTCATTCTGCTACGCATAGGGTTGCTATGAGTTGGAGATGACTCAACGGCACCTAAGAACAACAACAACAACATGACAAAAGCAAGTGAACAGCACAATAAAACTAAGAAATGGAAAACAGGGAGAAGTGTACAAGACATATAGACCACCAAGGTAAATACTTTTACATGTACAACACTTCAGCATCGGTAATAACAAACATTAATCTACCTGTGAACACATAGGTAGACAGGTAAAATCATCCAAGCATATATAAGGAAAAGAGAATATACTTATGACCATATATAGGTTTGACAGGCAATATTTCTACATAAGTATTTATATGTTCTATATGAATGTTCATATATACATAATAGAGCTAATAGGGGGCAAAGTTATGATATGTCCTTAGCCACAGCCAAGTACCTTAAGAGAGTGACTTACTGGGCCTGTGGGCTCAGGATCATGGGTACAGGGGACTTTAAGCTCAATTGGCATAACCTGCTATTCAAAAACATTTTTCTACATCCTACATTGGTGAGTAGTGACTGGGGTCTTAAAAGCTTAAGTGTGACCATCTAAGATGCAATAATTGGTCTCTCCTCATCCAGAACAAAGAAGAGTGAAGAAAATCAAAGACACATGGAAGCAATTAGTCCAAGGAACTAGTGGATCATGGGAACCACAGCCTAAATGACCCTGAGACAAGAAGAATAACATGGTGCCTTGCTAGAACTGTCAAACACTGACAAAGGGATCAAACTTGGAGATCCTGGAGAGAATGGGAGAAAATTGTGGAACAAAACTCAAAATCATAAAAAAGAAGGCCAGTCTTACTGATCTGACAGAGACTGGTGAAATCCCAGAAACTACAGCTCCTAGTCACCCTTTGGCCTGAAATTAACTCACTCCCTTGGCTTAATTTCAGCCAAACAATAGGCAGATACCAGATAGGTACACTCCTTAGAACAGTCAACCATGGGAGATGAGGATGGCCACACTTGTGCAAGGAGATAGCTCAGAGGGCAGGATGAATAGGAAAGAAGGGCGCAAAGAAAAAAGGTAACCAAGGGGATGAAGTGGGAATAGAGCTTTTGCATTGAGGGGATTGCAATCAGTGTCATGATCAAAATGTGTATGAACAGTTGAATGAAAAATGAATCTGCTTTGTTCACTTTTACCCAAATCATAATTAAAATAAAATAAAATAAAATAAATTCATTTAGGTCAAAATTAAAATTAACTAATGCTATTAAGCAAAAATAAAAATAAAATAAAAAAACCTCATAGTGACCCCTCCTTGGGTCTCTGAGGTGGTATCACTATGGAAGTAGATTGCCCAATCTTCCTTCCAAGGAGTGGCTGGTGTGTTTGAACGACCAACCTTCTGGTTAGCAGTCAAATGACTTAGACACTACACCACCAGAGGTCCCATCAGTGCTATTACAAATGGTATAAGGAATATTTGTTAATAGATGGGATGTTTGTATAATCTAGAAAATGTCAGGGTGTCTATGTTATAATAAGAGGGAGAGGCTTTGTTCAGTTGACAGAAATTTTGCTATGCATATTTATAAAAAAAGATGGATACATTAGATCATGGCAACTTGAGGCAATTGCTATTAAAATTGTCCAACTCATCTTTCTTACTCTCATTTTTCAGTTTTCAGTTCTGATTACCTTTTTACTTCCCCATCTGGACAGAAAGAGCTGAACATAGACACAAATTATCTAGTTTTCCTTTCTACTTCTCATTGTAACATAATACCTTGGTGTTCTAGTTTATGAAATGATCTATGTGTGTGTGGTTGATGAGAAAACTCTTCTAAATCTATTTATCTCTGAGGTCATTGAGTTTATGGGTATGTAGGTCTGTTTTGAATGATTCAACCTAAAATTGCCACCCTATAATCAGTGTCTAAGTGGCCAGTTGGTTTCTTCTATAAGAGATCCATGAATTTCTCTCTAATTTTGACAGAATGTAGGTTTGGAAATAAAGGGTTAGTTATTTGTACATCATTAGTACCCAGTACTCCTGACTCAACATAAATAAATGGGTCCAGTATCAGGAAGAGATTTGTGTCAGGGAGTAACAAGTTTCCAGTGTTTAAGAAAAGAATGAACTGAAGGAATTGAGACATATTAGAAATGAATAAATGTATAAACACTGAGAAGAAAGTGAGTCAAGAATAGATAAAATATCAGAAGACAGGAAAATGTAAGAGCTATGGACTCCACTTTGGTAAGAAAAAAGAAAATGGCTTTAAAGAGGCAGAAGTTATATGTGTAACTGTGAGAATCATCAGAATATGTTCAGCAATAAGAAGATGGGGAAATGAGCTAGGATACTCTACGCTTACGGTCAAATAATTATGTTAGAGAGAAGGTGAACAAGTATTAGAGTTATAAGAGTCAATATTGGATGAGGGATAGTTGGCATTTGAAAATTAAAGGATGATGGGATCAATGTATCTGACTCCTTTACTACCATGTTTTCCCTGTGCAAACATTCATTTTTTGCACTGTGTGATGACAATCTCCAAATTTCAATATAGCTTTTAATGTGAGAGAATGAAATGAAAATCCAGTTTTTTTATATATTTATAGACAACAAGTAACAAAGAAAGAAAATCTATCTTCAACAAAGAAAAACATTTCAGAAAAATAGAAAAACTAAATTTTAGATTATTGAAAAAAATCTAATAAATTCCAATGAAATAATGAGACAAAAAGAAATGATCACCATAATCTTTCATAACATGTTTAATCTTAGCTTTGATTTCTTCTTCCAGTCTAAAAGGAATTAACTTTGTTTTAATTCCTGCACTTAACAACTAGAGATGTTTCAAATTTATTTGCCCTTTTATTGATTTAATTATTAACTTAAGAGTGTTAAACTTTGTGATAGAAACTACAGAAACATGTGAAGAGGAAAAAAAAAGTACATATTCTCGGAGATCAATATTTTCTTAAGATTTCAGGATTTGTACAGAAGACATAAAAACAAGTCAATGTGAACTTCAATGTGCAGTTATCCCTCCATTATTCTAGCTAGTAATTATTTAGAAATCTTTGCATTTAGAGATGAATAGATGGATGGATTAGTTGAACTTTTATATTCTTATTAAAAAAACCTGCACATTTTGTATGTCTATAATTTATACATATTCTCTCCCTTCTCTAAATAGATCATTTCAAGTATTCCCAAAATGACTCATCAATTCCTCCTACCTTCCCTTCCCCTCCTTCTTTGTTGTTCCTCCTTCAATGAATATTGATTTTCTCTGTGCCATGTGTTCTATACTAAGGACATAAAGATAAACATCACATGGTTGCTTTCATTAATGACCATACATTCTAAGGGAAGATACAAATAAATCCACTTCTAATAATTACTAAGTCCTTAAAAACATAGATACTGAAGGAATAACTGAGGTAGTGATTCCCTTACTTGGAAAATCCAGCCGAGGCTATAGGTTAGAAGTGGTTATAAATAGTCTAAAAATATAATGAGAGATTTTCGAAGAACAGAGACAAGGACATAAAGAACAAAGAGACAAGTATGAGAAAGTGTTCATGGAACAGCAAACAATTGGCTTCTCTTAGAACAAGAGGGTTTGACCTCAGAGATGAGGCTGGAGAAGTAAGCTGGGGCATATGAAGGAGGGATTTGTATGGTAGCTGAGACTTTTAATTTACCTGTTATAACTTACAGATTCTATGGAGAAAAAAAAGCGCAGAAATATTAACCCCATGTCTGCAATGTTTAAAAATTAATTTGGTGTCTCTATGGAAGTTATATTGAAAGTAGGTAAACCTGAGGGATTTCCCACAATCCAGGGAAAAATGATCAGGCTTGACCTAAAATAGGACTAGTGACTATTTCAACTTCATGTTCATCTCTGTAAAACTTGAATCATAAAAAGATTATGAAAAATTATTTCAACAATTAAATATTCACTAAAGTCATGTTGAAAAATAATCATGAAATCATTATTTTAGCATTGAAAAAAAATTATGGAATATAAGCCATAATTTTATACTACTTTCAGATTTATAACTATTGTTGGAGACAGTAAGATCTTATTCACCCTAGATTGCAGGACTTAATGGAAGCCAGTTTGAGCCAGATGATCCTTCATATGCTGGACCCTTTAACGTAAACCAGAAATAACCACTTCACTTTTGAGCTCCCAACAAAATAGCGACAAAACAGAACAAAAAAACTTCTCACAAATGCATTGCTATTTTCAGTCTAAGATATTCACTGAAAACTCTGATAATGTCCCTGTGGATGTGTATGTTGTTGTTTGGTCCTGTTGAGATAATTTAAACTCACAACAGCCCTATGTAACAGAGTAGAACAGCCCCGTGGGGCTGTTTATGCAGTAGTTTTAATGGAGGACATCATCAGGTATTTTTCCTGGTATAGCTAGGTGGGTTTGAACTGAAAAAATTTTCAGTTGACAACAAAGTGTTTAACCAGTACAGCACCAGGACTAGATGTGGGTGAGAATATGAAATTAAATTCATAGGCATTTTTCCAAAATCTACAAAAATTCACGAGATTAACGAAGGTGCACCTATATTTTGTTTGTGAAGGTACACCATAAATAAAATATGCTTCAGAAAATACAAGTGTTCTATATCAATTCTAGACAGATGTAATAAAACCTTAGTTATCGTATCTAATTAGAAAACATCTTCGTTTTGAGGAAAACCAGGTTATTACTCGGTTATAGGCTACATGTTTTTCAACAGATAATATTATTCCAAGAAAATCTCAAGCCAAATGTTGAAAACATTTCTGAGCACTGAAAACTTCTCATTTTATTAAAAATACTGAAACGGAGAGTGAGGGTAAGCAGGTGGTAGGAAATATCTTGTTTAAGTATAGATTTAAGTTTATCAGTTTGCAGTTCTGAATTTTAAAATTTAAAACTCATATTTATATATCACAAGCTATTTTTAACAGGTCACTTTTTTTTTTTTCTTTTTTTTTTTTTT
>NW_006922052.1:1167917-1171408 GCF_000298275.1 Orycteropus afer afer | reverse complement strand
AAGGTCCCAATCATCTGGCTTCTCTTCTGCTGTTGGTGCATTTTGAATTATGCTTGGTAGTCTATTTATACCAAATATTAGGGCCCTTAAGTTTGACCTTAAATTTTTAACAGGTCACTTTTAAAGAAAAAGATATGTATATAGAAAGAATGAGAGAGAGTCACTATTCCTTCTGATCATATTTATTACTGAATGGTGATCAGGAAATTGGAAACTTATGGAAACCCCACTGTCCTGAATCATGCTGATCTAATATGCCTAATTTATACTATTGCTGACACAATGTGATATGTATTGACTGTAATGTCATGAGAGAAAGTGTCGTGTATGAGAAAATGTTCATGGAACAGCAAACAATTGGCTTCTCTTAGAACAAGATGAAGCTGGAGAAGTAAGCTGGAGCGTATGAAGGAGGTATTTGTATGGTACCTGAGGCTTTTAATTTACCTGTTATAACTTACAGATTCTATGAAAAAAAAAAATAAGCTTAGAAGTATTAACCCCATGTCTGCAATGTTTAAAAATTAATTTGGTGTCTCTGTGGAAGTTATATTGAAAGTAGGTAAACCTGAGGGATTTCCCACAATCCAGGGAAAAATGATCAGGCTTGACCTAAAATAGGACTGGTAACCATTTCAGCTTCATGCTCATCTCTATAAAACGTGATAGAATCACCCTAAGAAAATTGAAATGATAAGGGACCCATGGAGTTCTATCTCCCTTTCCAAAAAGGAAAACATTTGTTGTTCACTTTAGGAATCTGTCTATTGTTGAAAGACAAAAGGTAACCATTGCAAGTGGGTTTAGTTCCAGGTTTGTAGGGTGCCTAAGGTCTACAGTTTTAGGGGTTCCACCAGTCTCTATCAGACTGTTAAGTCTGTTGTGTCTCTGTTGAGTTTCTTTCTACATGTTCTGCCTTTCCTCAGAAGTGGTGTGTTAAAGTCTCTTATTATTATTATCACTATTATGGTGGGGTTATCTATTTCTCTGTTTACGTTTGACATATGTATTTTGAAGCTTTTTCATTGGGTGCTTAGTTATTTATTATAGTTGTGTCCTTTTGTTTGATTGACCTTCTAATCATTATGTAATACCCTTCCTTGTCCTTTATGCTAGTTTTTGCCTTGAGGTGTGTTTTACCAGACATTAATATTGCCACTTCTGCCTTTTTCTGTGGCCATTTGCTTTATATGCTTTTTTCATCCTTTGTCTTCTAGATAATTTTTATCTTTGTGTCTAAGCTGTGACTCTTGTAGGTAGCATATTCATGTGTCCTGTTGTTTTATCCATTCTACTACTCTCTGTCTCTTGACTGATGCACTTATTCCATTTCCATTCAGAGTGCTACTGTCAATAGGTATGAATTTACTGTTGTTATTTTATTGTGTTTTGCTGGACTGATGCATTCTTTGTTTTACATTTTTTTTTTTTTTTGAGCTGACTTTATTTTGTTATCAGATGTTCCTTTCATTTCATCTTTGCTGTTGATTTTGTGTCTATTGACTCCTTATGATTTTCTTCTTTTTTAAAATTTTGCTTAGAAACTTTATTAATTTTCTTTGTGGTTACCTTATAATTTATTTATTTTCATAAGTTTAAAATAGTGTGTTTCCTTTCAATATCATCTTGATGTCCTCTCCATTCAGAAGTTCTGTAATTAAACCATTTATTCCCTCTTTTTTCTTTGTAGTTATCATCATTTACAGATTGATATCTCTAGTTCCCTGTTTTCAGTCATGTAAATTTAGTTTCCTTTTGTAAATTCTTTATCTGGTTTGATTTCTTGGTGATTCAATCATATGTCTTAATATCATGTTGTTTACTTTGTTAATTCTCTGTCTGAAGGAATCTCTTCAGCATTTCTTGTAAGGTAGGTCTACATTTTACAAATTCCCTTAATTTCTGCTTATCTGGAAATATGCTAGTTTCACCATTATATTTGAAAGACAGTTATTCTGGATATATAATTCTTGGTTGGTAGTTTTTTGTTTTTTTTTTTTTTTCTTTCCTTTCTGGTATTTATATATGTCATCTCATTGGCTTTTTTGTCTGCATGGTTTCTACCAAGAAATCTCTTTAGTCTTATTAGTTCCCCTTTGTAGGTAGGAGTTATGGTGGAGTATTGCATAAGGCATTTGGCTCCTAACCATAAGGTTGGCAGTTCAAACCTGCCAGCCAGCAACATTTCACTTTTCCTAGGTGCTCTCAGGATTCTTTATTTGTTTTTGGAAACAATTATTTTTGTGCATCTTGGTGACTATTACTAGGATCTCTAGTGTATGGGGTTTGTTGAGCTTCTTGCATGCATATGTTCTCATCTTTCATGTGTTATTAGGGTAGTTTTTTGCCAGTGAATTCCTGAAAATTCTCTCTCTCTTTCTCTCTCTGTTTTTGTCTCTGTCTCTCTCTCTCTCTTTCCCGCTTTCTCTTGTTCTACAATTCTGATCACACATAACATTTTCTTCTGGATACTATCCCACTAAATTATTAGGCTTTCTTCATTTTTATTCATTCATTTTTTTCTTATTTTTTTCTAATTTTTGCTCAAACAAATTGATGTCAAAGAATTTTTCCCTTAATTCCTGATCTAGTCTTCTATTGATTAAATTCTACTCCTTTGTCCTTCCCATGTATTATTTATTTCTGAAATTTTAGTGTTTGTCTTCTTGATTTCTACTTGGTTTTTCTGTATGGTTTTTAATTGTTTATTTTGTCATTTTTTTTTTTTTTGTATTACTTTCCTGATTTTTTCTAGGTTGTTGTCTGTGTTTTTCTTATCTTATCTTATTTATTTATTTTTTTGTGGTTTCCTTGATCTCTTGGGGTGTTCTATATATAATTATTTTTAATTCCTTACCATGTAACTCCATTACCATTTCTTTCTCAGGAAGGTTTCCTGGTTCTTTATTTTGTTCACTTTCTTGAGCCATGTTGTCTTGTTTCTTTGTTTAATTTTAAATTATCTGTTGTCTCTGAAATAGTTGTTGACTGTATGTTGGGTTGTTTGCCTTAGTTTTTCCTTTGTTTTGATATATCCAGGTGGGAGAGGTGAGCATGCAACTCTGCTGTGTTGTTTGGCAGCACTATTGTGCTCACCACCTGTTTCCAGGTGGGTGACTTAATGAATGAGGGTGTGGGCATGGATCTCTTTTTACTAGTCATGTAGTGCAGCTGCAGGCAGGCTGTGCAGGTGTTGTAAACTGTCTGTCATTAATCCACGGGGACAAGAATGGGTGGTAGACTTGCCCATTGGGTGGAGTGGTAGGAGGCAGGTGTAGCTGACTAGTGGGGACACAATGACTTGCTTCACCTAGGATATATTTATGCTATCTCTCTATCTCATGGAGGATTCTGTGAAACATTGTCTTCTCACCTGTGTATGTTGCCTGCTAAGTCTCAAAATGTCCACACTGTGCCAAGCCTGCTGGCAGGGTATCTCCACTCCAACTCTTTACTTGTTCACTGCTCTCATTATTATTATTATTATTATT
>NW_006922052.1:1149228-1160377 GCF_000298275.1 Orycteropus afer afer | reverse complement strand
ACCTTCCTTCCGAGGAGTGGCTGGTGGGTTTGAACCGCCAGCCGTCTGGTTAGCAGGCAAGTGTCTTAGCCACTAGATAGATCTAAACACTTCTTTTTCAAAATTTTCACATCTTTATTCTACTTCTCTCATCTGGAACAATTCTAAATTAAATAGAGTGGATAATAAAGTGCAAATGTTGAATACATGAGTCTACTATATGTGTTTTATGTTGTTTTCTTTATTTCTTCTTTTCAATCATTTTATTTAATTGCCAACATCCTTGTACTTTATTTTTCACAAATAAGGAATGTGATGTCGTTTTGAAAGCTCACAATGAGGATTTATGTATTCTAGGCTCTCAATGAATCTCAAATTTTTATTTATTCCCTATTCTTGAGATCATTAGATACATTTTTACTCTTTTGAGGTCTTCCAAACAAAAATAGTATAATAATAATAACAATCATAGTAATAACTCATAAAACCTATCATTTAGAAGAAGACTTACTATTTTTGCTTAAAATAGATATTTATTAACGTAAGAATACCACATTATTATGATACAGTTTCGTTTGAATATGCAGTGGTAAAAGCTTTGAGTTTCAGCAGGCCTCTCTGCATTTCATTGCTGTTTTCATCAACATTTCCATAACTGGCTAGCAGACTACAGCTTGGAAAGGGAGGTCTGAAACCAGTGCTTTCAGAGTTAAGTGACATAAAGATTTAAAATCTTGTACTTGATTGTACTTAGTATTGTTTTGCTTGACGTTATGGTTTCGGCCAAACTGCAAGGAGCCCTTTCTCGAGAATCAGACAAAGACTCCCATAATAATGTAGGAGTGGTAAAGTGTGTTGTAAGTTTAATATCGAACGTCAAGAAGTATCTGGCATATACGGTGGCTTTTAAACTGAATGGCTACCAATAAAATGGGAAGCATGTTAGCTGCAGTCAGGTCAGCACTGGACTTATGGCAACCTGATGTACAATGGAATCAAATGTTGCCTGATCCTGCAGCATCCCTATGATAGGTTGGAGTTTAGAATATTGTGATCTGTAGGGTCTTCATTGGCTGATTTTCAGATGTACATGCTAGGCTCTTCTTTCTAGTCTGTCTTAATCTGAAAGTTCCACTGAAACCTGTTCAGAATCATATTAATGTGAAAGCATCCACTGACAGATAGGTGGTGACTGTGCATGTGGTACACAAACTGGGGATAAGATCCTCATCTCCCACTGAAAGGCAAAAATTCTATCACTGAACCATTAATGTCCCCACAAAAAGGGGAACTAATGAGTTATACACACTAGGGCAGAGCCTATTAAGGAAAGTATTCTCAAAATATTGTCCATGAGATATTTCCATCAGAAACAACTGTATATTTCCTACATTTGTAGATATGGTATTCCAGTCATGTCAAAGTTTATAGTAAAATCAAGGATCCCTAGTGGCACCATGGTTAACAGCTCAGCTGCTGACTGCAAGATTGGTGATTGAAACTCACCATGTTGCACAGGAGAAAAGACCAGACAATGTGGTACTGTAAAGACAACAAACTTGGAAATCCTATGAGGCAATCCTACCCTGTCTTATAATGTCACTGTTAGTAGGTATTAGTAACAATGGTAGAACATAATAGTATGCATTTAAAAAAAATCTAGTAGTGCATTTATTTAAAGGTAATTTTTATATTCTCCAAAGTATTATTTTCACTGAGTTGTAAAAAAATTGGTTTTGAACAATGCATGCGTTTGTTCATTGTTTTTCATCTTTAGCTTATATCCTTCTGAAATACTTCTCTATTAATAAACTAGATGTTTTCACTGTTTGCTGTTATTAGTTACTGTCCAATAGATTCTCACAGGCCTGGCAATATGTTTCCAAAAAGTCACAACCTTGAAAACCATATAGAACAGCTCTACTCTGTACACATGGGGTCACCACACGTTACACTGTTTAGAGAGACACATTTTGGCTTGGAAAAAACTCAGGGTGGAAGTGCTATCAGAAGAACCTTACTTTATCTCACTTTACAATGAATGTCTGAGTTCATTTGCTGACAAATGGTTAAAAAATTCTATGGACTGCAGTGTAGTTAATTATTTTGTATGGCTTTTCTACCCATAAGTCATTGTAAACTCAGTGGTGGAATGAGCAACTGAGCAGCTCCTGATTGCTGAAGGTGTTCACCTGGAGTATTTCCGTTGGGTGTGGCAGAAAACAATGTTCTGGGAGGTGCCCACTCTCTCTCAGGTGCTTAGAGTTCTGATGCTGTGATTGGCTAGTTTGACCACCCTGCCGGGCTCCAAAGGAGGCCTCCTAGAGGCAGAACTCTCTCTGACTGCTGGTTGAGGAAGACGTGCTGCCGAAAGAGACACGTGTTGCTGGGAAAGAGATGCAAGAGACACACATTGCTGAGTGAGACACCGAGGGACCTGCACTGCTGGGAAAGAGACTGTGAGAGACGGTGGGCTGGGAGAAAGACTGAGCATTTTTCCTGAACCTGAATTGTAGCCTGTGGTACTTCCCTAATAAACCCCATAATCTGTGAGCTCTGTGTGTCCACTGCAGTGAATTATCAAACCCAGGAGAGAGGTAGTGGGTGCTTTGGGAGGAACAGTTGGTGAAAGGGCTGGAGGGAGGCAGCATGTCTGGCCTTGCAGTAATAGGCCTTAGGTTACTGCTGGTAATCCTGTCTTCCCCTTGTAGGGTTAGAGGAGGTTGGAACATGTGGCCTCCTCACTGTTTTTGCAGTTGGAGTCAGAAGCAGTGGGATTCATTGCAGTGGCTCCAGACTCATAGAAGCATGAGACTTTGTAAAAGAAAGAAGGAAGGGGCCTGGGAAGTGAAACTTTGGATTCTTAAATGGTTACTTTCTTTGGTGTTACCTCTTAAAGTAGGTAATTGATCCAGAGGCTAGGGCTTTTGGTTACACCCAGCAAATGCCCAAGACCATATACATAGAATGGGATGGTAATCAAGGTGAAGAGATGAACCTGAGATGTCTTTAGAAGGATTATGTGTTTATCTGAATTTACTATGGCTATCGAATGTTCTCTTACCTGCTTGTACATTAGAAATGGTTATGGGTATGTGGGTAACCTTGCCCTTGAGTGGAGAATAGCTAAAGCAAATGGAAGGAATGAAAAGGTAAAAGAGCTGAACAGAAGATTTCAAAGAGCAGCTCGAGTAGACAAAGCCAATTACTATAATGAAATGTGCAAAGACCTGGAGTCTGAAAACCAAAAAGGAAGAACACGCTCAGCATTTCTCAAACTGAAAGAACTGAAGAAAAAATTGAAGCCTCAAGTTGTAATAGTGAGAGATTCTATGGGCAAAATATTGAATGATGCAGGAAACATCAAGAGAAGATGGCAGGAATACACAGAGTCACTGTACCAAAAAGAACTGATCAATCTTCATCCATTTCAGGAAGTGGCATATGATCTAGAACCAATGGTAATAAAGGAAGAAGTCAAAGCTGCAATGAAAGAACTGGCGAAGAACAAGGCTCCGGGAATTGATGGCATACCAATTGAGATATTTCAACAAACAGATGCCCCATTGGAGGCACTCACTCAGTTATGCCAAGAGATTTGGAAGATAGCTACCTGGCCAACTGACTGGAAGAGATCCATATTTGTGCCCATTCCAAAGAAAGATGATCCCACAGAATGTGGAAATTATAGAACAATATCATTAATACCGCATGCAAGTAAGATCTTACTGAAGATAATTCAGAAATGTTTGCAGCAATATATTGACAGAGAACTTCCAGAGGTTCAAGCCAGATTCAGAAGAGGATGTGGAACAAGGGATATCATAACTGTTGTCAGATGGATCTTGGCTCAAGGCAAAGAATACCAGAAAGATGTTTACTTGTGTTTTATTGACTATGCAAAGGCATTTGATTGTATGGATCATGACAAATTATGGATAACATTGAGAAGAATGGGAATTCCTGAGCACTTGATTATACTCATGAGGAATCTGTACCTTGACCAGGATGCTGTCATTCGAACAGAACAAGGGGACACTACATGGTTTAAAATCAAGAAGGGAATGCATCAGGGTTGTATCCTTTCTCCACACTTATTCAATCTATATGCTGAGCAAATAATCTGAGAAGCTGGACTATATGAAGAAAAACGTGGTATCAGGATTGGAGGAAGAATCATTAACAACCTGAGATATGCAGACGATACAACTTTGCTTGCTGAAAGTGAGGATGACTTAAGGCACCTACTGATGAAGTTTGAAGAATACAGTCTGCAGTATGGATTACGTCTCAATATAAAGAAAACAAAAATCCTCACAACGGGACCAATGAGCAGCATCACAATAAACGGAGAGAAGATTGAGGTTGTCAAGGAATTCACGTTGCTTGGTTCTACAATCGATGCCAATGGAAGCAGCAGTCAGGAGATTAGACCACGTGTAGCATTGGGGAAGTCAACTGCGAAGGAACTGTTTCAAGTGCTGAGGAGCAAGGATACCTCCTTGAGGACTAAGGTGCACCTGACACAAGCCATGATATTTCCAGTCGCCTCGTATGCATGTGAGAGCTGGACAATGAATAAGGAAGACCGAAGAAGAGTTGATGCTTTTGAGTTGTGGTGCTGCCGAAGAATGCTGAAAGTACCATGGACTGCTAAAAGAACTAATAGATCTGTCCTGGAGGAAGTGCAGCCAGAATGCTCCTTGGAAGCGAGAATGGCCAGACTTCGTCTCACCTATTTTGGTCATGTTGTAAGAAGGGACCATTCCCTGGAGAAGGATGTCATGCTTGGTAGGGTGGAGGGTCAACGAAAGAGGGGGAGGGCTTCAACGAGATGGATTGATACGGTGGCTGCAATGATGAGCTCAAGTATAGCAGGGATTGTGGGCCTGGCGCGGGATCGGGCAGTGTTTTGTTCTGCTCTGCATGGGGTCACTATGAGTCTGAAACGACTCGATGGCACTTAACAACAACAACAACATGTGGGTAACAGAGACCGTGTAAGTCCACCTTCAGCCAATACATGATTAGATATGTTAAAAAGGGGAAATAGAATTTGCCCAACAGAAACACAGGCTTTTGTTTTAAGCCCTGTGTGTAGAGCGCATACTAGGAGTTTAGGTAGAAAACCTGAGCCCCACCCAGTACTACTGAGGGAAGGGAAGATTTGCATTTGACGAGAGGACCTGAAGAGAAAAAAAAAATGACTGTTTGGCATTTTGAATTTCGTGCAAGCAGATAGGATTTGGGTCCATCAAGGCAGGAAAGTCATGGTCCATGAGAGAAACTCCTTCCAGGACTGAAAGTTAAAGGAAGCCTGTGAGTAGTAGGCTTGTATGTTACTTGCTTGTGACCATCTGGACCCACCTGAGTGGAAATGGGGGAAGTGCAACAAAAAAGAAACGGGCTGAGTTTGGTACTCTTTGACCTAGGCCCAGAGGCTGGGGATGAGAGGAAGGGCTGGCTGGTCTGAAGTGCAATGAATTGTGAGCCTACGGGCATTGAAATAGTCCCTGAGGACTGAAGATGTGAGAGAAGGTGCTACCTGGTCTGAAGTGAAGGGAAGAGTGTGACTCCCAGACTTGGCAGCTGGTACCCATGACCTAGCTGGGATGGCTAGGGCTGAGCTGACCAGAACCCGACCAAACAGAGAGGAAGATGTTTGACACTGAGCTGGTGTTAAGTTGCTGCAATTTGATGGCTTGTGTTGGGCTGGACTTTTCTTGTTTATGGATCCAGATGCCTGAAGTTTCCAAGCAGAACAGAAGATTCTCCAGAGAGAAAGGACCATGCTTCCTCAGAATACTGGTTTGATAGGGATGGGCAAATTAGAAATTGGCTATTTAAAATGGGGGAAGGTAAAGGCATGAAGTGGCTGGCTTACACGCTTTCATGGGTGTGGTTATTCTTAACCTGATGGTGAAGGGGGTGTGAATTTTTGAAGTATAAAAGGGATAATGGATAGAAAAGCCAGGGGGTGGCCTGCAGTGTAGTAAATTACTTTGTATGGCTTCTCTACCCATAAGTCATTGTGAACTCAGTGGTGGAATGAGCAACTGAGAAGCTCCTGATTGCTAAAGGTGTCCACCTGGAGTATTTCTGTTGGGAGTAGCACAAAACAATGTTCTGGGAGGTGCCCAATCTCTCTCAGGTGCTTAGAGTTCTGATGCTGTGATTGGCTAGTTTGACCACCGTGCCGGGCTCAAAATGAGGCCTCCTAGAGGCAGAACTCTCTCTGACTGCTGGTTGAGGAAGATGTGCTGCCAAGAGAGACACGTGTTGCTGGGAAAGAGACGCAAGAGACACGCATTGCTGAGTGAGACACCGAGGGACCAGCACTGCTGAGAAAAAGACTGTGAGAGACTGCTGGCTGAGGGACAGTGGGCTGGGAGAAAGACTGAACATTTTTCCTGAACCTGAATTGTAGCCTGTGGTGCTTCCCTAATAAACCCCATAATCTGTGAGCTCTGTGTGTCCACTGCAGTGAATTATTGAACCCAGGAGAGAGGTGGTGGGTGTTTTGGGAGGAATGGTTGGAGCAAGGGCTGGAGGGGGGAGGCGGCATGTCTGGCCTGGCAGTAATAGGCCTTGGGCTACTGCTGGTAATCCTGTCTTCCTCTTGTGGGATTAGAGGAGGTCAGAACATGTGGCCTCCTTGCCATTTTTGCAGGATACAACATTGAATTTAAGAATTGAATCTGAATCGCACTTTTCACTTGTGGATGATAATACAAAAGAAAACATAACTAAAAGTACAAAAGAAGAAAATATTAATTTTTTACAGAATTATAATTTCAATTTTTTTGAAGTTTCTCATCAGCAGTGGAGAATACTACATTATTTTAAGTAAACCAAATTAAGCAAAAATTGTGAATATGTATAACCCCTTTTTTGAAATTATTGTTTGAGTTATCACAGGAGGTTTTTGAGAAGACTTATTAGTAAATAATTCTATATCCTGAAAATATTCATAAAGTTTTTTATGCAAGTATTTTAAGATAAATCTGGATTGACCAATGATTGCATCACAAAATATAGCAAAATACTAAGTTTTAAGTTTTACAATTGAATGATACAATTTCAAGCATAGAGCACTGTATTCACAGTGCTATTAACAAGATTATTCATTTCATATTCTCTGATAAGATGAAATCCTAATGTATTACTCAATAATTCCCTATCATAAACAAACATATAATGCTTAAGAACATGGATATCATTGATTGCTACTGCCATTTGTTACCTTACTTAGCGTTTTCACATCTTACTTTCTGCATCTGTAAAATGGAGGAAATGGTAGTACCAACCTAGCCATTTATCAATTGAATTACTATATGTAAAGTGATTGTAACAGCACTTGGTCAATAGATGTAGTATTGGTTATTGTTAATATCCTCATTTATCTTTTTTCAGACAACAAATAAGTACATTATACAAATAGTGTATTCATATTATCATTAAGAAAATAAAAGACTAAAACATTATAAATGATTTTATTCTATCCTGTTTTCTTTCTTGTTAATTCTACAAATCTTTTCATGTAATGTCTAATGAATGAAAGAAATGTGAAAACATTCCCTCCATATGGTTTGCTACAAACAACTTCTAGGAAGAAATTTGTTCAGTAATAGCACAGATGTTCCAATCTCCAGTTCCATGAGATGCCAAGATATGTCTGCTGGGAACAAAACTAGAGGGTAATTTGTGTAAATCATAGTATGGTAAGTGCATTATGTATTAAGTGTTTGTCTATTAGTGCTAGAAAAATAACATCTTTTAAACTCCTGCATCCTGTTGTCTACCCCATAGCAAGGGAACTGGATTACCCTAATAAAAGACTAATGAGCAACTTACATTCTGTGCCACACATCAACAAGGGGTTTTGCAAGATAAATGTTATCTGGTATTTAGTTTTCCCTGAGAAGCAGAGAATTTGAGTGTTTTTTTTTTTTTATTTTTTTCCCCAAATTTCTATTAGAGATTGCATAATACATATAGCTATTGCAATTTAATCCAACCATGTTTTCTGCTATGCTGGCCACATGGGCCACATTTCAGTTGTGGCATTTGGCTATCGATTTAAATTAAATATTAAAATATACAAGTTATAGTGCAATCAAACCTAAATCCCTCTATGAATTACCATATCTGCAAAACTGAAGCAATACACATATTGTGACACAACATTTTGAATGCTAGACATATTTGTTCTTTAGGGTAAAGTAGTGTGTTCTTTTCCTTGTAAAAGGGCCATCTATCTTGTTAATACTGCTATGCCTGCTCAATTGCTGAACTTGCATAACTAATTACAACAAAATGGTATGTAGTAGTGTGAGATTATTACTCATATGTGTCCAATTGAACTATTCACCTTGTCATTCCATTAGCTCTCTGAAAATATATTCTTAGTATAACGTGTCCTGAAGCTACTACTCTATAGATATCCCACACTGCTGCAAAATGATCATTTGTTCCCTCAATTGTTTGGTTTCCATTTCTAGCTCCTTTACTACATATAAGTCTGCCATTCATTAGGAGAGTAACTTCATTAAGGCAATTGCATAGTTTTTCCCTGATGTTTTAAATTAACCAACATGTAAGATAATTTTCTGGTAAAGCCTCTTTTTCTAGTATTTCTTGCTGTATAAACATACTTGTGATTTCATGCATTAGATATGTTTCTAATGCATTTGAATCATTTAACCAAATTTTTATTAAAATTCTACTTGACAAAATACTTTAATACTCACAAAGCCCCAAGAAACAGTAATTTCCTAGTAGAAAGGTAAAAAAATATGCTCTATCTCTCTAAAACACTTCCTTTAAAAAAAGATTAGAATTTCCAGTGTTTGAATGGGTGATATATAAAACAAATCAACAGATTGCTATTATTTTGTACTTATTAATTTAAACCTTCCCTTGGAAATGAGACCTGGATTTGAAATTGATGGATTCCTAAAACCCTTCAAGGTCATTTTTTTCTACTCCTCTCCAGGTGTCCTTGGATCTTCTGGTCTGAATCGGCAGATCTGTACTCTAGCTCTTTGTTTTAAACTTTCTATAACACTAGTCTTGAAAGGAAGGTTGGGCAATCTATTTCTGTAGTGATACCCCCTCGGAAACCCAAGGAGGGGTGGCTATGAGTTGGATACAACTCCATGGCAGTGAGTTTTGGGTTTTTTTTTGAACCTGTACTCTTTTTATAAAACCATTTTGGAAATCTAAATAGAGAGTTTATTGTTATTACTTTACTAGAATGTCTGTTATGACACATTAATATATGTACAAATGGATTATGATGAAAAGAATTATGATATGTCTATCTATTTATTGTTTAATATATTGCAGAGATTAAATATTCCCTTTAGTATTAATGGATATCATTTATAAAAATAGGAACAAAAGTTAAAATAATTCTAATCATAACATTTTTAAACAATTTCAGTAGGATACTGCATAATGATTTGTGATTAAATTTATGATCTGAATTTTATCTAAAAAGAAAGTAAAAATAATATTCAAGTCAGAAATTGAATGTTGATCATATTAACTTAAATTGACCCACACTTATTTTTTATTATTTTAATACTTGAAGTTTTTTTTTTGTAAACTGGCTTTAATCAATAAATTAGTCTTTTGTGAACTCCTATTATCTATGTGCCTGCTAACCAGACGGCTGGCGGTTCAAACCCACCCGCCACTCCTCGGAAGGAAGGTTGGGCAATCCTACTTCCGTAATGATACTGCCTCGGAAACCCAAGGAGGGGTTGCTATGAATCGGGGCCGACTCGACGGCACATAACAACAACAACAACAACATTATCTATGTGGTACCAGTTTCAGAATTTGAAATAACCAATCAAACCAAAATATAAAGATGTAATAAAAAACACAATGTTTGAGAAACCAAAGAATTAAATTCAATATGTATAAAAGTTAGCCCTTTTTGGTGGAAGAGAAAACATGTACAAAAAGGAGATGAATATGTAAAAGACAACCTCCTCCATAAAAAAAAAAAAAAAAAGGGAAATAAGACCATGTAATATAGAGAAAAGTTTCAGCAGCTAAGTAACAACAGTGTGACAGTGGAGGTAGTAATTACTAACCATGGCTGTAGGGGAGATTCAGGAATATTATAATAGAAAACAGAGAATAATTTCTGGAGGGATTAAAAAAAAGAGGAAGTTTTATATCCATTAGATCTAGTAATGCAATGCAAATTATGTTTTATTATTATTATTATTATTATTATTATTAGGATTATTGTTATTTAGCATTGTGTGGATTCACACTTGTGACAACAGATCAGGCCAGTCACAATCTATTGGACTGCTGGCTTACCTTCCTGGGTGCCTTTATGTATGTTCGAACTGCCACAGTTTTGACTTATGGTTTGGCACTTAACTGAGCCAGGGATTCTTTGGAAACAGGACATTGCAAATGTGAAAAAATATGGGAGGAAGAGGGTATAAAGAACAGCGTAACAAAACATAAATGGTGAACTATGTCATCTGGAGACACTAAGAAACAATACTAACTTCTACTTCAATAATTTCATCAAAACTTGACAAACAAGAGTGTCATATGAGTTATTAATGGAAAGCTTAGTCTAGGCTATAACATGAATTTTATAGCACCAGCCACAGCACAAGTGAAAGCATTATGATAAAACTGAGTTATAATGAGCACTGAATTTCACTCTCTTTGAGAAAGGAAATGGGTGAAGTTTAAGATAAACAAAATCATCAGAATAACTACTGTAGCAGTGCTATTTACTTCATGTAAAAACATGTATTACAAGCACATTTTTGTTTTTCCCTTAACATTCCTTTAAGGAGTCACTTAGCCCTTCTCATCTGACCCACATCTGTGTTTACAGACTAAATGAAATTATACCTTTAGGTCTAACCCAAGCTAGTTTTATATTTTCTCTTCTTGGAAACTAGATATTAAGTATCATTATTCATAACAATTAGTCATATATGAAGAAAGCAAAAGGTCATGAAAAAAGAAGAAAGAAGGAAGAAAGAAAAGACAAAAATAGATATCAGAAGAGACTTTAAAACTTGCTCTTAGCATAATTCAAAATGCACCAACAGCAGAAGAGAAGCCAGATGATTGGGACCTTCTAAAAATTAAATGTTTATGTGCTTCCAAAGACTTCTCCAAA
>NW_006922052.1:1144736-1148012 GCF_000298275.1 Orycteropus afer afer | reverse complement strand
AAAAAAAAAAAAAAAAAAAAAACTTGCTCTTAGATGTAGACCTTAAAACTTGCACTTGAATGTGGAGTAGCTAAAAAGAATGGAAGAAATGATGACCTAAAAGAGGTGAACAGAAGATTTCAAAAGGCAGCTTGAGAAGAAAAAGTGAAGTATTATAATGAAATGTGTAAAGATCTTGTATTAGAAACCTAAAAGGAAGGAACACACATCTCTCAAACTGAAAGAATTGAAGAAAAATTCAAATCTTGAGCTGTGATACTAAAGAATTTTATAGGCAAAACAAAACAAAAAAAGCTTAAAATAAAAGGATGGAATACATAGGGTCACTGTACAAAAAAGAAGTAGTCAAAGTTCAATCACTTCATATGATCAAGAACTGATGGTACTGAAGGAAGAAATAAAACCTACCCTGAAATTTTTGGTGAAAAGAAAGTTTCTAGGAATTGATGCAATACCAGTTGAGATGTTTCAGCAAACAGATGCAAAGCTGGATGAATTCACTCCTGTATGCCAAGAAATTTGGAACACTGCTATCTGGCCAAGTGATTAGAAAATAACCATATTTGTGTGCATTCCAAAAGAAGATGAACAAACTGAATGTGGAAATTATAAATAATATCATTAAAATCATACTGCCTCTCTAGTGCTACTAGTGGATGACTTTAACAAATACAAATTTATTCTTTTACAGTTTTGGAGGCTAGAAGTCCAAATTCTGAGTGATGGCTCTAGAAGCTTGGTGAAGTTCCCTTGACCTTGGCTTTCAGCTCTGTCTCATGTTCCAGGCCCACTGGAGCTGGACTATTCTTCTACCTCAAGCAGCTACTGGCTGCTAAGCCAATAAACTCAAGATCAGAAGTTAACATGGCACAGTCCCAAGATTAGCAGATAACATTGCAGGCTACTGCTTCAAATCCAGGAACTAGAGATGAAGATTGAATCAAATGCTGGAGCCTTTCTATGTTTAATGGGAGCACGCCACACTCCAAAAGCAACTCTACTTCAATAGGTTAATTTTTTTTTTTTTAAATTGTGATTTGGGTGAAAATTCACAGAGCAAATACACTTTCCATACAGCAGTCCACACACACTCTATCTCATGACAGAGACCACAATCTACCACAATGCAACATCCCCTCTCCCACTTCCCCTCGACAGCCACCTCTTCCCTGTGTCCATCCCTCCTTGCACTCCTGCCCCCTGAGCTGTCTCCCTGTGCATAAGTAGCCCTTCTTTCTCCCATGCTTGTTCTCTCCAAGGACTGTATCTACCTCAGGTAAATCTTCAACTCATATGCCTGTCTATTGTTTGGCTGGAAGCCACAGGCATGGGTTCAATTACAGACCTGAAGGGCAGCTAGGGGCCATAGTCTCAGTGGTTCCACCAGCCTCTATTGGACTAGCAAACCTAGTCCCCCCTTCTTTTTTTTTTTCCAAATGATTTTGAGTTTTGTTCCACATTTTTCTCCCTCTCTATCCAGGATCTCCTACATAGATCCTCTTCCAAGTAGTTGACAGTAGTAGCTGGGCACCATCTAGTTCTGGTTTCATAGTCATATAGGCTGCAGATCAGATGGTATACCTGTAGCTGGGATTAATTGTTTCCATGATTTTTTTTGGTTTTCTTCATTCTTCTTTGCTCTGGAAAAGGAGAGACCCATCATTGCATCTAGATGACAGCTTGGAAGCTTTTAAGATCCCAGTAGCTATTCACCACAGAAGGAGCTCTGGTAGCATAGTGGCTAAGGCATTTGACTGCTAAACAGAAGGCTGGCAGTTCAAACCCACCAGCCACTTCTCAGAAGGAAGATGGGGCAATCTACTTCCATAGTAATACTGCTTTGGAAACCCAAGCAGGGGTCGCTATGAGTCAGGTCCGACTCCATGGCACACAACAACAACAACAACTCACCACAGTGGGAGGTGGAATAATGTTTTGTGTAGTGTGTTATGCCAATTGAGCTTGATGTACTCTGTGACTATGGTCCCAAGGCCACAGGTTCAACTACTCAGTCCCTCTGGGTAGCTGGCTGTGACCAAGCAGTGACTACAACCTCTGCCCTTGTCAGCTCCACTATACACCTGGGAATTCAGATCATACACATAAAGTTATAGGACTATTGTCTGCCAACCCTACACATGTTCTTGGGTACACTCCCTACTTCATAGACATACCTAATATTTGAGCCTGTCCACCTATCTATCCACCCATATACCCATGTTTGCCTTCACTGACAACACTGTACTATATGTACAAAAGGGTTCATCTTTGTTGTCTGTACTTCCCACATATCTCTCTCTGTCTTTCTTTTCCTCAATGCCACTATATTGATCACTCATATTTGGTACATTGCCTTTCTCTTCACCCAAATCAAAACCTCTCTCTGTCTATTTAACAGTGTTCCCTCCTCTCCCCTCCCACCCCTGGTAAACAAAAAAAAGATGTCCTTCCATACATAAACGTTTCCTTGACTTTTACAATAACAGACTAATACAATATTTGTCCTTTTGTGATTGATTTATTTCACTCAGCATAATGTCCTCCAATTTCATCCATGTTATGTGGTGTTTTGAAGATTCTACATTATTCTTTAAGGTTGTATATTATTCCATTGTGTGTATGTACCATAGTTTGGCTATCCATTCCTCAGTTGATGGTCATCTAGTTTGTTTCCATCTTCTTGCTACTGTACATAGTGCTGCAATAAACATGGGTGTGCATATGTCTGTTATTGTCATGGCTTTCACATCTTTAAGATATATACCTAGTAACGGAATAGCTGGGTCAAATGATATTTCTAGTTCCAACTTTTGAAGGAATCGCCATACTGCTTTCCACAATGGTTGTACCATTTTAGTCTCACCAGCAGTGTATGAGAGTCCCAATCTTTCCACATCCTTGCCAGCATTTTTTATTTTATGTCTCATTGAACTTTGCTACTAGTGCTGGAGCAAGATGGTATCTTATTGTTGTTTAGATATGTATCTCTCTAATAGCTAATGATCGTGAGCATTTCTTCATGTTTTCTTGCTGCTTGAATAGCATCCTTGGTGAAGTGTCTATTCATGTCTTCTGCTCATTTTTTACTTGGATTGTTTGTCTTTTTGTTATTGAGGTGTTGGTGTTTTCTATAAATTCTAGAGATAATCCTGTGTCAGATATGTCATTATCAAATATTTTTTTCCCAATCTGTAGGTTCTCTTTTGACTCTTTTGGAGAAGTCTTTGGAAGCACATAACAATTTAATTTTTAGAAGGTCCCAATCATCTGGTTTCT
>NW_006922052.1:1143942-1144445 GCF_000298275.1 Orycteropus afer afer | reverse complement strand
CATTGGTGTATGTATCTATCATTAAACCAATACCAGGCAGTTTTGACTACTGTGGCTGTATAGTAGGTTTTGAGATCTTGCAATGGGAGACCTCTTACTTTGTTCTTCTTTTTCAATAGTGCTTTGCTTAACCAAGATCTCCTTCCTTTCCACATAAAGTTAGTGATATGTTTTTCCATATAAAGTTAGTGATTTGTTTTTCCAAATCCCTAAAGAATGCTCTGGTAGCATAGTGCTTAAGGCTGTTGACTGCTAACCAGAAGGCTGGCTGTTCAAACCCACCAGACACTCCTCGGAAGGAAGGATGGGCAATCCTACTTTCATAGTGATACTGCCTCGGAAACCCAAGGAGGGGTCGCTATGAGTCGGGGCTGACTCGACGGCAAATAACAACAACAAAGAATGTTAATGGGATCTGGATTGGGATTGCATTGAATGTATAGATTGCTTTGGGTAGAACTGACATTTTCATAATGTTCAATCTTCCTATCCACGAGCATGGG
>NW_006922052.1:1124985-1130083 GCF_000298275.1 Orycteropus afer afer | reverse complement strand
TGGGGCTCTTTCATTGGGTCCATAGATATTTATTATGGTTATATCTTCATGTTCAATTGATCCTTTAATCATTATATAATGTTCTTCCTTGTCTCCTGTGATGGTTTTTGTCTTAAAGTCAATTTGATCAGAAATTAATATTGCCACTCCTGCTCTCTTACAGTTGCCATTTGTTTGATAGATCTTTTTCCAACCTTTGATTTTTAGTCTATTTTTGTCTTTATCTCCAAGGTGTGTCTCTTGTAAGCAGCATATAGATGGCTTTTGTTTTCTTCTCCAATCTGCAACTCTCCATCTCTTGAGTGGTGCATTTAATCCATTAACATTCAGTATAATTATTGACAAGCATGAATTGGCTGCTGTCATATCGATATGTGTTTTTTCATGGTGTCCCTGGTTTCTTTGTTCCATATTATTTTCTGTGCTGAGATCATTATGTTTATGAATCGTGTTATCATTTCCTTTGTTGCTCTTGTTTTAGAATTTGCGCTTGTCCTCTTTTTTATTTTGATATGAAGGTTTATCATTTTTCTTTGAGGTTACCCTATGATTTGTAATTTTCTCCCTGAGTTTAGAATTATTAAATCTTGCAACTCTCTTAACTTCCTCATCATTTAGAAGTTCTGTAACTACACAGTCTTTTCCCTCTTTTTGTGTGTAGTTGTCCTCACTTGCCAATTGATGTCTCTGGTTCCCTGTTTACAATCTTGTAAGCTCATTTTACTCTGGATATGTCCATAGCTGTGGTTTCTGGGTTGTGTCATCTTGTGTATTAATGGTTGGTTGTTATTTGCTATTTTTGGTTCTCTGTTCAAAGGACTCTCTTAAGCATCTCTTGTCAGGTTTTAACAAATTCCCTTAGTTTCTGCTTATCTGGAAATCTCCTAATTTCACCATCATATTTGAAGGACAATTTTTCTGGGTATATAATTTTTGGTTGATAATTTTTCTCTTTCAGGGTTTTATATATACCATCCTATTGCCTTCTCGCTTACATGGTTTCTGCTGAGAAATTAGACCTTATTCTTACTGGCTGTTCTTTGTAGGTAATTTTTTGTTTTTCCCATGCTGCTTTTAGGATTCTGTCTTTGTCTTTGGTTTTGGTGAGTTTGATGATGGTATGTCTCAGTGATTTTCTTTTGAGATCTATCCTGTTTGGTGTTCATTGGACTTCCTGAATAGATATATTCTCTTCTTTCATCATATCACGGTAGTTCTCCTCCAGGAAAGCGTGGACAATTTTTTCCCTTTTTTTTTTTTTTTTTTCTTTTCCCGTTCTGAAATTCCAATGACACGTAGATTAATCCTTTTTATGGTATCTGACATGAAACTTAGGCTTTCTTCATTTTGTTTGATTATTTTTTTCTGATTGATCCCTTTCCAAAGAAGTATTCAGGTATTTGTCTTCAATGTCACTAATTCTGTCTTCCATTGCATCTATTCTACCCATTTGCCCTTCCAATGTGTTATCTATTTCTGACAATTTAGTATTGATCTTCTGGATTTCTACCTGTAGATTTAGAATTATTTCTAATTTTTCATTTATTTTGTCATTTTGGTCTTGTATTTTATTCCAGAATTCTTCCAAGGTTTTGTTCTGTGTTTTCTTTGGTCTGTCTCTCAATCCTTTGAAGATACCTAAGTATAATTCTTTTGAATTCCTTATCAGAGAGTTCTAATGCTGCTTTTTCCTCAGGGATGTGTTCTGGGTCTGTATCCTGCTTCCTCATTTCTACCACTTTATCTTGCTTCTTTGTGTGGACTGTGATGGTCTGTTGTCTCTGAGACATCATGGTTTTGTATTAAAATCTCTGTTAACTGTTTGTGAAGCACAGCCAAGGGTGATTCAGGCTCTTCTTGGTGGGTTTTTATCATTGGCCTATTGGTGGTGAAGGAGGTGGTGGCTCTTGCACAGTAAGTGAAGTTGTAGGAGGTGTGGGTGTAGTTGTATCTTATGGAGTACTGTTTTTATCTCCCACTAAGTTAGACACAAATTACAATTGAATAACCATCAAAAAACTAAAAGCACATGGACAAAATATACACCATGTAATCACACAGCAACAGTAACAGAAAAAAGAAAAAAGGGAGAAAAGAAGAAAAAAACAAGAAAACCTGCAATATCTGGGCATAGGGCACTAATAGAAACATGGTACAGAAGGAGAATAATGAAGGAAAAAATGAGAAGAATGCAAAAAACAACAAAAACAGGAAGAAAAAGGGTTAACCATGAGAAAAAAAGGGGAAAAAAGTAAAAGAATTTAAATTAAAAAAAAAAAAAAAAAGAATTTTTTTGTTTTTAACCAGGAACAGGGAAAAGAAAAGAAAAAAAAAAAAAAAGGTGAAAACTGTGACCCAGGAGTGGAAGAATAGTAAAAAGGACAAAAGTATTAATAGTAATAGTAGTTTTAAAACAGACAAATGCAAGCAAACTAAACACTAGAAAAAAAGAAAGAGAAAAAGGAAAAAAAAGAAAAAGAAAAAAATTGGCAGAAGACAGGGCAGGGCACCCAGGCTCCATCTGAGCACACAGACTGGGATGGGGTTCCTGCGGGCCCAGAAGGTGGGTGAGAGTGGGGGGGGTGGCTGCATCTCTGTTCCCCAAGTGGGTGTGATGTATAAGACTTAACAAGAGGAATGTTGCACATTTTCATTTGTACAGGTCCACAGTGTCCTTGGGGTTACTGGAAAGCAGAACCTCTTCTTAAGCCCCTGGAATCTCAGAGAGCACTGTTTCTTTAAGTATTCAAAATGATCAAGCCATTTGTAAGCATTCAAAATGGTGGCACCCTTCAGAGAGGCAAAAATCCACAGCTAAGCCCGTCTTACTCTTCACCACTGCTTTCCCTTTTATTCCACAGCCACCAGAGCAGTCTTCTGTGCAGTCCCTCACTAGCAGGGCTGATTTTTAGGTTAATTCTTAGGTCCTACCACCACTTGGGAATCTACAAGCTGTCTGTGCTGTCAGGATCACTCTGGATCGCTGCCAGACTGCAGGTCCATATATCTCCTTTTTGTTATTTTCATGCAAATTCTTCTGCTAGTTGGGGTTCAGTCCACTTCTATATTCTTCCCTTCAAGGCTCAGGGGTCCAGGATTATCTTCTGTGTCCGTGTTAATTGGTTTTCCTTTTTTTTTGTTGAAGTTGGTCTGTGCAGACTTTCTGCCTATTCCACCATTTTGAAATTGATGTCCTACGTTAATTTCTTACAGCAGTTTCCAGCATGGAGGTGATTTCACAATGTCCATTCTCATCATGAGGAATAACTACATCCAACTGCCCAGCCAAGTTGACACACAACTTTAACTACCACACACATGCAAAGACAATTTTAGCAAATATAATTGTAAAATGTTTTCATCAGTACATAAACATAGAAATGTCAGAAATTTAAAGTGAATTCAGAGGAGAATGTGCAATGAACTATATCATTGCTAGTATCAGATTAATCTTGGCTGAAAGCAGAGAATACACAGAACAATATTTACCTGTGTTTTATTGACTATGCAAAGGCATTTGACTGTATGGATCATGATAAATCATGGATAACATTATGTATAAATGAGTATTACATAATTCTTAAATATACTACTGAGGACCTGTACATAGACCAAGAGGCAAACCGAATAAAAGGGTACAGTGTAGTTTACAATCAGGTACTGTAATCTTTCACTATATTGCTCAATCTGTATGCTGAGCATTTAAATGTTTCAAGAACCTGAACTATATGAAGAAAAACATTTCAGTAGGATAGGAAGAAGACTCATTAATAACCTGCAATATGCAGATGATACAACCTTGCTTGCTGAAAGTGAAGAGGACATGAAGCATTTACTGATGAAGATCAAACACTAAAGCATTCAGTACAGATTAGACCTAAATTTAAAGAAAAATATTCCTCACCACCAGATCACTAAGAAATATCATGATAAAAAGAGAAAAGTTGGCAGTTGCCAAGGATTTTTTTTACTTGGAAACACAAACAACATGCACAGAAGTTGTCATTTTTTGTTAGGTGCCATAGAGTAAGCTCCAACTTATAGCAACCCTAAGTACAGCAGAATGAAACACTGTCCAGTCCTGTTCCAGCCTCAGGAAAATATAATGATACATTGCATTTGGAGGGAGCTCTGGTCATGTAGTGCCTAAGGCACTTTACTGCTAACCAGTGGCTGCTAACCACCAGTCACTCCTAGGAGGAAAGATGGGGCAATCTACTTCCATAGTGATACCGCCTCGGAAACCCATGGAGGGGTTGCTATGAGTCAGGTCCAACTCGCGGCACATAACAACAATACAATAACATTGAATTTGGGGAAATCTACTGCAAAAGACCTTTTTTAAAGTGTCAAAAAGAAAACATGTCACTGAGGACTAAGGTGGGCCTGACCCAAGCCATGATATTTATAATTACCTCATAAGTATGTGAAGCTGAACAATGTGTAAGCAAGAATTGATGTCTTTGAATTATGGTGTTGGTGAAGAATATTGAATGGACTACCAGAAGAAGAAAGAACAAATCTGTTTTGGAAGTATAGCCAGAATGCTCCTTAGAAGCATGATGGTGGGTTTTAGTCTAGTGTATTTTGGTCAAGTTATCAGGAAGGACCAGTTCCTAAAGAACATCATGCTTAATAAATAGAGGGTTAGCAAAAAGAAGGAAAACCCCCCAAAAGGTGGAATGACACAATGACTGTAGTAAGGACCCAAGCATAGCAACAATTGTGAGATGGTTCAAGACAAAGCTGTTTCATTCTGTGGAATACAGGGTCACTAAGAGTTGGAACAGACGTGATGACACCTAACAACATCCACATTCAAAATAGATAGAAAACATGTTGTTTTTATATCATTAGCCTTCCAATTGCTGAGGTGTTCATGTGCCTAAGCAGTGTTTACAGCTGTTGAGGAAATAACCAAAAACCAAAACCAAACTCACTACCTTTGAGTCAATTATGACTCCTAGTCACCCGTACTTGGGTTTCTGAGGTGGTATCTCTAAGGAAGTAGATTGCTAAGTCTTCCTTCTGAATAGTGGCTGGTGGGTTTGAACCACCAGCCTTCCGGTTAGTAGTCAAATGCCTTAATATAATATAT
>NW_006922052.1:1122479-1124719 GCF_000298275.1 Orycteropus afer afer | reverse complement strand
TTCCTGCTGGTCCTAAAGGTGGGTGGGAGTGAGGGATGGCCACACCTCTGTTCACCAAGATAGTGTGGGGTATAAGAGTAACAAGGGGAATAGTGCACCTTTCCAGTTCTTGGTGGCAGAAATGTCCTTCTGGTTCCCAGCAAGTGGAGCCCATTCTTAAGTCCCTGGAGTCTGAGAGAATGTTGTCACTTTAAATATCCAATATGGTTGAACCGTTTGTAAATATTCAAAGTGGCTGTGACCTCCACACAGGCAAAGGCCACAGCTCAGCCTGCCTTCCTCCTTGGTGCACTGGTGGCTTCACCAGCCACCAGTGCAGTCCTCTGTGAAGTCCTTAGTTAGCCTGGCCAATTTTTAAGTTAATTCTTATGTCCTGGCATCACTCAGGGAGCTCTGGTAGTGTAATGTCTAAGGAGCTTGACTGCTAACCAGAAGGCTGGCGGTTCAAATCCACCAGCCACTCCTCAGAAGGAAGGTTGGATACTGCCTTGGAAACCCAAGGAGGGGTCGCTAAGGGTCGGGTCCAACTCGATGACACATATCAACAACAATAACAACAACACTCAGCTATATCCAAGATCGTCTTCCAGACCAAAGCTCCCTATGCCTCCTTTTTCGGTGTTTTCATGCAAATTCTTCTACTAGTTGGAATTTAGTCCACTTCTATATCTATCCCTTCAAAGTTCAGGGCTCCAGGATTATCTTTTGTATCTGTGTTAATTGCTTCCCCTTTTCTTTGTTGAAGAGGGTTGTGCAGTTTTTCTGCCTATTCTGCCATCATACCAGAACCCTAGGATTCTTGAACCATTTTGGAAAATAAAATTTTGTTTGATGACAGAATAGTTCAGATCACATAGAATGGCAGACACCAACACAGAGGGAAAGCTAGGATTGCAGTGGTGTCACATTGCGGTTCTCCTCCACCTGAGGGCCTCCACTCTAACCATGAGATAATCTTAAAAGAAGACTATAAGGAATGCTCAGACCTCTGATAGGAACTTTGAGAACATAAGTGACCAAAAGAACTCTCATGACCTGAATCAGCCTCACTGAGGTTAGTGAAAGAAGAAAGTAAAAAGGCTTGGCATATGTACAGGAGGGAAAATACTTCAGTTATGAGCTGAGTCACCATTAGTCTTTGGATTATTGTAAGGACTATCCAGTTCTAGGTCAACTAGGCAGATAATGTTCAAATATCTCTTAACTAAATGCCTTGTCACCTTGAGTGCCTGGCAGACGTACATACAAGTTTGTGACCTTGAAGAGCTAATCACTAAGAAGTGTAACATCTCAAGTTTCATTTATTATTTTTCTCTGAAACAATTTAGTTGGATATAACTCTGAAGAAAAGAAGATCTCTCTATTAAAAAAAAAAAAAAAAAAGTGCAGGAACAGAGATTGTCATAAATACTGGTCCATAGGAGTATCTTGATATCTGCAGTCCACAATAACAGAGCTACTATAGTATTTTTTTATAGAGCAAGAAAGTGCCTTCCATCAAACTGCTGAGTGTCCTAATTTTGACTGGTGTTTCATAAATAAGGCATTTGACCAAGAGACCAGAATATATGTCTTTTTCTGGAAAGCAGCATAATCAGTGCTGACTTTCTGGAATGAGTGAAGGCCTCTAGTTTTTATCTGCTGATCAAAGCATAGGAATATTGAAACTCATTGTGATGGATATATATATCCCAAAATGACAAAATGAGACAAGTTAGTTGCCTGTATAATACTACTATCATACTTAAATAATTCTTTTTATCAATTTAAAGTTATTATTTGAATGATTTCTATATTTTCCGAATTCAGTTTTGCAGAAAATAGTGATTGCAATTTAGAAAATATTACAAGCAGTCATAACTTAAAATAAATGGATAATACAAATTGTATTCCTTTTCTTAATCTTTTCTAACTCCATTATTTTTTAAATGGTATAACAATACAAAGTATTCAATGACAACCCTTCCAGTTTCTATTTTTTTTCTTAATCTTTTCTAACTCCATTATTTTTTAAATGGTATAACAATACAAAGTATTCAATGACAACCTTTCCAGTTTCTATTTTTTTTTTTTTTCCTTCTCTTCTTTATCACTGATTTCTACTTGTATAGCAGAAATGCTTTGTATTATTTCAACATTCTAGATTTTACTGAAGCTTGATTAGTGGCATAAAATGTGGTCTATTTTGAAGAATGATCTATGTGTGTTGGAAAAGAATGTGTACTTTGCTGCTATTGGGT
>NW_006922052.1:1120927-1122379 GCF_000298275.1 Orycteropus afer afer | reverse complement strand
AAACAATTCTTTCCCCTATTTAAATGGTATTAATTATAATTTCGACATTAAAATATTTTTAAGCTACAAGAAATACTTATAAGCTTCAATCCAATATCTTGGAAAAATATATTAAAGATAAAATGAATAAATTATGTTAAAATATGGTACCTATGCAAGTATAGAAGTATGTCATTTTTGGCTTATTAGCACCTACATGTCTCTAAAAATTTTAGGCCATTCTGCTTGTCGTAGAGTCATGCTTTTATGTCTAAATTTTATTGTGACTCTTTTCATATTAAAAGCACATTATTTTCCACATTTTGTCATTTCCAATAGAATACATTTTATAATCAGGGGTATCATGGGTGATGAAACAGAGTGACAACCATATTAACAGTAGGTTTCATTTATTTTTTTGCTTTCTGTATAGTGTCACTATGAGTCAGAATTGACTCAATGGCAATGGGGTCTACATCAGACACTGAACAACCTTGGAAGTACTTTATTTAATAATAATAACTGAGACAAAGTATTAATACTGCCTTTCTATGAAGTTGAGTAAACTGATTAGCTCAATTAAGGAATTAGTTCAATGTCACCTAACAGGTAAGTGGTAGAATAAGTGATGACCTGGGATGCTATGTACACGGTATCTTTGTACACTAATAGCCTATTTCTTTATTAATCTGAATAAGCAAATAAAGATTACTTTATGGGACTTTCATCATCCTTGAGAGGAAGTAGCTAATATGATAGAATGGAGCACTTATGAGACAATCAATCCCATAACAATTACTAACAATTTGCTTCTAGCACTTTTACTTAATCTTTTATTTTTTCAAGGGATTTTTCATTTGCTAAGGGTAATTGAGCAAAACTGCTATTTTCATGGTTGAGTCTATATTTACAGGATCAAAAACAATCCCTCATTTAAAATTGGACAGTAGACATGCACAAATGGTCATTGCTTCTCAAGTTCAGTTTAGGGCTGTTTGAAATACTTTGGTCTTTATTCAGATGCTTATTAGAGGTTTTAGTCCCAATTTGTACTGATTTTATTCTCTACATGACTTAGAGGAGTGTTGTTTTAAATAAACAAATGTTGATTAATGTTAAACAGAAAAAAGTTCTACATAAGTATATTTATTTACATGTATTTGTAATGTATTTGAATCAGTATTTAGAAAATTAATGTAATTTGTTTTACTTTTAGATTTATTATTAGTATCTGTCTCAGTTTCCAACATGGATTTGTATAATCAATAATTTCACTGTTATTTTTAGAGATATAGCTTACATGACTGTAAATGAAAGATTATCGTCAAACTTGCAATTCATTTTCTCCTTTTATGGGGAAACCTTAAGAAAGCAAGTAGGTCACAGCCAGCTACCCAGAGGGACCGAGTAGTTGATCCTGCGGGCTTGGGACCATAGTCGCAGGGGACATCAAACTCAATTGGCATAACATAC
>NW_006922052.1:1117706-1119922 GCF_000298275.1 Orycteropus afer afer | reverse complement strand
TGTGTGTGTGTGTGTGTGTATTGACTGGGCAGTTACCATGACATTACTAACCTTTTTTCATTCTTTCTGTGCCTTGTGATGATTCATATGCTTGGCATTATTAGTATAGACTGATAGTCCGTAAGACCTCCAATTCTTGTGGTTCAGACTTGACAATTCAATTTGTTGAGGTATTTCAATTGACAGTTCCAGCATTCAGCCAGAGTTGGAGAGTAAGTAGAGAGGTGAAGTATTTAAAAAGTCTGTGTATGGTAAATATGTTCAACTTTGAAGACTATAAAGTCTCTATCACAGCTTCTTAACTGTGCTATTTTACTCCAAAGCAACTAGAACTAATATGAAAACACATAAATGTGACTGTGTTCTGATAAAACTTACTTATAATGGAAGGTTGGTGTCTCATGGGCCAAAGTTTTCAATCTTTTGATATTGTGGTTAAGGCCTTCAGCTGATAACCAAAAGGTACATGGTAAAACCTACAACCTGCTCTGAGGGAGAAAGATGAGGCAGTCTGCTTTCATAAAGATTTACAGCTCAAAAACAATATGAGGGTCACTATGATTGAGAATGGGAGCTGTGGTAGCATAGTGCCTAAGGCACTTGACTGCTAACCAGAAGGCTGGTGGTTCAAACCCACCAGCCACTCCTCGGTAGGAAGGTTGGGCAGTCTACTTCCCTAGTGATACTGCCTCGGAAACCCAAGGAGGGGTTGCTATGAGTCGGGCCAACTCCACGGCACATAACAACAACAACATGATTGAGAATCAGCTCAATGAAAATGGGTTTGACTTTTTTTTTTATACCCTTTTGAAAGTTCATTTTCTAACACTGTAACCTCTAAATGTGCCTGAGTTTCTGGAATCCACCATCTCATTCAATTTAAAACTTGATTGTGATAGCTTTATTTTTTTAAATAAATCTTTTTTTTTTTTTGAGAAATGAGTTTTGTTGGTGATGACTTGGACTGAGATAATGAGGGTTTAAATTACATATGACCTTTCTTTATCTGCTAAACAGATTTGTGATTTGTTGAATCATAATTTTCTTATTTTATTTATTTTCTATTGTTGTCTACATTTTAGCTTTACTAGATAATGTTTTGCTATGGTTTTAAGGGTGACAACCAACCAACAAAACAGGCAATATTACCTAGGTGTTCCCTTAATTATTCTGATTTGAAAAAGCCATAAGAATTTTAAAAATTAAAAATATTAGATTAAAAAATAAGAATTAAAGAATACACACATTTTTTAAGAATGATGGTTCTTTTCATGATCTACGAAAACTTTCTTCCCAGCTCTGTCTTTTGGCATTGTTTCCGTGTTTGTAGAGAGTCCCAAAAATAGTTGAAATGCTTGCAATTCTAAACTCATTTGTGTAATCACCATGCTAATGTTTGTGACCTCAGTTTGCATGGTGACCTTTGGCATGAGGTTGTTGTAGCTATAGAGGGTAATATTTTCCTTTTATCTTCTTTAGGCTATCTTTACACTATTCAAAATGGACAAATTTTAGTCGCAATGTTTTCAAAATTGCCTTATATGTGGAAAATGTTCAAGCAAGTCTGGCTATAGAAAAATGATGCTAGACTTTGCTATCGTCAGGTACAAGAAATCAATTCCAGCTCAAATCTAATAATTTACCTGTCTGAAAGTGTGAAACATGTGAAATAGTGTGTAATTACATGTAAGTATTATATAATCACAAGGATTTAATTTTAAATTAAAAAATGTGTTGTTTATAACTTGTGTATCGTAAGCATTCAATTATTATATAAATTTAAAAATGTTATTACTATATTTATTTTTCTGGATACTTCTATTCTAATGTAATGAATATAATTTTCATATTATTTACATTTCTGAGCAGTAACACCACCCAGTGCTTTTGCTTCAATTAATGAATAAGAGAGCCTGTTGAAGGAATATAGGTTTTGTCTAACTCGCTGCTACTCTCCTCCCCATGGTTGGGTATTGCTTAGCTTGACATTTTGCATTATCAAGCCTTCTTCTCTGGTGAAGCTGAGACACAAAATTCCCAGTTCAAATGTACACTTTTCTTCAATTTCATACTGAAAAGAAAGAACTTAGTTCTTTCTCCCTAGTCCATCATATTGTATATAAAATTACACTTCTCCTTCAAAAGATAAAGGGTTGAAGTGTGAGTGTTATACTTTAAATTTCAAACTACTTTGTTATTTTTAATTATATATCTCT